>NC_071353.1:35037833-35365610 GCF_943734655.1 Sabethes cyaneus | reverse complement strand
AAGGGGGATTGGGCTCGGTGGATCTGCACTTTTATATGTTTTTTACACAGCAGTATTTCTGGAGTATATCAAACGTCTTGACCCAGGAACTGACGGACAATTGAACAGGTGCTGAGTATCGCTGATTTCTGCAATGCAGATAGCTCACGATCTAACCTCTTCCAGCAATTAAAGGTCTTCCAGCAATACATTCGGAACCACTTCGGTTGCGGAAAGCACTATCGGAACTATTCTTGGGACCTCTTCTAATCTCCACAACTCTTTCAACTCCACTGCCAGCGGACGATATTTAACAATTTTGTGACCGTGTGTTGGTTCCAAATTACGGCTCAGTGAAATGGCGACCTCAATGATGGTTACTATTCATCTACCCTTGTCGTAAACCATAATGTCCGGTCGGTTGTGGTGAATAAAAAGGTCCGTCAGAACGATGCGGTCCCAATGCAGCTTAAAACGGTCGTTTTCTAAGACGGGATCTGGTTTGTAGCGGTAATTCGACACATCTTCCTCCAAGAAACCATATTGCAGCGCCAACTTCTGGTGCAATATTTTTGCTACGTTGCTGTGGCGTTCTGTATAGGCTGCATTTGCTAGTACTAGGTAACCAGCTATGATGTGGTCGATGGTTTCTTGTGGTTGATGGCACATTCGGCATACATCCTCTAGATCCTGATGCCAGATATATCGTCTACAATTTCTCGTCGGCATAATCCCGTGTTGAATGGCTATCATGTTGGATTCGACCACTAGAGAGAGTTCACCACGGGAGAGCCATAAGTTCGCGACGCGACCTTGTCGACATAAGGTCGGTTTTATTTTTTTTTTAGTTTTTAGTTAGTTCTAAGTATCAAGAGTCCATTCGTCGTCCTTGTTTCGTTACCTAGGTCGATGCCGAGAATTCCGATCCGTATTTGCTTAAATTTCCGTAGTGAGTAATTCTCGCTGAAACGGAGCCACTACTGACACGAGGTCTTCAAATATTGAAACTTAACTGGTTGAAAATGATTAAAAAATAAGAATTACACTTTTGATACCTCGTAATACTGGACCCCTAATTCGCCAAGGGGTCTAACAGTTTCAAAAAAAAAGTTGAATTTTGAGCAAACCTTGAAATCTATGTCATGTGATATTTCATAAATTTGCCATGAAGCAACTAACAAATGACCCTGTTCTGTAAAGAAGAGGAACAGGACTTTCAAATGGAGTAAAAATTTTTTTGGCTGGCATCTTGGATTTGGTCGCCATATTGGATTTTATCAAAAAATCGCCGTTTTCACCATGAGCATCCCAACCGATTTTCATTTCAAGACCACCATTGGAAAGCTGAGAAAAAGTGCAAGAAACATTCATAAAATTAGGTGTACAATGGCATTGACTGAATAAAACAACCAGTTATTTGTAGCAAGGCTCACAATTTTCATATAATTATTGTGATATTTCCAAAATTTGCTAAGAAACAAACTACAAACGAAACGATTTTGTAAAGAGGAAAGATAGCGTTTATAAACGAAGTGAAAAAAAATCGACGGCCATCTTGGATCTGGCCACCATGTTGAATTTTATCAAAAAACTTGCCGTTTTCGCCATGATCCCTCCAACTGATTTTAATTTTAAAACCACCAGCGGAAAGCTGAGAAAAAATGCTATAAGGAACATTCATCAGGTTAGGTTTGCAATGGCATTAACTAAATAAAGCAATTAATTTTCTGTAGCAAGATATTCCATGATATGAGCGTTGTAAACCTTGATAGAGATAATTAATTGTTTCGTTTATTTAATGCCACTACACATGTTATTTGATGAATCGAACACTGTTCGTCTCCGTCTCGTAACTCAGTAGTACTCATTTATCAGCAAGGCAAATAAAGCCAAAAGGCTTAACGTTTGCTAAAGAGCATGCTGATAAGCCCTTAGAGTTCTGAAAAACGGTTCTCTGGACGGACGAATCAGAATTCGAGCTTGTTAACCGAAAGTGTAGCCTGAAGCCCGGCGTGGACGCTGAGGAAAACCGTTGGAATCACTACAATGAGTTTGTTTTGCTGCGCGATTAAGAAGCGCATTTGCATTTGAATCGAGTTAGAGCGACCAAGAAGCGGAGGCGGAGATCGAAATGTGAATTTTTGTGTTCGTATGTTCTTCAGATCGTGTGAGGAGCTTTAGGAGCGCAACATTTAAGGCATGGTGAAGCATAGAGGAGGAAATATGACGGGGGTGGAGTTTGGTGAGGTGGAGTGGGAAGCCTTATGAAAGTCGACGGGCTAATGACCTCTACAGTAATATTTTAGGACAATTTGGGAGCGCCACATCCAAGGCATGGCGAACAATGTTGCAAACCAAGCGAGAAGCAAACGATGCCAACCCGTACGCGAGTGAGTGTGAGAAGTTTGGCATCCAACGCTTACTTCACTGACACAAGCGTACGAAAAACAACCGCCGGTGCTATGTGCATACTTTTTGCTACCGACAAACTCGTGAGCACACAGCCTCGTAGCGTCGTTCTGCGCAGCCCGCTCATGGAACCAACAGCTCGTGAGCTGTCAGCAGCCCGCGAGTGTCAGTAGGATGTATGCCTGCAGGTTTTGCGTTACTTCTTGTTTCCTTTTTCATTTGACGCCCTTGCTTCACACGCAGATACGAGTGCGGGCTCTCGTGAGCATTCGGTATCTACTGCTCGGGTTGCAATGACGAGCGAGGGCGACGACCGTGTCTGATAGCTTCATACACACTCGCAAAGACTAGTCGCAGTAGATGAAAAAATAAGAAAGGTAGAGAGGTACTAATGCCAGTGGCCAGTGTATTCGTTAGAACGAAAACGCGTGTGTGAGAAAATTAGATTGTTGTTGATCCAGACGGGCCTTCAAGAGAAGTTTATAATTATGCAGGACAACGATCCGAAGTATACTGCCGTCCAAAAAGATTGAGTTTCTTCCGGTCTTGTTGGTCGCTGGAACAGCTTCCACAAAGGGTGGACCTCAACCCAATCAGGAATTTGTAAGCTATTCTAGATGCTCAAAGGAGTCGTAATTATTAAAATACTTTTCTTTACTTTAATTTATCTTTCGTGGAGCTTAGAAAGAATATAATAAATAAGATATCAAAAAAGTCTATAGTTTGTTTATTTTGTTTTGAACCAAATAATTGCTATCTGTTGAGTCAGAAAAATATTCCGTAAGTAGGAATTCAGGAAAACCTTTCAAGCTTCAAAGTTTGTTAATTGGAATTCGGAAAGTTCTGCACGTTTCCGTTTGAATACCTGAATTGGTACATCATGACACGGAGTGCAAAAATCAAGGATACTTGTTTGAAATGACTTCTGTGAAGAACAGATGTGAGTGTGTTGCAAATTCTGACTTCTGGCTGCATAGTTATTCTGTTTGCATCCGGTAGCATGTAGCATGTATCAGCATTTGTGGCTCGAGCTTGTAGCATGTGAAAGTGCACAGTGTTTGTACACAGTATAGTTTTGCCCGGAGCGTAGTTCCAGTGGAAGGAAGGATCCGTTTTCAAGAGATTATATTTTATGCATGGAATCTGCACACCTATACCCATTTTTACTCATGTATTTTTTAAAAAGTTTGAGTCACCGATAATGTTTTGATAGTTAGCTAGATCAAACATGAATATTTTTTGCAATGCAATCAACTTAAATTAACTGTACGAAAAATCAATAAATCTGAAGATGAGATCTGCGATCATGAACGCAGATTTCGTGCACAACCACCCGCAGCCGTTCCATACGAGAAATCTTGATGCGCCCATCATAGCCATGCAGATCGTTCTCGCTTGCACTAACGAATATGCTGGCTTTCCGGCCTTGAATTTATCAAAGGTATAAAAATAATTGCTGCTGATGATGCAGCAGCACCAGCAGTTGTAATAGTGCTATACGTGCAAGCCCCGGGCCCGCGTCCCTCCCACGCATGCCAACAGACGGGGCAACGTGGCAATTGTTGTCCTACAAGGGATGTTGCATGTCACTTTGCCCCCGGCTGGCATCGGTTCTAGTTAGCATCAGAATGCTGCTCGGCTGCGCTCGGGCTGTGATGTGACTAATTAATCAATCATGGCAAGCTGCTATGGTGTTGCCGCCCGTTCGTTGCTGCTGCTGCTGCTGGGGGTGGTAGTGGTGCTGCAGTATTTCACTATTAAACATTCCAGCGGCGACTCAACCGTTGAAACTATTTTTTCAGTCTGAAATGAGCCAGCTAGTAGCTAGTAGTGAGCGTACACCCGCAGGCGGATGCAAGCACATTTTTCGCTTCAATCTCGTGCTGATCAGAGCCCACCGATTGGGATGAGTATCGCATGCATTTGCATTCGTAATACCTTCACCTGATTCAGCTCTATCGCTTGCCGGTTATCGTCGTTGCTTTACACGGCACAGGCCGTGGCCGGAACCGAAAGGGGAACCCTATATCTATTCAGAGTTCGCAATTGAATGTGAATCTCTCTATTGAGGATCCTAGCTGGTGGGGGAGTTCACGTCGTAAATGTAGCCGACTATGCAGTCTCGCCAGTCGATGGCGCAGCATAGCTGATGGCCCTGAGTGGACCGGATTCTTTACACGTAATGTGATGACTGAAATTATCCGCAGGTAATCTGCTTCGAGTTTTGATGTCGCTTACCAGGCGAAAGTGGTGTAGAGGGAACAGAGACTGGCGGCTGTGGCTTCTAATCCTAATCTGTGACATAAATTAGAATGAAGGATATTCCACTTGCTTATGCTTCTAGCTTGCGGTTGAGTATGAGAACCGTCGGGTCAAAGCGCTAGATAAAAGGGAATTTTAGATGATGCTTAAGTTTGGTTTTGATTACCGAGAGCGTTATGCAAGTAAAAGGCCGTTTTACGATCTCGCAGCAGACGAACGTGAGTGTATGAAGAGACGTCCTATTTTCAAATTAAATTTAGTTGGTAATAAGAGGAGCTGTGGTATCTGACTGTCTGTGAACTAGCAACCATTAGAATATCATCGCGCATTCAAATGATGTTATACTACGTAGTTTGATTGGAGCAGCCTTGCATGGGGTAGGGACGCTATTATGCACAATGTCAACCGTTAAGCTCGTTAGATTCATTACATAACAATTAATGAATAGATATTATAATTAGTTCTGCGCGATAATCCCAGTAATGTGTGCACCACATCGATAAGGTGGCAACGAGCAGTCTGCAGTCTGCAGCTTGTTTTGCACGGTCCGTATGGGTCAGTGCAATTTCAAGAGCCATAAAGCAAATGAACAGGTGGATGTGGAGTAATGTTATTCTGGGGTTTGTGGCGCACAAAACAGGAAAAAAGCGGCCTGGCAGCAGCCAGCCGGAAAATGCCTGTACGGATGAGTTCTGCTTGACGTTGCCGGTTTGTTACCGCAGATAAAAGAGCGAATGAAAGTGCATCCACACATGAACTGTTTACGGAACAACGGTTGGATGGACCAGAGCAGTCGGTTTGCAGTGATTTTTCGTTTGTTTGGCGGAGTAATTCGTTTTCCTGTTGTTTGTAATAATAGAACAAAACTAAAACGTAGAGAAAAGGGTAAAATTCGGAATAAATGCAGGGAAAAGTATTGGTTTTTTTTCAACGGCTTATTTTTTACGTGAATTGCGAATAACAAGAATTTCTATTAGCTCTAAAAACTCATGGATTCGAAAGAACCATTAGAACCGCGTTAATCTCAGTCTCAGCTTGCAAGCAGCGAGCTGGTGCACTTGTCATTTGAATACTTTCAGCGCGTAGCTAACATTATTGGCACCGGTTCCCGAGCGATAGGCTGTCTACCCCAAGAAAGATGGCTGTTGCAGAAAGGCGCAGTATATTTTCTCTATCTGAAGTCCAGCCGAGGCAAATTATGACGACAGTTAATATTGTTTTTGAATAAATGACGCAACGATAGATAGATGTTCGTTACGCTAAGGAGCCCACTTGCTAGGCCGTTGTGTGCAAGAGGCATTATTCTTTCATTCCTTGATTTATGTATCGAATAGCAGATTATGCAGAATAATGACCCGAAACACATATATTGAACCGTGAAGAAATGGTCGGTTGACCACACGATTGATATCATGGCATGGCACGCTAGCCAAGTCTTCTGATTTCAATCTAATCGAAATCTGTCGAAATCGGGAAGAACGTCTAGTAGAGAATTAAAGTTCAATTAAATCCGGTGTCGTTCGAGACCACGAACGGATCATGCCAAATCTTGATATTCAACTCAGTGTATTCCAGTGTGGACGTGATGCCATCGATCGTAAGAAACGATCGGATGACGCCTAGCTAGTCCGATGAGTATTGCGGGTGGGGTTAAACTTCCCAGCCACCTTAAACTTCAAGTGTATTTTAATCGGTATCCAACCATTGTCACGATGGAATAATACGGTTTCGGTTTCCGTTGCATTTTCTAACCATTTATCGCTTCTGATATATGTAAACTCAGATCATTACCTTGGATCTACGTATATTCACTGGTACACAGTGAAGTTTGTTGTTCTTTATTCTCAGTGAACATCAGCAGTCGGTCTATCTCCTACGACATAGGGTAACCAACCTATTTTGGAGCCCATTAGGAGCAGTACATAATTTGGACACTTCCATTTGATTTTGCTGTAAGTGTCCAAATTACGTAAGGCTGTTGATGGGGTCCAAAATACGTTGGATACCCGACTCTGCACTACGTATCGTAAAGAGAGACTAGCATAGCAAAATTTGCTAGTTGACTTATTTGGACCTCAGCATCATGAAAATGACACCACAATCATAAAAAAAGTTACATATAAAGGACATAAAGATAACTCCAAAAGGGCAAAACTATAAATATAACAAAAATAATAAAGTGGTGTAACAAGAACTCAAAAATGACGCCTAAAACGAATGTACGAATGGCATGAAAATGACGGCAAAAGGAGACAAAAATCATGCAGAAACGTGACAAAAATGATTCAGATTACGATGGAAGTTTTATCGGGATAACAAACAGACGAGACACTTGCATTAATTGCTTTATTTATGCAAAAACCACTCATTTTTTCAAAAAAGCGTGGTTCGAGCTGCGTAAAAATCCTACAGCATAAACCCCTAAAAATGTAAGTTACTCCGCGGTATGCATAACAGAGTGTGTTAGTGTGCAAGCAAAATGTCTAGTACAATGTTTTTAAATGATTTTTTTTATGTGTCATGTCCGTTCGTCAATGATTTTATTCAGAACCTTTTAAGAGTACAGAAAATGACATAAGATAATTGTTGAAGAAGTGTGAATTTGATCTCTTGCAAAGCACTGATCAAACGGGGCATGAGATACGGTAGGGAGCCTATTTTAAGCAGTCTAAGCGGGTCACTGATTGTTTACCCTTATTATAAGCGATGAGTTGATTAAGTGGGGGGATACTAGCACACTAATCTTCTTGTTAACTCAAGTTCTTCAAGCCATTGTCACTAAAACTCACTACTATTAAGTTAAATTTACGATTTTTACATCAAAAATTGACGCACTGAAAGTAATTTTAAACATCTGGAGCGCATTTTAATCTCCTGGGTGCTCTCTTAAGCAGTCTTGAATTTACTTGTGTATTGCAAACTTGTCCCAAATTGTCTCTATTACAAGTCTGAAGTTTTTAGAGCGTCTTAGTAGAAGTGTGCGTCGAAGAAGTGTCTTAGTAGAAGATAGAAATGGCACAAAAACTAACTAAAAAATTGACTCGAAGATGGCCGCAAAATGACAAATAATGGTAAAATCGATAAAAATGATGCAAAATAACACAACTTCAGTTCAAAACATGATACAAAAACGACATAAATAGCACATATGTACACTGAAGTTTTTTTTTACATGGTTTATTTCTACCATTTTTGAATTAACACGGTTTTCCATGTCGATTTTTTAATTAACATGGTTTATTTTTAAATAACGTGATGTTTTTATAACGTTTTACGAATTACCGCGGGTTTTTAAACGGTTTTCTTGGAAATGCCGCGTATCCCCTGTCTAAAAAGGTATGAATGTATTTCAAAAATTACACAAAAATGGCATAAAAATGATACAAAATGACAAAAATTGGAAAAATCGCTCAAAACAGACACCTAACATGGTACAAAAAACTCAAAAACAATATAAAGATGACACGAAAATGACAAAAAAGTGCAAAAATGACACGAAATAACATAAGAAACCCATAGAAATGGCATAAAAACTAGCAATTTTACAAAAACCACAGAAATGATACAAAATCGACATAGAATGACACCGAACTGTCGATAAATTGACAGCTCAAGAATGAGGAATTCCTGTATTCATGTTTTATTATACTCTTCAGATGGCTTCCAACACCAAGCGTTACAGCCTTCTGACAGGAGCTATATACCGTTATAGCGCCAAGTGGCCCACACTGCAAGAGGTTTGTAAAACTACTTTATAAGCTCATGGAGTTTTATTCACTCGGCTGAAAGTAGTAATAAAACTGACTATGTTTTTCGTTGCTTGACAACGTTATAATTTAATGACGTTTTTCCACTTTGTTCTACGAAGCTATAACTCTTGGAAGAAAAACCAACAAAAATTACCGTCACATACATTTAGCCTGACCATTAGCGTCATCTATGATCGACATTCACAAATATAGAATTACGACAGGAGTATCCCTCGAGTAAGCAAATACCCCTTCTTTCGTTAAAATGCGCCACTTTAACGAACGCGGAGATATTCCCAACCAACAAACAATTTAAAATTACTGTTACAGCATGTGAAGACTTCGATAGTGAGTGTTATGTCTGTTTGTCTATGTATAAAGCATAAAGTTTGCTGTGGTAAAGCCGTGAGAAGACAAGTTGAAGTTTTACCACTGACGAATTGACATAACACGTAGAAAAAAATGCTTTAAAAGCCACCGTCCTACATATTTTGCTTACACACTAGCACCCTCTGTTATACATGTTGCGGAGTAGCTTATATTTGAAGGGTTCTTTTTATTTTGCATTTGTACGATTTCATACTGAAAACTAGAAGCAACACTGGAGCGCCGCGGTGTAGCCATGTTGCGAAGCATGTTTTTTTTAAATGGGTGGTTTTCGCAAGGATGATGAAATTAATGCGAGTGTCTCGTCTGTTTGTCTGTGGTCTTACTGTCAAACCATCCTAGATTTGGTTTGTAGAGGTTATAATACAATATCCAACAGAATAAATAATAAATCTTCAGCAGTTTCCTTAGTTGTGGCAGCATATGCGCACTGAATTTTATCGTACATATTGGTGAGGTGACGAAAATGAACGCGCCGTTTTGCAATTTTTAAAAACCAGTTATATATAAAGTTATAAAAACCCAAATAAATGTATTCAATTATTCAATTTCAATTTCTAGCAAAACCATTCAAGTTGCTTCCTGTAACATGAAAGCCGATTGATAATAATATGCTTTCTGTAACTCCCATTTTGTTTTGATAAATTTTTGTTTGCGGGCTGAAAAAATGCTAGAATTAGGCAATATGACCTAACACAAAAAAAAAGTTTCCGGTGTTTAACTCTAATATAGGTCTGTTTGGTCGCGGTGTTACCATTTTAATATCACTATAAACTAATAGATTTATTGCGGTTTGATTAGCATTATTGTGGTTGCTATCAATCAATCAATTTTGTATAGGAATGCCATTGTATTGCTACGCCTTATCGCGAAATCAAGTTTATAAGTTTATAAGTTTATAAGAGACTAGCAGTGACCCACGTACGCCCTATCGTCTAATAGAGAGCGCATTGGTGGTAGCCAACCAAATTTTCTATAACTTTGACGAAAGAACACTTTTTTTGCTGTGATAATCTAGATTCACTATAACGGAGATAACCGGAATGTATGATCAAAACGCCTTGCCAATGCTAGATGCACTTATTCTGATTATTTCGCGGAGTTTTAACAAGAGCACTGCCCAATTTCTTTTTCAGGCCCAAAGCAAATTCTTCCCCACATGGCTATAACCACTATTGATTTATTGATTAACATTATAAAAATATTAATATAAAATTCAATGAATTATCCAAGCGACTTTGGAATTGATACTTGGGTAACTCGCGTTAACTTCATCATCCTTGCAAAAAATGCACTCATTTTTCAAAAAAAGTATGCTTCGCAATATGGCCACACCGTGGCGCTCGAGTGTTGATTCGAGATTTCTAAATGAAACCATACAAATGCAAAAAGCCCTACAGTATAAAACCAAAAACATTCCATCAAGAAGACTGGCAACTCTGCCAAAAGTCGAGCGACAGTAACAGCAATGCTATCTGCCGAGTTAAAGTTGAACTAGCACATACTAGTGTGTGTAAATCAAAATATGGATGTACACGAACACGTATGCAATGCATTGACACGCTCGCACACATCCTTTCCCACCTATAAATGTACACAAAACTTCAACTTTTGTCGGGAGGGGTGCGCTGTTGCTTCTGTTGCTTGTCATTTGTATGGGCGCGAGGAAGAGATGCCAGTCTTCTTGATGGGATGTTTTTGATAAAACCTATAAATAAAAGCTGTTCCGCAACATGCATAACAAAGGGTGCTAGTGTGTAAGCAAAATGTGTAGCAGATGTGTAGGACGATGGTTTTTAAAGCATTTAAAACATAGACATAGAGTCAGATCGTCAGTGTTTTTCCTTTTAAATAGCAATATGACAGTATGAGTTATCATAATTCGCAGCAAAATTCCGAAAATCTATTTGCTGTCTCCAATTTAATTCATAAATTTACACCAAAAAACCATCAAGCAATACAGAAACGAACAGAGTTCCGAGTTTATAAAGACGTAGCTTAGAGGGCGTTGCAGACCTATATTTGAGGTGAAAGGTTTTTTTTCTTTTCCTAGTAATTTGAGCTAGCTACATGTGGCCCAGTGTTGCGTGTTTGATTAACACTGTATATGCACGGCAAGCTTGTAAACCAGTAGAACGTCGCCGGTCGGTGTAAATATTACATATGTTCTAGCAGGGTAAATGCACTGCCTAGAATTAGCTTTTCGAGAGCCCTCAGGTGCAGGTGAATAAAACACGCATCCTCTCTATGGCGGTCGGCAGTAAAAGTTGATGAAGTACGGCACCACAGAACCATGTTGGTTAAAGTTTATTGCAAATAGAACCGTTAAAATGGCTTTTTGTCTATGTGGGACGTACATTTAAAATGCTGCAAATGCGATGTCCAAATTGGAATAGCCGATGGCCGCCGGGCGAACTTCGGCTATTTATTTTCTGGATTGCGTTCGCGAATGTTTTGCGAATTGGTTTTGCTCACTGTATTATTTATAATGTAATTCAAATTATTGACTAGCCTCAGCGTGGTTGTGCTAGTCGTTGTGCTCATCTATGTTTCCGACTTGATTTGAAAATATACAACGGATAATGCGAATCAAATTGAAAACAGCGGCCTTCAAGATAGTGATTTCTACCGATAACTAAATTCAATCGAAAACAATGTTTCACTTTTGTTCCGCAAGTTGTACGGTTGAATGGAGACCTGTCTGTTCCACATTATCTATGTTCTATGTAAATTGTTCGCTTGGTTGGTTGGGCGTAGGGTGCCAGTAGTCTCTCTCATGTAGACACTTAGTCAAAAGCATTGTAAAACGCACTTACAGGAACGCGTGGCTTTGTGGGACCACGCAGTATCTCATTGTGAAACTCGTAAGCGAAGATTAAATGTGTTATTAGTTTACGATTTAGTTGCGCTGCAACGACGTAGCTAGAATTTTTGTATGGGAGCAGGTGGTGTAAACAAATGTACCATGTTCCCAGAAGGTCGCGCCTTGTTGGCATCCAATTCTAGCGAAATAATTCGAAGTCGACCTCCCCCTGACTGCGGGCATGTTGTGCTGTCTTTTCGGCTACAGTCAGCCGACAGCACAGGGTGGTCGATGTACAGCTGAGCTGGCGTGGGAGCGGTTTTGTCATTACCTCTTTATACATAGTTGGGCTGGGCTTTGTTTGTTCATCGTTGTCACTGATGGTGACTGAATACCTACCTCGAAAACAATATTACTATTTGCTGAACTGTGAAAATGTTCAAGCAGCGAACGCGAAGAATGAATTTAAATCAAACGATTGCGACAGGCTCAATATTGTGAAAATTAATTCAAGTATTGAACGTTTTCATCAAAATCGGAAGGATCCCAAAATTTTCTAAGTTACTGAAAGGTGATCTGATCAACTAGTTGATTTAGTGATTTCCATAGTTGGATCCGGTTAAACTCACCTGGAAAAGAAAAGAGAAAACATTTCATTAATTTACAATACATTACATTTAAACATTTAAAATAGTTAAGCATTCAACAAGAAAGCTCCTGAAAATGCCAATCATTTAATTCGAAATACTTAGAGTATGAGTTAGAGTTAGAGTTGATGAATCCAATGTCAATAACCGAAAAATTCAATTTCGCGCTAAACTTTTCCGCACCGAAGTCATCAGTTTTAGCGCTGTGTACGTCAGTTGAATACAATGTGAGAATTACCCTTCCATGGGCCCGCAATAACCAGGATCAAAGTCTTCGGGACTATGTCAACATTTGCAGTAAACTCGAGCAGCGGCGAAACGAAGAGCAAAGAAGACTGGGCCACCCATTTCTGCCGCACAGCGAACACGCCGGATGGACGAAATCCAAAATTAGAGAAAAAATAACACTTTCCTATTAGGGAAACCGTCAAGCGGCTCGATGTCGCCTAATTTAATTATTACGATTTCAACCGTAGAACTCGACTGCTCCGTTGTTAATTAGCATCCTCACGGTTTAAATCCTCCGGGAGTTTACCCAAGTCATTAAATTTGTTACTTCGCCTGAAGATTGCTGCCCGGCACACTCAGCAGCATTCGCCCCGTGGGTCCATCTGAGCCAGTCAGTGTCACTCGAGCGACTCCTGAGTTTGTACATAACACGCGCTAATGGGACTCCCAAATAGACCGAGGAAGCACCGGTTCGTTCCGACAGTAAGATAAACAACTTTCCCGCTTGATAGCGGAGTGATAGACTTGGTCGGCGACTAATAAAAATATTAGACGGACATACCTGAGGGAAATTAAAACCCTATATGTGGTTGGTTGGACCGTAAAATAAAATTTTCATCTACTATTTTTTTTTTGTTTACCGGGATGCTACGTTACGATTCGTCAAAAGCCCCAGATGCAGACCCAGTTATGGCTGAAGCCGAGTTAACACACATACGAACTGTCCACATGCAGTAAAAATGCTTTAATTAAACTAATTAACAGACAGATGCTATGACCTCCGTTTACTTGGAAGCTGTAGAAGTTTTACTTGAGTTGGAAAAAGTTTGTTCAACCGTTTTCTCTAGATATGTTAAGCGCTATGTCATAAAGCAAAAAGGCAAAAAAATTCTTGCCAGAAATGGGCAAAAAGGTTTGCTATGTAAAGAGAAAAGTACAGTTTTTTTTCAAGCATTTCCAGCAAATCAACGAAAAACTTTGTCCCATGGCTACTTATAGCCCGTCGTCTGGACAAGTTGGATCGACCGCAGTACCGGTAGTCCGTCGGCACGATGCAGTATCCCTATAGAAACCAGAATATTAAATCGCCATACTGTTGCTATCGTCTTGTTCCGGAATGCGCTGGCGGGTCCGTTAAAATTTAAACGTTCATCCCCCGCGGGAGATCAAGCTTTCAGATTGCCGACACTGCCGCCGTCATCAGCCAAATCCTGGCCGCGCCGCGGTACGGATAGAAATCTGCAACAACAGTAAAGTTGGTGCAGCGGAGCTGCCGTGAAAGCGGCGAAATAAGGAAAAAGTTTTGAGCTCGCTGCTGATGCTGTCAGGATGGTGGTACTTCTATCCGGTGGCAATTGTCCCGAAGCGCTTGTCTTACAATTTTCTGAATTAAGCGGAGACTATGTTTAACGACGGTTTTTTACGGTTTTCATGCGCCACAGGAAAAAAATGTGCGTTTTAGTAAAAAAATATATCCGATCATTTATTCCGTTGGCTCGCTCTAGGGATTTGATAACCCTGAAGATAAAAATGTCTTATGAATTGGCTGGTGTGTCCGAAGACCCAAACCGAGTCAACTCAAGCAACGAGTCAAGTTTTATGGGACACTAGAATAAAAAAACAGATGAAAATTTAGACGGTTAAAGTAGTAAATGAATTCATTTTCGTTATTTACGCTACTTCGAATTTATGACATGGTTAAGCAGATTGCGGCAGCAAATTGGATGTTCAACGTAAGGGTTTAATGGGCTGGACATCCAGTTTAATTTGCAGCATAAAGGAAGAAATTGAAAGTTAAACAAATCTGTAAGTTACTACGAAAGGTCGCAGTAGTCTGATTTCCTTTCCAAAAATACTTGGAAGTTCAATAATCCATATTTTGAGCTTGAGGTTTTGTATAGGAAAATTAATTCTACTTAACGAAACATATTATTGTCAAAAGTATCCCAGTTAGAATTTCTCGCACGACGTCGCACGCTATGTCCGAAGGCACATATTATTTCACTTTGATGCACCTCAGATTTTTCTTCACAGGCTGTTAGTATTGATCAAAACAATGAATTTAAAAAAGGTCTTAAAATATTCTATCTTGGGTTTTTTGAAAAATTCAATTTTTAAGTTTATATAGGGGTCATTTCCTCTCAAGTGATATTACCCGTTGTAATCGACCACCTCCGATTTCAACCAAATTTGGCATAATTGCTCATTCCAACCTCACCTTCAATTTCCCAAAGTTTTGTACGGATTGATCAATCCCCCTTGCAGTGACATGCAGTGAAAAATGAGTTTTTTCGAAAATCTCAGAAAAATAGAGACGCAGGCACATGAACCACAAAATTTACCAAGTATCCAAAAATGCAGTTATTGTGAAGCGAATAAAACACGGCATGCCACAGGGGGCTGGTCACGTAACAAGTATGCCGGATGAGAGGTCAGCAGGAAAACAATACTCAGCAGGTGGAGCCCATACTCCCAAGCAGGTACTCGTTAGATGAGAGCTATTGACGAAAATGTAAGGATGCCTGCCGAAAAAGTAAGTAATACGCTCAAGAGAGCAGAGACGAAGAGAACCTCTTATTGTTACATTGGACTTTTTGAAACGTTACGCATGAAATCATGCTTCAGCCACAGACAAACAGACGAGTCACTCGCGCGTTAATTTCATCGTCCATCCAAAACCACTCATTTTTCAAAAAACCATGTTTCGGCTACATGGCTACACCGTGGCTCTCGAGTGTTGCTTCGAGTTTTCAGTATAAAAGCAAACAAATGTATACAGTATAAAACCTTGCAAATGCAAGCTACTTTGCCACATGCATAATAGAGGGTGCTAGTGTGCAAGCAAAATATGTAGGACGATGGTTTTTAAAGAATTTTCTTCTATGTGTCATATCAGTTCATCAGTGCTTCAGCTTTTCTGTTTCCACAGCAAGAACCAAAAAACTCATATATACTTTCTGCTGCCTGTTCACATTCTACTTTGTTTCAACTTCTGCCCGTTGCTGTACACTTAGACATATAAAGTCGTTGTTGAACAGCACAGGAATTCTCTCCTACACGGAGCGCAAAAGCTTCAGTTTGTTTCAAACAAAATGATTGTTGTTTTAAGCCTCAATAAAATATTTTTATAACAACCTGAAAATATTGTTATTTCCAAACGAGATTCTGTTTGAATCAAGTAAATAACAGTTTTGAATTAAAAGTAAAGTATTTTCAAATTTGAAGTTGATATTGATGTAACAATAAATATTTTCATTTCAATCATACATTTCAGTTTGAAACAAAACGAAATTTTTGTTTGTGCGTAAAACAACCATAAATATGGTTGAAACTACATTTTTATTCTCCGTGTACGATTCGTAGCTATTCGCGATTATGAAGCTACACGATCTCTTTTACTCTCATGGAACTGCCCATATGCGAGTGTGTATGAAGAATGGTCTAGAATCGCTCTGTTTTTTGCACTCTTTAACAAATTCCTATTCTTACTTCATTCATAGACTAAACTTATCTAGATGGCAGCACCTTACCCTCGTAGTCGCGAATGCAGTGAATACCTTTTTGAATACAGAACCCCTGTTTTGTGCCCAAAAATTGCTTCCGAAATTGGGCTTTCCGACGAAAAGTTAATGACTGCTAGTTTCCCGTTAATCGGATATTATCGTATAAAAATACTTATAAATCGTTTGGTTTACAATTATTCCTAATTACGTATATCACCTCCAAAATAGTACGGATAGGGCAATTTTGCGTATCACATACGATTTATTAGCATGGATATCTGTACGTAATGCTGATTGAAAATGCTAGCAGGGATATTTTAATGACTTGTTTATCTAATTCTTGTTAGGTTTTTCGCCTTTTAGTTCAGAAAATGTCGCTACTATGTTTGTCATCTTAGTTCTTAGTTCTTCATTTTAGAGTGCGGTATTTTTCGCTGCTAAAGCTGTCACCCGAATCACCCCACCGTCACAAATGTCATTTTCACATCTTCACATTTTAGCCCACAACAAACTTCGCCTCGAATAAGAATGTATTTACGAGTAGCCCGCTTTAGTTTTAGCCTCGGACAAATGTGTATTAGTAAGCGCTCGAACAAAGCTGATTTATTTTTTTTTCTTTTTGTGTTGAACGTGAGGAAGCACAAAAACATGTGAGTGTAGCCGCTTTTTTACCCTTCGGTGTCGTACGTCTGTGGTGGATGAAGTTCCGTACGCATGAAATTTCAATGAGTCTTTTTTCGATAAAACGGGATCATCAGCGTTTCTCTCCCTCTCTCTCTCTCTCTCTCTCTCTCTCTCTCTCTCTCTCTCTCTCTCTCTCTGAAGTACTCCACACGATAAAGTTTTGACATTAGCTGGAGCTCTTGCTGAAGCTGTTTGCAGTAGGAATAATATCAACAACATCAAATTCCAAACTCACGGATCCTCTCCTTCACTCTTTGCTCCCCTCTGAACCTTACACATACGAGCTCCAGCTAATGTCATTCTGGTTTAGTGACGAAACCGCAATACACTTCAAGTTTTTATTGCAACGCTTTTGATGCGGTTGAAACTCATAACTTCACATTTGGCTATGCTTACAATGAGCCAGTTCCCTTTACACCAGTCAATGAATAAATCAAGCAAATCTTGCAAGCGGCGGCAGTCCTCTATATCTCCTATCGAAGCAAACAATTTCAGGTTATCGTTTGCAGCCAACTCCCAGCAGCAACGCAACATCGTTAAAGAATAGCAAGAAAAGTAGAGGTCCTATCTTGCTTTCTTAAGGGACTCCAGATTTATTGGTAAACATAGATGAAACACTACTACCCAGTTTCACACGAAGCACCCTACCACTGAGGTAACAGTTCAGCCATTAGCCCATCTGTTGGGAGGCACCAAGTTGAGATAGTTTCCGTAATAGTATTGCATGGTCAATTCGATCGAAAGATGCTTTCAAGTCAGCATAGATAACTTCAACTTGCTTCTGGTCCTCCATCTGCGAGATACACATTGATGTAAACTCCAGCAAATTAGTGCAAACAAATCTACCGGGCATGAAACTGTGCTGCACCGTTGAAATATACCTCTTCGTGCGGGACAGTATTACACCACTCACAATTATCTCGAACTGTTTAGAAGCTGCGGAAAGGCTAGTGATTCCTCGATAATTCCTTACGCCGAGACGGTTGTTACGAAGTACGCAGGATACATCCTGTAACCTAACAACTTTCACTAGATGTACGATGCTTTTTGAGTTTGCGTAGCGTAGCGTTTTACGGAGGGCAAAGTTCCTGCATGCAATTTCCTGCATGATTACGCCGCTGAGTCTTCTTACTTATGTTGTTATCCACGCCCACCAACGATCCCAAATACACAAACTCATCTACTATTTTTAGTACATCGCCGTCAACAATTACTGTCCGTGGCACTACTAAAAACCACCCAAATTCCTTTTTTTTCGCAAAAACAGGCGCAAAACACCGCGCCTGAATGTAAGTAGGGTATGTTGCTGCTTCGTCGTAATTGCCTATTCCCGTCCTATCCAACACAAATTATTAAAAATATCAGCATTTTTATGACATACAATGCAAAACTACTTATTCCCTAACATTTTAGTTTGCTGTCTATCATACGCGATCAATCAAAGTGAGCTAAAATCTATTAAAATGCTTTTTATCGTTAAAGAAGTCCTACCAGCCACATTTCCTACGTTTTTTCGTGCGACGAAGAAGAAAATGTCGACTAATCGTTTTAATTTCCGTCATTCATAAATGAAAATAACTCACGCGAGGCATTGTCGTTATTCTACAGCCAGGAAAACTTGCCTGATCTACAAAAATTTTGCAGAATTACATTTGTCATGCCGTCATACACAAATACATGCGCGTTAGCTTCGTAAACATTGTTGTGATTTTTAGTTCGGACGATGAAAAATTTTGATGGACGGATTTTAAAACGGTACGACGAATTTAAGAAATAAAGTCAGTTGCGTAATTTCAATCATATTTATTTGTTTATTTTATTTTGAAATTCAACTGACACAGTTGTCTTATTAAATATTATAGTCGTAGTCATGCTTATAAAAAACTACTATTACATATTATGCTTTAATAATCGCTTTTCAGTGAATTCAAAGTTCACGGATAGGAAGATAAGTGTGTTTTAGTGTGTTTTAGTGTGTTTTAGAAATCAGTACAAGAACTTCTGGAGTATTCATTAAATTCATCCAACAAATGATGAAATTAGAATGGCTTTACTTCCCAAGTAACCAGTAAGCACTAAACACTAAACACTAGTTCTTTGACAACATTATATAAGCATACAAAACTATGATTAAAAGCTTATTTTTCTTTATATACTTCTATAGAACTCACATAATGCTAAAAAAGCGAAATAGCGGGTTATTAAAATGCTACGCCACAAGCATTCAATAAACATTATTAGTGTTTGTTTGGGGCTTAATCGAAACGTCATTTTGTCTACATTATCGACGTATCGAAAAAGTATCGACGGCATATCGTTTGCTTGCTTGGAAAATAAAAATAGATTCGGTCGGGATTTAAAAAACTAAAAAAGCAAGCGATTTTTTTGCTGCATCACAAAGGGAGCAGGATAAACAGAACCAGTTTTTGAAATGCTGAATAATCTTACCACCTAGACAGGATTCGAACCGGGAGTTAGTCATGTAACCTCATTCGTTTCCTTGCACCTTTGCTATCTAAACCATAGCGGACGTGATTGAGTGAGTTGAAATTAGTCGTATTTAAATCTTGGTGATATTCCCTCTCATATCATAGCTACTTGTCCTGCATTACCAATAGGGTAGAAAAAGACGGCATCCGTTAGATGGAAGAGGACACGAATAGTGGTCATAGAATAGCAAAATAAGAAGTCAAGTACAAGCCGTTTATCAACGCTTACGGCTCGTTTTAATGCAATTGACTAAATTCATTATATTGTTACGTTATATGCGCATATATTGCTTTCTTTAATGTTGATTTACGTTAATGTTTCTATGCATCAACAATGTTAATATAAGTTTTATAAGCATTAAGATGGCTAATATACAAAAGTTTGGCACTAGAGATGCAGAATTATTTCCAATATACGGTTTTGGATTAATGCTTATGGTTACTTGGGTTACTACGACGGGAATTAGAAATAAACCTTAAATGTCAAGGTGAATATTCAGTAATTAATTACAAGTACGACGGAGCAAGTCTGTTACGAGTGCTAGTAATCACGCAGTGGAAATACCCGAAAACACGAACGCCGATCACAAATGTTGCCACGAGCGAGGCATGTAGAAAAACGATGACAAATATTCATATAAATAAGAATACAATGTGAAAATTTTACGACGGCGATTAAGATGTGTGATGTCTGATGTTTTGTCTCTTGCCTTCAAAGAAAGCGGTACGAATTCGACGCAAGATTTGCAGTGAAAGAGCATTAACCATCACTGAACTTTTTTAAATTGAGGTTCGAATACTCGAATCATGCTCTACAAGTAAGTTGCGATGGCTGACCAAATGTGTGCCGCCTCATGTTTGCTTCACTCCTTGGTCGAAAAGGCACCATCGGAAAATGTTTGTTTATTTTCTATTGAGATTTGTCAAAAACCGTGAAGTTAATCGGAAGGCCGAGTGTCATATACCAATCGATAAAGTTTAACGAACTGAGGTGTGATCGTTGGTCATTAAGCGAATCCATTTAATAATGTCTGACTGAGCAAAAATTTTCTCAAAGAATCGTATTTTCAACAACATTAGAGTGGTTATTAATTTATGATCAAAGTTTTGGCTAGCGAAAGTTTACTAATAACTCAGTTTTAATTACCGTTCACCAGACTTATCAAAGAATTACAATTGAAATGAAAGTCAAATACCCCACCCATTGCTCAAGTAGCAGATTATCCGGCTGAACTCAATAACGGATCTCGCTAGTATTAATTAGACCATTTCGCTAGGAGCAACAGTCAACAGGACGACGACGTTCGCTGGCATTCTAATCACATTACTGCTCTATAGATTTCCCCCAAACGTTGCGCCAAGAAGTAATTATCCCTAAATAGCGTTCAGAGCGCTATCGTTAAATCTTCACAAAACAAGCTCCGTCAAAAGGAATCCCATTAAATGTTCTGACAGACATAGAAACAAAAAACAAACTGCCTGCTCACTGGAAGAATTAGTTGCACAAACGCGGAGCAAACGTCATAAGTAACTAATTAACGAACCGAAAGACGATAGCCCGCGGGAAACCCTACGAAATCTACGTGTACGAGAGGGAAAACGAACGAATAGGAAACTGTCAGCAGTTTGGCGGCGCACGATAGAGTGTGTTCTTCCTTCCGCGTGTCAACGATAAATTGTCAGCTGGTCGGTTGGAAAGAAAAGCGGTCGTCCCAGTTCCCATTGCCAGTCGATGAACGCGGTCGGTGAGCATGGTTTTCTATTCGAGAAATATCGATTCCCGCTGGTTGGCTGTCGGAATTAGTAGTCTATAGCAAGCAGGTAGGTAGGTAGGTAAGGTACCGATCCTGGACGACAGCCGCATGCCTTGCGGTTCTCCGCAAGGAAAAGGCAACGTTGTTTCGCAACTGTGACGTTGCTTAAACGATTCATTCTATTCAGTATCGAAAGTCCACAAATTTCTGTGTATTTTTTTTATTTTGGAGGAATAAACTTTCTAGAAATGAAATTGATGCAGTTCACTAGCTTCCTCAATAAAACACGTTCCGTATGAGTGGGAGGAGAGAAGGAAAGTAAACAGAGGAAGTGCACCGGGCACAGAGCGGCCCTCTAGCGCTTGAGCCGCAGGTGTAATAAATTACTCTTTGAAAGGTGGAAAGGAACATAGCGTAGAAAAAGGGGTACATATTTGTTTGGCTGTGGGCTTTTCCTCGTCAACAACGACGACGGCGGCGACGACGACGACGACGACGATGACGATGACGATGACAACGACGACAGTTTTTTCTGTACAGGTTGGGGTGATTGAACGATTTTCTTAGAAACCCTTATTTCTCGTCAATCGAAAAGAAAACCGAGTACATATAATGTGGTATATCGTAATAGTAATGCTAACGGTGGTCAAACTTTGACGTATTGTACGACAGGGTAAAGGTTGGGGACAATAGCAAATAGCAAGGGAGTGATTAGGACATTGAAACACGGTTCAATTTTAATAAGAGACCGGATTTTGATTTATTCGCAAGTTTAACATAACACTTCACATTAACAGGAAAAAAACAATATTTTATTCGGTCACGAATTTGACAAATGGCTATCTTGACAGGAACGCGGAGATACGGGCACAAATAAACATTTTCCCTGATACAGTTTACAGTACGACAAGCTCGTCAAGTGCCGATCTTAAGAGCGGCATAAATTTTACAACTGCTTTGCTGCGGATATGCAGCGGGTCGAATCGCACAGGAAACCGAACCGCTCTAAAATTTTTCTTTCATATTTATGTTGCTCGCAGAGCTTAATCTAATATTTATGTTTGTTCCACGCACATTCACGATTTTACGATCTGTAACGAATGACACACAGTGTCGTGGTTGTGTAGTCGAAAAGCACATGCTAAAGACAGCTTCTTCCTGGAGTGAATCGTTGAACCGTGCGATTTGGCTTAGAAGAAAAAAAAACGAACATGATGTACATGATGTCGTTCTGCCACCCGCTAGCCTCAGGGGGTCACAATTTCCTTCCTACGCATGGTGATAAGGCAGAGAACTGTGCGATTGCAAACAGATCTGTTTACGACGTCTGGGCCCTTTTGCTCGAACGGGTCTCGACCGACGCCATTCAGGGCCGCTAAAGAGCTCATCCATTGGCGCAAATGGAATTGGGCTGTTCGACCGAAAGAGCAACGGCAGTAAAACCCGAAGCCGTCGCCTGCACTGGCACCAAATAGAGATATTTTTGCCAAATCGGTTTTCTATCTATTGTCTTTTTTTAAAAAGGAGTATAATGAATCTGGGCACTGCTCGAATGACAAACAATCTGGCAAGAATGGCAGACGCGAAACCCGAACAACCATTATCTGGGAATGCACAGACAAATCTATGAGTCAGATTGTAAACAAAATTAATCACGCCAAAGATTTGGGTCTACGCCACAATTTACATTAGTACTGTAAGAGAGCAATACATCATATTAAAACCGAGGCTTTGTGTGCAGCCCTGGAATGTCGGAAAATTAAAGATAATGTTCTACAAACCGTTTCATTTCGCGCGTTATTAACACTAAAGCTCATTAAGAACTGTTCTTTGATGCTGCTGAGAACGCACCACGGGTGATTGTACAATCAACGAACGAACACGAATCCGCTGATCAATCGGAAAACTCGCGAGAACGCGTACACCTTTTCCCCATTCTGATGCTTATCGGTACCGATGTTTATCGTCTGGAAACCGTGTCGAATTTTCGACTAAACTTCCAGGAGAACAATTGTTTTCCGGGGCGGGGTATGTTGCCTTCAAGAGGGAACGAAGTAGAAGGCAGTGAGGTAACAACACACATGGCATCGTTGATTATACCTACTTTCACGCCTGCCTTAGCGGGTGTGCGATTGTTTGTGTTTAACTTTGAGTGTATATTTTATCGGGATCGGGAAGATCAAATGGTTTTGCATATGTAGAAGGCTACAACAAATGATGGCTTTTGAAGTAAAACGAAATACTATTTCTAGACTGATCTAGCGATTTGTCTGATAAGCTATTTCATGACAAATTAGGGGAAAATCGATTCTACTTTCCCCGATTCAACCGAAAGCTCACGAATTTAGTCATTGCGGTCTTTTATCGAGCCAAAGATGCTGATACCTAATACTTGGGTCTTGTAGAATCATTTCGAATCACAGCACCGCTGTACTATGGGCCGGCGATTTCAAATACTCCTTGACGAGTCTGTGACATAAGGAAAATGTATATAAAAATAGTAAGAGGCTTTCGAGATTTTTAAATATGGAGAAAATATTTAACAACTGATAATTTGATAGTCAAAAGTTAGTCCTCGCTTACTACAATAAAAATTAAAAAAATAACTTTTTTGCGTTAGGAATTATAGACATAGTTTCTTCGGCAAAGTTGTAAATAATGTAAAAACAAGCAGCTTTGCTGAAGAAATAAAATTTCTATCTTTATCGAGTGCTGAACTATAGACCATATTCTTTGAAACTTCTTTAAAAATTAGTTTTTTAGTTAGCTTATGTTGGCTGCATTTTACAAGAATACATTGTTCTAGGCGATTATCGAAGCACTTGAGTGCTGAAGATCGCAAATCTGTTGGACCTTTACTTGCTAAGTAAGTTCAAGCTTTAAATTTCCATTGCTCAACGAGCCACAGGGGTGAGGGGTCTCAAACCATCATAAAAAAATTTCATTTATATAGGAGCCCGCCCACTATTGAAGCGGGAGGGGTCATAATTCCCCTCCTAAAGAGGGGAGGGGTCTCAATTCACCATAGAAAAAAAAATTTGCCTGCAAAAACACTCACATGCTAAATTTGGTTCCACTTGCCTGATTAGTTCTGGAGTTTTGAGGAAATTTGTATTTCATTTGTATGGGAGCCCCCCCCCTCCTAAAAAGGTAGGTGGCCCTAATTCATCAGAGAAAAAATTCTTGCCTCCAGAAACACTCCCATGCCAAATATGGTTCCATTTGATTGATTAGTTCTCGAGTTATGAGGAAATCCCTACTAGCACGGTTGTTACAAAGTAGTTGTGGTAACCGAATTATGACTATTTTCAGTCTTAATCCGGTTGCTGCAACTAAATCGACCTAAAGTGTGCTACTAGGGATTTGTATTTCATTTGTATGGGAGCCCCCCTCGTAGTGGGAGAAGGGATCTCTAACCATCATAAGGACCTTCCCTGGCCCCAAAAACCTTTACATGCAAATTTTCACGCCGATTGGTTCAGTAGTTTTTGATTCTATAAGGAACATCCCGACAGACAGACAGATAGACAGACAGACAGACAAAAATGCATTTTTATAGGTATAGATTATTTACGTTTCATTTCAATCAGGCTAGTTCCAAAACAATTTCCGGGTACCACAAGGAGGCATTTTGCGGCCTCTAGTTTGCTTACTGTTATTTAATTACACCTTGCAATTGCTATCACTAGAAACAAAATTTTGCGACTCTGAAGATGTTTAATCTTATCTTCCAATAAATCTGTTAAATTACACTGTATAAACCTTTACTGAAAATTTGCAATATGTCTTTTCGACATAGTAAGTTCCCCCAGTTGGTATCGAGGTATGATGCTGGCCTAATAAGTCAGTCGTCATATGTTCGAATCTCGGCTGGGAATGGCTGTTAGAGTCAATAGGATCGTTGCAACTGGCATGGCCCTGCAGTTGTCCTGTACTCTAACAGCTGGCTGCGAAGTTTGTCGTATAAAAACAGAAGGTCAAGTTTCGATAACGGAATGTAGCACCTAGGCTTTGCTTTTAGTTCCCGAAGGCTAGAAAAGATCCAAGACCCTCTATAAGCATCAACCTCTTACAGTTTAGGTTCAATTTTCATCCGTGAGTCGTGGTAATCATGGACGCAAAGGGGGAACTTGGGATAAGTCTGTTTTTGAAAATTTTTTCACCGTGTGATATTTTAAAGTAGCTGAAGCTAACCGAAATAAACGAAAGCTGCATATCTCGTACCATCAAGCGATACAAGAAAATCGGTTCTTGTAGAATACTCCCCAACCTCCGTTTCTGAGCTCTTGTTTAGCTAAGTTAAATCCTATATGTATTGCGAAGGAGCAACATGGCTGTTTTTCTGAGACGCTGTATAAGCACTAAACTTTTACAGTTTAGTACATTCGGTCTTGGACATATGGAGGATGCTGCTCAGATCGACGTAGTGTACACTGATCTAAAAGCCACCTTTGATCGCATTGACAATCAAATTTTGTTACGGAAACCGTACCGACTTGGAGCTTCTGACTTCTGAATTTGTCAGCTGACTTCAGACATACTTGACGAATAATAGACTGCCAGTAAAGGCTTTATGGAGTCTGGTAATTTTTGCAATAATTTTCCCTGGTGTTCCACAGGGCAGTAACTAGGGATCGTATACTTTTTCTCATATACTTTAACAACGTGTGTTTTGTAAACCCAACTAGATACAAACTATTATATACGGATGATTTAGAGGACTGTACTTACAGTATATACAGGTGGAGTAGTAATAACTGACAGTTTTTTCTGGACGTGTTTAAATGGGTTAATCACAGATGTGTCTGCATATTTTTCGTTTAGAGTGTATTCAAATGTCAACACAGTTTGCAAGTTTGTGTTGAATTTTCATCCGTTTAAGAGTTGTGGTAATCATGGACGTAAAAAGGGAACTTGTGATAAGTTTGTTTTGGAAAATTTTTCGACCATGTGATATTCTGAAGAAGCTGAAGCCACTCGGAATAAACGAAAGCTTCATCTCTCGTACCCTCAAGCGATACAAGGAAATCGGTTCATGGAAAATACTCCCCAACCCTACTCGTAAACGCACTGTAAGCACAGCGGAAGCCATCAAACCAGTAAGAGAGCGACTTCGACAGAAATCACATTAGTCTGGACGTAAGATGGCCAAGGAACTGGGAATTTCACAGTCTATGAAGTATATTTTGAAAGTTCACCTATGAAAGTTGAAAGTTCAACTATGAAGAATATTTTGAAAGTTCATCAACAACAGGTGCATGGTTTGACTGAAAAACAGAAGGTTGCAAGAGTCCAAAAATGTCGGCAGCTGCTCAACCGGCACGGTGATTGTGAAATTATGTTTTCGGACGAACAAATGTTGGTGCTATAGGGTCACTATAACCAACAAAATGATCGGATATATGCAGCATATCTTTTTAATTTTCCTCGGGACAAGCTGGCCGTACAAAGGTTCCAGAATGTTCATTGAACCAGGTGTTAAAATCATCACTAAATACTATATCGATAATGTTTTGAAGAGCCATTTACTTCCCATCGTCAAAAAATACTACAAGAATGCACCATACTGCTTACAACACGATTCTGCACCGTCTCATCAGGCGAAAGCTACACAGGCTTGGTGTGAGGACAATTTTCCAGATTTTATTGCATCGAAAGAGTGGCCTGCCTCTTAGCCTGATTTGAATCCTCTCGACGTCTATGCATGGGATTACATGCTAGGCAAACTAAGGAGTACCAATGAAGTGACTGTCGATACTTTCTAGCAACCGTTGGAGAAGATTTGGGATGAAATGTCTAAGGATATCTCGCGTGCCAGCTGTAACCAATACATGTAAATGACAATACAGTTGTAAGGAACGTCAAACTACCAAAACAAACCGGACAATTGAGTTTGTTTTTGTAGATCTACGCTGTCCAACTTATTGCGTAAAGTGCCTATAAGTAGAGTGACGACCTACAAAACCTACAATAGGACACCATACGAACCGTTGCTTTTCAAGAGATGACACACTTTTCCTATACCTCTCCATAGCATCTTACTACCATTCATCCGAGAGTCCGGAAAAGTGATTTGATACTGTACGAGAGCCAGGAGCTGAATATGTTGGCGACATTTGAATTCGAAAAAATTAAATTTCGCAACATGAACGCAATAAATAAAAACAATGTTTACCAATATTTAGTGAACGGGATATAACACTAATAGTTCTTACAAACCCGTTTGTAAGAACTATTAGTGTTATGTCCCGTTCACTAAATATTGAGTTATCGGTTCTTACGTTGGCATAAAAATAGTTTTTGTAGGAAAATGTTTACCAACTATTTATTAGTTCAGGTGTAAAACGTTACATTGCGATTAGCGATAAACACAAAAGAAACTGAGATGCATGAGAGGGTAACGTTACCGCATTCAGTAAATTTATTGTCGCGCATTGAGCTGTTACCGAAATGTACAATATGCGGTACAAAGTAACGACATCTGTTGTATTCAACTGGGAAACATTGATAGTTTCAAGCATACTCTCACGCATGGCGCATGATGAAGCACTAGCGCCAACTTCTGTTATTTATTATCAGAAACCAGAGGCGGTATCCTGGAAAGGGACCAAGTCCAAAATGACAACGAACTGAGTGAGCGAGGCTATTCCTTGCAGGACTAGCATAGGAAAATGAGCTCTCACTCGGTGTATTTACATGTCATTTCGAAGTCTTCATGTCATCCTAATTAAGGGTAGCAGGTGATTTAAAAAACAAGTCTTCGCAGGTTAAGCAAAAATGTCTCCATTTGTTTTCATCTTGTTTCTAGTGCTTCCTGCCACGTTTCCAGGCCATATAAGTTGTGTGAGAAAAGACCTGTCATGTAATTTGTAACGCAAATGCTCCAAAAAGATTCCAAATTGAAACGTGTATTCATATCTCGTATCTATGATACAAGGTATTGACTTACAGGATGGTTTAAGGTGATCAAAGCTGCATGGAGTAAGCATTTAAATGGCATTAAATGGAATAAGCATTGATTAAGCTATTTTAGGTTCTTTAAATCAGCTTACTCTTAAAAGATGATAAACAAGTTTAATAGCGGGCATTCTGCTAAACAATCCGCTTCTAAGCAACCATAAACATCAAACCGTTTTACGGCTGCTTAATGGTTTTAAAGCGGCTTTGTAAGCCAGTAGAAGTTTTCATTGGGTTCACAGTTTTCAAACTACTTTGAGGCTGCTAAAGCATGTTAAAGATGTCTAACAAACTGCTACTAAGCTACTTTAGGCTCACGGCACACATACAGTCAGATGGTATAATTTCGCAATGCGGCTGACAGCAAAAATGTATGTCAGTTATCTACATTATCGACTACTTTAGGTGTAAAGATATTCTCACTATCTATCCTGCAGATGCTAAGGGGCAAATAATATAGTGCGTACTTATGGGTCAAAAGATGGCGATTCAATTGCCGAAAGAAGACATTCATTTTTCAATAACCGCGCTTCTAAAATTTCACCGTTTAGTTGGTTTTGAGGTACGAGGCTGGTCTAGCAAGCCAGTCGTCGAATGTTCGAATGCCAGTAGGATTGCTGTACTAGTCCCGGAACTGTCCTGTACTCTAATAGCCGGCTGTGAAGGCTGTCGACAAAGAAGGGTCAGGTGTTAGAAAGACGTTTAAGCCCAAGTCTTTGCTTTTTGCTTTTGAAATCTCAGAAATCAATGACGCGAGTTCAAATCTTAAATAATAGCACTGTCAAACTTGACGAAAACTGACGAAAAACATCGTTTTACGCATTTTGCTTGCACACCAGCACCCTTTGTCCCAGCAAACATTTTCGTACGTATATCAAAGTAACAAATTTGATTTATGTACCGATATATATTTAGAAAAATCGCATTCGATGCACGAAACCAGCATATGCGTGCTGTTTTGGAGGCGATGTACGTACTGCAAGTTATATGAAAATAATTCACATTCCTAAGTATTTGTATACGATGAAATCCGACTCAACATGATTAGTTCCATATTGCTATACAATTCTGTGACGAAAATCGTATGTGAATCAGTTACTACCATTTTGTACGAATAAATGTAAACTAGGGTGCGCTTTATTAAGCCTTATGTACGATTTCGAGTTTGTTTAGCGATATTTAAGATGATTTTCACACATTATTGTACGATTTGTGGTTTGCTGGGGTCTATCTGTTGCGGAGTAACTTATATTTGTAGGGTTTTATACTGTAGGAGAGTTTTTACATTTGTACAGTTTTATACTGAAAACTCGCCGCAACACTCGAGCGCTGAGGTGTGGCCATGTTGCAAAACATGCTTTTTGAAAAATGAGAGGTTTTTATCATGGATGATGGAATTAATGAGAATGTCTTATTTGTTCGTCTGCGGTAGCAGTTTGATTTGAATGCAATTAGCATCAAAGTTGGTTCTGTCGCTATCGAAATTATTAGTTAAATTTACAATTTGTAATCCATAATTGTTTTATTCCACGGTTTGGAACAATTAATTAAATACAAATTTCGATACTCAGTGAATGGAACTTCAGTTGACGATCACGATAGGTAGGTATAACGATTATGAAAGATAATAAATAGAAATTCAGGCTTGGCTCGTTGTGAAACTTTCTAAATCCCTGTAGTTGATTAGCTACTAACAAGTGGGGATTAAACTTTTCTTATATCATTTTGTGCTCATACTTTCACAGCGTGTAAGAATCGTAGTGTAAAAGTACCAACAAATGAACATAATCTAGTTTAATTCCTCATTCTTTGCGTGCTTTGCTTTTCGTCCACTAAAGCGCTCAAATGAAGTACGGAAACTACACCAACAACGTCATCAGCACAATACCACTTACTGACGCAGGATGCTAGAGCTTTGATTTGTCTACAAATTGTACACTTTCTATCCACGGATGCTCCGGGAACGTTCTTTGCGGCGGCGTTGATCAAATTAAAACTGACGGATTATCCTCGATGACAACCGCAGAGTGCCCGTATTGTTTCACAATCCCAACGTAATGAGCAGAACTTTTCCCAACTTCGACTGACAGACTTTTAGCCATTGCATCGTTTGCCGGCAACAAAACGGTCTTCTTTAAATCCGGATTAGTGCAAATTACGCCCAAACATTCAAGTGTGCTGGCTCCGTTCGCCGTTCGCCTCCTGCTGGCAAGTTTCCTTAATGTCAGATGCACTTGAAAAAAAAAACTGCCTTGCAAGTTACCCCAGCAACCTGCGTACATAGCTATTTTTGTTCGTCACCAGTTCTGAAAGGCAGGAAGTGAGCAAAACTTGCTTAAACGAAAACGGAACAATGCTGTAAAGCAGTTTCACTCTGATGCTGCCTTTGTACAAACGCACGGAAAAGGACGAAATGAAACCAAGAAGAAGAAGGACGGTTGGGAACCTATACCGTACGGATGACGACGTAATCTGATCCTTCTTTCACATTCACTTCACAAACCCGGTGTCGCGTCACTTGCTTGAGGAAGCATTACCGATCCGCAGACACCCCCACTGAGCAGCCTGCTCAGCCTTCGTGACGGTCAGACATAACTTTTGCTCGAAGCACCGCACTCTAGCTCTCGTTTAATTCATTAAGCAGAACTCGAAAAAAAATGTTACCTTGCAGCAGCCATGCAAAAGTCGAAGTAGAAGGTAAGCAACTTGTCGCTAGAAACCACCATTGTTCGGCCTGGAAAACATGAATAATTGCTATAAATTACCCCGATTTTCGAAATGGATACAGTACGGTCGAAACTTTCTCCTAAATAGTAAAACTCGTCCTGAACCAAACCCGCTACGTTGTGTTCTTTGAACAACTGACCAACTAAAATTAAGGCTGAATCAGAAGTGGGAGAGCTTGTTCGCATAAAAACGTCATGTTTACTCAACATCGACAATTTTACGAATGCAAAAAGTAGCAAATAGGCACACAATGCAAATTGAAACAGGAAAACCTTTCCCGATCGACCAACTTGGTCGGAAAAGTTACTTGATGAATTTGCCATCAAGCACTCGGTGTTCGGTTCGGTTCCGCCGGAAAGTGGCGAAATTCGGCACCGTCGCTGTTGGAACATACTGTACCACAGCCGAAATGTTTACTCATTCCCACATGTAGGTATAGTGCATGTTTTTGCTAGCACCCAACGGTGTTATGCTTTTGCGCGCTGATGGACACTCTCCACCTCAACAGTCCGCTCTAGGCTTCGAATGGACACCGAGTGGTGCGCTTGTTATTGCGTTCAACAAAGTGCTCGGAACAGTAATAATATGTACCCTAAACTGACAAACTAACAAATGACCTACGTAAGAATGGGCGCCAAAAAATAGTTCTTGGAACAATAAGCTCCGTCAACTTCTCCGGGTCCGCCTTTCCAGAGACGCGCACATGGACAGCACTCTGTTTCCGGACACATCTTTAAATGAAAAATACGACATACCCACTGCTAGGCGTCATCGGTAGCTTTGGGTCCGACCCACAACTGCTCAAGTTAGTATATTTATTTGTGGGTTATTTAGTTTAAAAAAAACGCACTCACAGATGTGCCGCTTGTCGGGAAATTTATGCATGACGTGCAGTTGTGACAGACTCAAGTATGATTTAAAGTTGCGACCCAAAACGGTTGCCTGAGATTGCAGGCTTTGGTGTGTTCCGTTGCTCATTTCAAGACGGCTGTTTTCAATTTTGTTTTGTTTTTTTTTGCTCTCTGTAGACTAAAAAGCAAAACAACCGTATCGAATTGCACCGGGACGGGAGTGGCAGAAGCATGTGTTTCACTAAAGAATGAAAGTAATCTACAAGCGGCTGAACGTGGAAAATTATAAATCTACCATTTGTACGGTCGGTTTTTCTGTTATTTCTTTTAATTGCAAGCAGTTTCAGGAATTTATAATCATAAACAGTGATATAAATAAACTGAGAATATTTAATTGAACCTACTGCATTGAGTAGGGTAGCCTGTTGCAGGTTGAGATTAGCTGCAGGTTGAGAAAACGCGATTATTTTTAAATGAATGTAAATAAGTAAGACACCACCCTCCACTCATCCCAGACCTCCACGATCATCATTCTGATCAAATGAAAGTCCCGCCTGGTTCGTACGACTTTCGGAATGCTGACAATTGAAGCATTGCCGAATTCTTTGCTGCTATCGACTGGATTGGTGTTTTCGACGGAAACGACGCCGACAACGCAGCATTGACTCTTTCGCACATAATTGGGCATTCAATCGATCGTCATGTCCCTAAGGTAGTACATTCGCTAAACAGTAAACCTTGGTTGACCCGCGAGCTTCGTATGCTGAAGATGGAGAAAAGGGCTGCGCCTAGGATATACTCCATGTTTCACTCCCTTTCGCTGCGTGAGCATTACATAAGATTGAACGCTGTATACAAGAGAACTAGTCAGGAATACTTTAGACGACACCTGCAGAGAATTCAGCGCAATCTGAAGGTGAAACCGAAAACTTTCTGGAAGTATGCTAACGATCAGCGTAAAGAATCGGGCCATCATGGCCCTCAACCATATAAACGAGCAGACCCCGCTGTGATTTTTGGCACACTTATACTATATTCTATGGCGGTTCGAGCGATGCTAACTTTAGCTGCCAGTAGGTGCCTATTTTCGGAAAAAATACTTGTAAAAACGGTCAAATTTATGTTTCAAATCAATTTTTAAGGCAAATAAAGCAACATACGATATTGACACCTTCTAGAAAGTTACGTATTTTGATAGTGCCAAAAAGTTTGTAGAACATGTCAAACCTGTTAGATGAGTTTTTGTGTACAAAAAGTTTAATAAACTGATTTTAAGGGGGTCACGACAGAAAGTTAATAATATCTCGCAAACCATATGATGCAGATACTTAGTATCTTCTGCAAAGTGTCATGAAATTTAAAGTTCTACAACTTTGTCGAACATATGAATATGCTATTTAGTTCCTATAAAAAGATAATTTTTTCAAATTTTTTATCCCCTTTATATCTAAATGTATGAAAATGTCAAAAGATGCAGAATACTTTCTTAAGAAACTTCTTCCAAGACACCTAAGCTCAAAAACATCAGGAAAAGCGAGAAAAGACTTTTGACCGTCTTTTTCCAGAATGGTCCCACTGTGGAATGGCGAGGTTGCTTCGGATCCTTAGTATATCAGTGAACTATTTGCTGATAAATTCGGGCGAACGTTTTGCATTGAAGTGATCCCAGACGACCAAGTTACTCAGGCTACTTACAATGTTCCGCTGATGACTGGGAATACGCTGAGTACTCTTTACATCGCCATCGACGATACAACGTTAAATTCCTCGAGTAAAACCGGCCCAGATGGTATCCCGTCTGAGTTTTTGAAGAAGCACATCACTGACCTACTTATTAATACCTACTTATTTAATTTCTATCTCGCAGGTCGTAAACTGATTGTGACGGTTGAAGGTTTCAATGTAATGCGTTTTCGGCCTCATCTGGAATCCCACAAGGCAGTCAATTGGGACCATTAATCTTCTTGCTGTACTTCAATGATGTCAACCACGTTCTTGAAGGCCCTCGTTTATTCTACGCCGATGATCTGAAGGTTTACCTGAGGACTCAGTAGAGCTTCACATCTTTATGGATTGGTGTAATCTGAACTGCATACTTGTGAATACTGAAAAACGCTTCATTATTTCTTTCGCCCGAAGGCATCAACCTGTGATTTTCAACTTCAAGCTCAACAGTACTGAAATTCAACGTGTCGACCAAGTGAAGGATCTCGGCGTTATCTTGGACAGTCTGTTATCGTTTAGACGCCACATTTCCTATAGGAAATTGTGGACAAATCATTCAGAACTCTAGGCTTCGTCTTCCGTATCGCTAAAGGCTTCACCAACCTCTATTGCCTCAAGGCATTATGCTGCTCGCTCATCCGTTCGACTCTCGTATACGGTTCCATTGTCTGACATCCGTACTATCAAAACGGAATGGCCAGGATTGAGTCGGATTTAACGCCACGCTTCTTACGTTTTGTGCTCCGTCATTAACCTTGGCGAGATCCGTTCCGATTGCCGAGTTACGAGAGACGATGCCGATTAATCCATTTGCAGACACTTCAGGTGCGAAGGAACGTCACAAGAGCCTTGTTTGCTGCTGATATGTTGCAGGGAAGAATTTTGGGAACGATTTATCTGAACGTAAGGTTCCAGGGCGCTGCGGAAAGACGCAATGCTGCGAATACCATTTCAACGCACCAATTACGGATAAAACAGCAGTGCTATGACCGGAGTACAGCGAGTCTTCATTGTTGTAATTACCGCACAATCACACTGTTGAACGCCGCCTACAAGGTCGTCGATTATCACCATTTGCAAAGGAGTTTGTGGGGCAATATCAAGCGGGATTCATGAAGTGAAGTGAAGTATGAAGTGTGTTGTGCTGCACACGAAGACTATAGAAAAATCCCCTCCAGTAAGGTGTTTGGGAAGGCTAAGGTGAAATACTAGAAAAGCGCTATTTGTAAAGGTCGGACCACTAGAGTAGTCATGGTTGGGCCACCATAATTTTAAGCGCAGAAGCTCTATAATCGCTAGAGAACATTAGTCACGTAAAATGTGATGAAATGAAGCAAAATTAATACGATAAAAACCTAGATTTTTGTTGTTTTTTTTTTTCATTGCAGTTGTACACCTCAGAAAAGGCGATTGTAGCAATATTGATTTTTTTGAGCAATTAAAATAGGGTATTTGTACCCCCGTGAGCTGTTGTTCACGGAATTCAATCTTTTCATGTCTCTATATAGAATTTAAATACGTATGTCTTAGATTTTCTGCGGTGACCCAACCTGTACAACATGGTCCGACTATGACAACATTTTTTGTCTTCACGTAAATGCTTATAACTTTTTTATTTTTCAAGAAATTAGTTCAAAACTTTCCGTAAATATACCTTATGCTTAGACCTTTGCAACGATATATTTAGATTTACAAAATTCCTTTTGAAACGAAAGTTAAGGGCGAATTCCAAAACGTGGCCCAACCACGACGACACTCCCCTACTATATAAGTAAATTAAACTTGTTTTCAATAAGTTTTGTGCATTTTAATGCTCTATACTGACGCTACTCGCATAACATTCCCATTTTCTATAGAGTTTTCTATTTAAATGGGACTGTTATGCGGGTAGCGGCAGTATACTGGGTTGACGGTCAAATAAACTTTGGCGACCCTACCGGTTGTCTTGTCCATTATTTTCGAAAAATTAGTCTAAATTTAATGCTGCTTGCTGAATGACCTTAATTTCTTTATTTTTCTAAAATCAAATGCATATTTTTTCTGTATAGACCATAGAAATACCTTTCCAATGATGTATAACACTCATAATTAAAACATTCTGAATAAGTTTTATAGACCGAGAATAAAATTGGACTCAACTTGCAGCAGTCTCCCTACTTGTGGAAGTTTCCCAAGCCATTTGCGTGTGGCAACGCTTTGAAAATTGCACTATTTTTTATGTTATTAAGTCCTACTACTTAGGAAATTAATGCATGCAATATATCAAAAAAGATTTTAAATTTTACCATAGAAAAGAATGAGTACCGTATTGCAGGACACTTCAAAATGTATTGGCAACATATTTCAGTTCGTGCATGCATGCACAGCAAACTAACGCTCTAATTGCTTCTGCAAGCGCCACTAACGCTTCTCCCTGGTAAGCCAAGGGAAAAGTGATTACTTGAAAGTAGACATAATCCATTAGCTCAATTTCTCAAGACCGGAAGCAGTTCATCGCTCATAATGCAGAATGCTCTGCTACCGAGGTCTCCAACTGCTTCAGCGCTACCTCCGTTAATCACCCGTGGGTTGGGAGGGAATTTGTCAGCGCGAACAAGCGCCACTTGGGCTTCACAACACAACGTGCGCCGGTGCTATCACAAAGCCTTCATCCTTCAAACGAAGCTGACGCTTATTAGTCGAAATCATACTTTACTGTGACCATGCACTAGCGCAGTTGCAGCCAGCCAGTAACGCACCATATGGTTCCCTTAGATCCTCGATCCGACCGGTTGCCTTTCACAGAAATCCAGCGGAAACGTCATCAGATACCGGAGTCTGCTTAAAGCTTGACTTATTTCTTCCTGTCTTGCTGAATTTGTTTTTATTCAAGGAAAATGTTGATAATAAGTATGCAACGGTCGCTCCCCTGAAGTTTAGTATTAAAAATATATTATCCAGGTGGTTAATATTACAGAGCGCATTCAATCAGTGCTTCTCTTTTACTGTTTACTGTTGAATCAGTAAATTCTCCCTAAAGTATTTTGAAATCGTTTTATGGTTTCCGTCCACCCAACCGTGCACAATAACTAATTTAAAGTCGTAAAACGATTTGTTCTACAGGTTGATAAAACCAGATCCAATATTTGGACATCGAGCCAAGGTTTTATTATATTTAGACTAAACAAGCAAGGATCAAATGAACTAAATTCGCCTGTACAGTGCCTTGCACAGGAATCACTTTCCGTTTATTTCACTTCGTTTGCCTTCAAACGCATACATTTAGTCGTCTCAGCAGTTCTGCCGCCACAAACATCCGTTTAATGTTACCCGCTAGCACAACCGCGTGTGAGCTGTAGATTAAAGTTCTCGCGATTCACTTGTTAAAGCGATATTTCATCGCAATTTGAGACTTTCCCATTCCTTTCTGGTCGTGTGGTTCTTCGGAGAAAATTATCGAACCGGCCTGCGAAGGTTTTGGACTAATGACATTCTGAGAAGAGGGTGCCCCCGTTAGGAGGAAATTTATTTTTAGACTGCAAGCAAGACCAATGTTTAGAAGGAAAGTCGTGGGATCTAAGATGAGAGGCGTAACATGTTCACGGTAATATTTCCTGCCGGTCGTTTTTCCTGCAAACGAACTTCCTAAAATTGAGCTAGGAATGTTATATAAAAAACTTGAGACATCAAAGTCTTCGTACTAAATTAAAACTTACTTTTAATTATCAAATATCAAATATACACGTGCATACACCTATAAACCATATAACGTTTTTAATCTGATGTTATTTTTTACCAAGCTTTCCATTCGCGCCGTGCCTTCTAGCATGCAGCACTTGGTTAATCAAATTTCTCGATCAGAATTCACCGCTCCACCTGGCCACCGCACCGGTCTGCGGCCTGCCGGTTAAGGTGAAACTTTATCGGGCTTCGCTTCCTCATCAATCGTACCATATGGTCCAAGAATTGGAGAATATCGTACAGATCACGTTGCAGCTCCCTACACCGCACGCTAGCCCCCCCCCCCTCCCTTGTGTTTCGTCACATCGCCGTCGATTGGAGTTCTTCCATATAATAATTTTTTCCTCATTTCACTTGACGTTTCTTAAAATGAAATATGAACAGACTGGCCAAACGAACGGACGCTAGTCAGTCATCTCGTAGAGTCGTAGGGACGTAAGTTGAGAAAGATAGATGAAGCAGAATAAAACAACAACGAAATTGATCAAAACTTTTACACTCGATTAGGCTTGCTCTTGATGCTGAGAGACGGCTGCTTCCTACGCCACTGCCGCGCCACCACTTGCCATCCCACCGGCCCGCCAGCTACCGCACAATCGACGCACGCCTTGAGGTTTTGCCGTTTAATCGGCACCGGTTTTACAGCAATCAACCCCCGGACCCCGGAGCAGCGGTGCGGCAGTCTTCCGTTCCTGTCCTGCCGCTCGTTGTCCACACTGCTGCGGTCTGCGTACCTGTCGGCCGGCAAATGTTTCAAAGAGCAGAGCAGCTTCGAAATCGAAAGATGAACTTCGAACAATATGTCTCCGTTGATTGTTCGGAATGGTAGCTAATGCCTTCCTGACACATTTGATTGCTGAACTAAATTTCGTTTCCGAAAGCGTAATCTGGCGCTGGATTGAGTGCAGGTGGAAATCTAGCTGTTGAATGGACGATCTTGAAATTGGTTCGAATGGTAGATGGAGTGTGTTTCAAAGTTTCTAAGTCGGAGAAGAAAAAGTTTAGATTCGATAGATGTTCGTGCTCACTGGAATGACTGTGATGCTTGTAATAAAAGTTTACCAACGTTAGAGAACCAAACCGGATTAGGTTGACAGCTTTGATAGTGTTGAACGACACACCGTACAGGTCAATTGATCTATCTAATGTAGCCATGCAGTTTTCAACTTGCAAACAATGGTTAGTCATATTGGTAATTTGTGAGTATGACCAGTAAAAACTTTAAGTTAGGTTGTCATGCCAAAATATTTCATCGGCAGGAAAATATAAGTTTTTGTCATCCTCGTTAAAAGATCAGCATAATTCTGGCCTGAATTTTGAATAGGTCATAACCTCTCTTACGTCTATCACGACGCTGCAAATACATTTGGCGGCATCTTTTTCGTACGATATGATTCTTTGCGTCATATGCTAGCTAATCGTTAAGAAAAATTGCATTGAATTGCTTTCATGCACCCGCAATAGACGTAAGAGAGGAGGCGCAAAGAGAATCTCTCATTTGCAGTTATGACCTATTCAAAATTCAAAAATCATCGTCATTTCCGTGAAGGTCCTAAAAATTTGCGAAAAAAATTGTTGCTGCAGGTTGAGATATTTCGTTTTTACAATAATGAAAACAAAATTTATTTTATCCGTACATATGGTATTTTTCGAACATTTAGACCAATTTTATCGAAAATAATGGGCAAGACAAGACAATAGCAACCGGTAGGGTCGCCAATGTTTATTTGATCGTTAACCCAGTATAAAGCATTAAAATGCACAAAACTTATTGCAAACAAGTTTAACTTGCTTATATAGTGGTTTTCCATTATAAAAATCGATAAAATGCTGCAAAAATAATTTCGACTTGCAAAAATTCGGATTTCACTACCTGCGACAATGCCAAGTCATTTTGATATAACCATTTTTTATATCATCACTATACATATATGCATATGTAAATAGTTGAAGAGCACTTCAAAACTTATCAAATACATCAAAAAGCCTTAAGCAATACATAGAGTGAAACAAAAAAATTGGTCTGAAAAGGTTTCCAATATTTTTTTGCCATTTTTTATGACCCACTCGGCTTACAAAGAAAATATGCATCTATTTTTTCTAAATCAACTCGAATATAAGGGAAGACTTTGGTTTGATATTTAGAGTAAGATTTGGGGCGCTATTTACATTTATTTAAAAATAATCGAATTTTCTCAACCTGCAGCTAGTCGCAACTTGCAGCAGGCTACCTTACTATAATTTCCGGGTTATCCCATGTGACGCGTATTCTCGTCTGTGAAACGTTTAAATTACGTTTGACTATATTTAGCACAATTATTGGCCATTTTCGTACCTGTACTGCTGCTATCAATGTAATAGAACAAACCGCCATAGAAGGGGATTAGGAACAAATGGGTACCGTTTCTTACCTGAAAAAGAAAGAAGAGAAACAATTTAATATGTTGTTGTTTGATTCGCAGTTGAAGGCGGCATATATCTGTATCACGATAAAATCAAAGCGTCTTGCGGAAGCAAAAGTAAGCTCGACTTCCAGCTTGAATGCGTCGTTTAGTCTCCTAACTCGCATTATTGTCGGCGATGACCAGAGATCGCAAATGCATGAACTCATCAACCACTTATAGTTCATCGCCGTCTATAGTCACTGTCCGTGGGAGGCGCAAGTTGCTTTCTCTGGAGCCTCTTCCTACCATATATTTGATTTTCGACGCATTGATTTGTAACCTAATCCCCCCAGCATCCGTTGGTGTAGATTGTCTTCTCCGTCCCAAGGTTTCTACCCAAGCAGCACAGTTTTGTAACATTTCGTTGATGTAACCTATTTATAACTAAAATCAGTTATAAGTAGGTTTTATTAACTTAATTTGGCTACGTGTGCTACTCGGATAGTAATCAGTCAAGGTCATATACGAAGGCTGGAAGTTGGTTACTTTTGCTGAACATCGTGCTGAAGATGCTGATGAACCCGAGGTCTCGGCGTGAGCGGCATGAATGCTAACCACTACACCGTGATTGACCCCGATCAGGACAAATCTTGAGCGCAAATAGATTTGCATTGCTTCGTTACCATATTTAAGGATGCATGTTGTGAGGCAAAATAATCCTAATAATATGGATTAGACATTCTAGACTCAAAAGTGAGCGACCGAGCAGAGTTGTATAACTTGCTAATCGGCTGAACTATCTAAAAGCTGAACGTAGCAATCCACCGGATCATTGTCTGGATCTGGGCGGAAGAATAATTTGCCTCATTTGCCTTATTTCCAAAACTGGACATCGACTCGACTATAAAAACTACCGAGACATCCCCGTATTCTGTTCTGCATACTGAGACCGTTAGCGGAGTCCTTCGTTGGCGAGTACCAAGCAGGTTTTTGTGAGGGTCGCTCCACGACGGATCATACGTTTACCCTGCGTCAGTTACTAGACTAGTTCCGGGAGTACAACTTACAGATTCATCATCCGTTTGTGGACTTAAAGGCGGCGTACGATTCAGTCAATTGAACAAAGTTGTGGCTCTTAATGCTAGAACATAGTTTTTTGACGAAACAAGTTACGCTGAGGCGTGTGAGCTGGATCGATGAAATGGCGGACCTAAGAATACCGCAGCAAAGCAAAGTCATGGGTATAAATGTCCTGTTGAGAACTTGACCCTTCTTTATCGACAGACTTCGCAGATAGTACAGGACAATTACGGGGCGAGTGCAACGATCCTACTGAGTCTATAGCAGCACCTCCTAGCCGAGATTCGAACATACGATGACTGGCTTGTTAGGCCATAATCGCACCCCGAAGCTAACTGGGCGAATAACGTGAATACCGTGCCCAATAAATAAATTAGTGATTTTTTTCCCATATTTCTCCAATCAATAGGCTTCCTTAAAACAATATAAATGGAAACAACCCGCAGAGAGAACAAAAATCGCTCATCCATTCCTAGCCATTGTCCCTTTTCAAAATAGACTTGTTCAAATTCTAGTTAAATTTTTTTGAATGTCCAGTCTTGCAATTAATATTCGATGATATTTGATAGACTGATACAGTGATGATGGTGGTGTTGATAGTCCCACCTCATCCCCCTACAACGGTTTGAGCGAGACGATTTATCTATTAAAACATTTATGTAATAACAATATAATCAAGTGTAAAAGCAAATAACGAGCTGACTTCTAATACAGACATATCAAACTTTCAAGTGAATACGGGAATCGTTGAATTGGGGGAATGAAACCAAATTAGATATTAGACTACCTATTAAGCGGGTGGCGATAGTTTAGTTAGCAAAACACTCGGGTACCCAGAGAGCGTGGGTGTGAAACCCACCTGGCATTGCCCCGATATATTTTTGGTCTATATCGAAATTTTCCAGTTCTTCCAATTCTACTTCGCATCAGACACTACCTCCCTTTCCAAAAAAATAGTTTACGTCATGACGGCGTAAGTCTCACCTTCGCTAAGTCTATATTTTTGGCCTAATATCAAGAATTTTCAGTTTGCCTGAATCTACATTTCTCGCATTAAGCATTTATTAGCATAAGCATAAGCATAAGCATAAGCATAGGATACCGCCCGTGTGCTGCTACTCCGTTATTGACCAGGACCGATGAAAATTGCAAAATGATGGCTGGAAAGAGCATACTTGGGACAGCACACTATTCCTCATTGTGTAACCTTATCAGGTCCCTGCATGCTGATCAATACCGACGCCGGCCACGTCCGAATGCGGGTCCTGGTGGGATGGTAAGGAATGTTAGTCCAATACTTGTTGCTACTAAAGACCAGGGAATCCTCTGCATCTTCACAAGTATTTCGGGAAAGGAATTGTTGTTAGTAGATGGGGGGAGTTATATGAGACTAACCTGACTATTCAAAAATTTTCTGGTAAAGCCAGCAATTACGAAAATTAAGATACCTTTAAAAAATACCTTTTAATAAATTTAATATAATGCCATTGGTGCTCATATACAACCATAATTTGATAATTTATATCTAAAAATATTATGCACATGCGAGATTTAAAGTGACTCGAAAACCTCGTGACAAATTTGAATTTATTATACCTGAAAACAAAAATCAGGCATAATGAAACAAGCCAGTATAGTTCCTAAGTTGATAAGCATTTCCTCCTATCAACGCTAATATGCAGAGATATAGCGCCCTACACGCTTATTTCTCGCATTAAGCATTTATTCTTCACGAACAGAAAAGTTAAGCCGACTGCTATAAGTCGTTAGAAAAATTAAGAATAAAGTTATATACAAGTAAATAAAAAAGAGTATTCACATTGTCAAGTGCAAGAATTCATTGGCGGTAACTCCCGATAGTGCATAGAGTCCGATTTGCGATAGGTTGTCCGATGCATCATATTCGCCAGTTAAAAGCTTGCAGACAGATAAAGATTGCAAAACCTGTCCACGTCGATTTAGCATGTTTAGACCCAATAGACGAAAGCGGTCTTTGTACGGCGTTAAATACGTTTTCTAGTCTAGCGGACGAGGTAGACTCGTGCGGGTTCCAAACGATGCTTGCAAACTCGTACTCGTACGATGCGTACAATAAAACAGCAAAGCAATTTGAAGCAAAGCGGGTCATTGAATTCACCATCGATGTTAAATAAGAATCGAAGACTACGATTGGACTTGTTAATGATGGCAAAAATGTGGGACTTCATGGTGAGTTTCTCGTCAAGTATTACTCCAAGATCCTTCACCTGTTCCATTTTATTCAGTTTGGCTCGGGAAGTTTCGTAATCAAACTCTATTGTTCTTCTAGTGCGATGAAAGCTGATGAGTCAACATTTTTGCACACTCAATAACAATTGACAATTGAGAAGCTTCTATAACATTCTGCAGTCCCCGATTCGTCTGACTAAAAGATAGATTTTTAAATCATCAGCGAAGAAAAGCCTCCCACCTGCATTGAGTAATAACGCTGCATCGTTTATGTAGATACAGAATAGCAGTTGTCTCAAATTACTACCCTGTGGAACAGCAGAACTATTTTTAAACGCGGCAAACCGGCAATTACCAAGTTGTACAAAAAGTTGCCTATTTGGAAGTCAAATAAAAGATAGTTAAATGAGCTTTTCGGAAAAAATAATGCATCGATGTTCAATTGTTTTATTAAAATTTAAAAAAAAGTTGCTAGAGTGCAATGGAGATGTATGGTATTTTGTTATTACCTGCAACGAAACGGATATTTTTTGGCAAAAATGAATCAGAAATTTGCGTTTCTTTACCAAAAACATCTGTTCCATTCCAAATTCATTGCTATACTTCAGATTGTTCCAAATCGTTTCTCTTATCATTCATGTTCCTCAGCAGAGATAGAAATTAACTACTGAAGAAGAAACATAACTGAGTGCTTAAAGCCCCCAATTAATTCTCAATTCTTATCCATCGATCCGAATTGGTTTGCAAGCTTTACAACTAGGTAGTTCAATCAGTCGGAATCGGCCGGCGCTCCCCGCAGGTCGTCATGGAAGCTGCAAATTGCAGTTCCACAATGCGTGAATCGAATGTGTCGCTGCGAACGTGTCGTGGTTCATCATATGCCCTTAGTCTCGGCGGACTAAGTTCGCCTAAATAATCACAAGAATGTTCGGTTCCGCTGGATATATGCTGCGAAACGTAAAACCAGCTCAAAAGGGCGGAAAATATGCACACAAGCTAAATGAATGTTTTCACGTACGCTGTACAGCAATTACCTTTACGACTATGAGTTTGAGTGACTGACGGAAGATGCGGTCGTCGTCGTCGTCATCGTCGTCGCTGTTGTTCACGGAAGCATAAAGAAGAGGCTCCAGTTCCAGAAAGAGTACCACTGGAGGTACCGCCACCGCAAACCGCTATCCGACTGCAGTATGACATGCACCAGGACGGGCTGCTGAGATAAGGATGACAGTTGGGTTGCGTTCGGTGCTCGAATGTGTCGGGTAAAGCGCCCTGATTGGAAAATGTTTGTCGATAAAAGCGAAGTTCCCACGGGCGGTAGAACCGATATTTTACCCGACAAAGACGGTATGTGAGAAACTTACCGATGGGGAAGGCTTCCAGTGGTGCATGTCATGCCAGCAACACGACATCGACGGATGAGTTCAAGAAGTGAGCCAGAAAAAAGTAGAACAGTAATCGGAGCGTGTAAACACAATAATTTATGCATGTGACTTACTAAACGGTCACGGAGTTACGAAGTCGGTCGGTCTATGGGACGGGTATTCACCGGCGGAACTTTGGTTAACAAGACCGATTAGCTGGGACAAAGTGGCTGGCGTTCGGAAAGATTGGCATCATGATCACGAACGTGGAAAAATGCTACTGCTTCCAATGGCAAAGTTCCGTACGAGGTGTTGCACTCTATTAATTTTAAGCATTTTATGTATAGATGATTTTCTATCGGAAAAATCCTTTTTCTGATAGAAGCACGTAGCACTTCTGAATGTGGAAAATTCACTACACTCTTCCCATATTTGCTCGAATATGTATCGAGCAATTCAGTACCTCAGATGCCAATCATCCTCATATATGTTTGCTTCAATAGATCCAGACGCAAACGTAGTCAATCTTCTTTTGCTACCCGTATGCAATGGCTTCGCTACTTCGGATCCTCGTTGCTGATAGCGAACTGCGGACGAGTACAGCTGCTGCATAAGCAATACTAGCTAGACGGGGCAAAATCAATCTCCATTGGAAACGAACCAATATGGTGATATTTGATTATATTTCCTTTTTCTCTCGTCAACGTCTCCAATTTCCTTGCACAAGTCGAGCGCAATGCTGACTCTTCTAAGCTGCTACCGCGTTTAAGGAGGAGGTGGTGGTACAAAAGCGCAACGGTTTGCATGACGAACCAAAGTTGGTAGCGAAGCATAAAGCGGGAAAAAAAGAAAACAGTAGCCGAAGAATTACAACAATTCAATCCGGACCCGGTTGGTTATCGTTGTTGTCATCGTCGTTGGAGCCGCATGTCACGTGGGACAACGCGAAATGAAACTCGTTTTTGCCGAGAGAATATTGCTGCAGAGGGCGGTCCGTTAGCTTATGATTGCACGATTTTCCACATCTGATGCCACTATCCATTTCGGGCGTCGACGACGGTAGGCCTGTGGTGCACACCCGACCCATCTCAGGGTGCAGAGCTGGTTCTTTTTTATGGAAAATAAAAATTGATAGCACTATAAATCCAAAGGAGACCGATTTGGTCTACAGTTTGTAAACGTACAGTTGTACACACGTATCCGATCCGATCCGATCCGAACCGGTGCGGTTCGGTGGTAGACAGTCTGGCAGCTTCGATGCGGCCGTCCGGGGAATAGGATTGATTAATCCGAAAAAGGGATTGCGAAGGAAGCTGTCTAAGGCAATAGAAATTACCTTTGCTCCATATATAGGAAGATTTTCCTTGACGGGGTTTCACCGGGATCAGCACGCTCGCTAGAAACAGGTGAATCGAAACTATGCTCTCCCCGGCCAGGGTATGTGTGTTTCCCACAGCAGAAATGGGATCTTGATTATTCGCCTTATACGGATTACATGTCGAGTGTATCGTTGTCTTTGGAGAGTTTATGTAGCGCGCTCGCCATTCCGGTTGGATATGAATTCGCCGGATGATTGATGGGACGATAAGGTAGCGCTGCGCTGCATGTTGATGCTACACTTCGGAGGGGGCTTACACGCGGGAGTCCATAAATATAAAGATGTCGGTTTGATGTTCTAGAAATTGAGTTCTATTTTGGTGGATGTTTTTGGGTAGTCACCAATGCTTTTCGGTTCGGGTACGACAGTAAACTGATTACTGGTGGTCGTATCTTGTGTTTTTGGTTTGTTGTTATTGAACGAATTTGTTTTTATTGAAGACAACACACACTTAATCACTCTTAGGACATTTGTTGATGAATAATTTTCTAATAATTTTTATCTAATTTGGGGTAAAAATTGAGGAATCGTTGATTTTTTGGAAAACCCTTCTTCGACTCGGTTGGAAATTATTCACTATATTTCACTTATTCACTACCTATAAACATTTTATTTCACATTGTCTTTTTGCCATGATGTATGCAAGACTGAAATTCAGAATAATAAACAATAAATATAAAACCCAAAATGGGCTTTATGTGCCTAAATGCAAAAGAAAATTAGAAGTTGATGTTTTACTGCCACATCCTCCTGATCGATTTGATTTACAGCGACCATAATAAAATGTATTACGAAAGAATATATAATGAATTTTCAGCAGTTCTCGTTATTGTGCAGGATATGCGCATTAAATTTTATCGCGCATATTGGAATATGTGGCAAAAAATAACACGCCATCAAAATTATGCAAGTTTTGAAAATCAGTTATTTTAACAAAATAAATAAATTCGATTAGTCAATCTTAGTTTCCAGCAAAATCATTCTAGTAACATTCTAACATGAAAACTGTTTAGCAACTTTCGATGTTGAACTCTAATATTCTGCATAATAGCAGCAATAAATCTGATTGGTTAGTGTGTTACCATATTAATAGCACCATAAAACTAACAGTCAAAGCAACAGTAATCCAACGCCAACCGTTCAACTTTGATTGGCGTGCCATATTGTATTGCTACGTCCCGCTTATAGTAAATTTATAAGAGATGCGTCGCGGCCTTCTAGTTTTAACGTGGTAATATAGGCAAACACGAGGCCTCCCAGTTAGCCTCGAGGTTTGATGCTGGCCTAATAAGCCAGTTGTCGAATGTTCGAATCAACCTGTCAATAGAATCCCTGCAATTGACCTGCACTCGAACAGCTGGCTGCGAAGTCTGTCGTATAAAACAGAAGGTCAAGTTTCGATAACGGAATGTAGTACCTAGGCTTTACTTACATAAGCAAACATAGAAATTTTGCTTTATTAACGATTTATTATGGGTTTATAGTTGGTTATAGTTGGTATTGCGCATCACCATGGTAAAACAAGAGGTAAGTTTTCTTACCGCAATAGAAGCTTTATAAAATTTAAATAAAACCGAGCGACTTTAGAATTATTACTTGGGATATACACGCCTTCCATAGCTTTTCTGAAAGTATGACAAAGATAATAACTCAAACAATAATGTGAGTTTTATTGTACTTTTATGGCGGTTTTTGTAACCAATTTTGGTCTTAATTGCCATCATCTATATATATAAGAGCCTGGTCTGTAGCCAAAACGAGGGGCGCGGTATGTATTTTCGTGGTAATAATCGCCCACATTAAGTAAAGACTCAAATTAATCATACCCGATTGCATTCAAGACGAGCAAAAGTAACGTAGTTGCACCTCATAGAGCTACATAGCGTACCTCCAATTTGCTCTCAATTAGACGCGAGGCGACGCGCGCGGTTTACAGCTAGTATATAATAAATAATAAAACCCAAATTGCTGAATTAACTAATGTTTATTTGAGCGTCTTAGTAAAATACCTGAAACGATAAAAAAGAAGAAAAACAAAAGTTATTTATATCCTTTAATTCTACTACTGTGTTTTATTGATAAATACGTATCCACAATCCCTATTCGGTTTAAATAGGGGACCAAGCTGCTATTCCACAAACAGTCTAAGTTAGTTAGATACTGATGAAGGTCTCACGTAGAGACCGAAATACGTATTTATCCATAAAACACAGTAGTAGAATTAAAGGATATAAATAACTTTTGTTTTTCTTCTTTTTTATTATTCCAAATTGCTGCTTGGAAAGTGTACACTAAAGTCGACTATTTTCACGCAAACTTCGGAATTTACGAGGTTTTAATGCGAAATTTAAAATTCTACACGGTTTCTTACGCGCATTTTGGAATTTACGCGACTTTTTATGTGAATTTCGGAATTTACACCGTTTTCATTTACGCAGAACGAATCCTTCCCGTAAAAACTGACTTGAGTGTACAAAAAATAGAGGCGATCCAATGTTACTTCTTTGCGGTACTACCGATGGGCTACCAAAGTGCAATGAAAGGTTCAAAGGGTCCCAAGAGAAATCCGAAATGCGAAACATTACATTAAATATTACATACTAGGTACAACACAAAAAAATTGAATTTCATCAATATCATATGAATTACAATTCTCCTGAAAGTGAAAGTTGTTAGATTCTACTAAGAAGCTCAAAATTAACTTTTAATACTTAAGTGAATAAATGTTTTTAAAATGTTTAATTTAGAAGTTTATAATTTTTGACTTAGAGCTACGTCTTACGGGTAGCCATGGGCGGAAAAGTGGTCAGATTTTGAGCGCTTACGACTTTTTCATTTAACGATCCTAAGAACAAAAAAAAAAGAGTAGGAAATATTTCCAATTCGCTCAGTTTTCAATACGATGTGTTCCTTTGTCTTTTTGTTTTACCTTTCATATCTCGTAGTAAAGAAGACTGTATCGTGAAAATGTCAAAAGGTCGAATGTGCAAATGAGAGATTCTCTTCGTGTCTCCCCGCTTATGCCTTCATCATTTTAGTTGTATTCATTTCTTACAGTCGTTTTATTATAGCATTGCAGAGTCTAGTAGGTTTTATAATGGTCTCCCTCGAGTGAATTTTGTTTTGATTTTGAATTTTAATATTTCAAAGTCTGACTAAAAGTAAATTTGGATGCAGGGGGCTCCGTAGCCGCAAGGTTATCGAGTCTGCTTTGACAAGTAAGTGGTTGTGGGTTCGAATCTTAGTAGAATCAAGCCATTCGATGTCAAATGACTTTAGCATGGTTTTATTCTCAGGCCCCTCATTTACCCTTCCTTCATGCTGGATTCTATATTTACCCACTGAAGCCTCTTGACAGTGCAAAAGTCCCTCCTATAGTTAAGTGTACTAGTCAGAGGAACGAATGACTCCTCGTCAAGGACGGCTATACTTTGAGATAGTACTGGCAGCGAGGAATAAGTGGGTAAAGTAGACCAAGCTTTGAAGGAAGCTTAGAAATTGTCGCAACCTGATTGGTTGGAAAAGACATCATCAAAGTTTGCACGTGTTTTTTGCAAAAAAAGTGAGAGAAACTCGCCGTCCCAACAGGTCGAAGATTCTTTACGACTTTTAAACCTTTACCAATGTGATATCTGTGCTTGTGAAGTACACCAGAGTGCAAAACTACCCCTCTTCTTCAACCGATCTTATCGTTTCCTATCCAATTTGATGCCCTAAAAGTAAACAACCCCATTTCTTCAACCAAGTTTATCTTTAAACCTTGAATCTAGTCCAAATTGATGTCCTGAAAGTGAAACATCATAAAAAAGTGAGCACTTATCCTATCCTTTTACCAGATTGTATCCATAAGGTACTGCAAGAATTTGTTCGGAACTGTTGTTTTGTACGGAAGGGATATTTGCGCATGTGACGTGACGCACTAATTCTCAAAGCGGGAAAAGCAGCGATTCTCTTATCCGAGAATACTTTTGAACGTGCCGAGGTATGCCACATATAATTCTGTGTTTTTTGTTGGAAAAATCTGACAATCTGTACGGCGAGGAAAAATATCTGTGCAAAAATCTGTCCAATGCAAAACAATGAGAGTGAAAGAGATAGAGAGTCATTTTGCTGACTATTTCCGTCTCTTTCGCTGTCATGTAAAAACTCAAAAATCTGTTTAATCTGTGTAATTTGGCGAAAATCTGTATTCTGTGCATACAGATTCTGTACAGGCGATTTCTTTCAAATATCTGTTAAACACAGAATAATCTGTGCATGTGGCAACCCTGCGTGCCATTTGCTGCTTTGAGTTAGTTAGTTGCTTGCAATTCTTTACATAGTTTCAATAGTCAAGCATTACATTTAGTCCTTAATATTTAGTGAACGGCACACAACACTAATCGCCTCGTTTCTGCATTCCGGGCTCGTTCCGGTCAGAAATATCCCGATCGACGTGTGTTATAGCATACGATGTATTCCGATCGAAGCGCAATTTCTGATCGGATTCGGCTCCGGCTTTCCCATCAACGGGGTGATGATGGGAACCATATTTCCCGAAACCGGTCGGTTTAAAAGGTAAACTATTCGTTTTGTAAGAATTTTTAGTGCTTTGTCCCGTTCCCGAAATCTAGTTGGGATGAGGAGACGTAACTTTTTTTGCGCACTTCCCCAACACAGACATCAAATTTGTTCTAGGTCCTAAGAAATTTGGTTAGGACGAGAGGATTTTATCGCTTTTTGAGGCGTACTTCCCAATCACAGATATCAAATTAGTATAAGTCTGCACGTCGTAAAGAATCTTCAACTTGTTGGGACGAGTTTTTCATAAAAATAAAATATCGAGATTACGGTGTGTTTAACTGACGTCCCTGGCTGTGAAGTAGGGTGATCACGAAGAATATGTATGGGGATGTTTGACCTTGAAACTTTTCGTTAATGTTCACTTATTCACAGTGATTGAAAAAGAAAATTATAACAGAAACCACACAATTGCTTGCTCTGTTATGAGTCGGTCGGTATCTAAACCATAAAAATCCATTCATAATTGGCAGAGCGTTCAAAATCCTTCATATTTTCGTGACGGTAACCAGAAACTTAATGATGGAATGACACCCTGCGGTTAGACGTGGTCCTGCGTCAAAAAATCTAGAAAATCCATAGTGGTCTGGATCAAATGTGGATAAAGTGCAAAAAGTGCAAAAAATCAACAATGTGTAATGCTCTGAAGGGTTATAAGGAGAACCAAGGTATCGAAAGGTGGTAAAGAACTAGGGACCGAGAGGCGAGAGCTGAGGAGGAAGATATTGAGTCGCGTTAAGTCCAATCCTGGCATCTCCATCCGGGATATGGCTGGAAGGTACGATGTCAACTATCAAACTATGTGGAATATTTTGGTCCGAGAATTCCATCTAGGTCTTACAGTGCTTGTACAGTACGGTGATAGCCATGAAGCGTGCCGGGCATTTCTAGGAGCAAGTTTGGACGAAAATCAACGGATGTATTTTGGTAGATCACGAAACCGATGTGAAAATGGTAACTTTCTGGTCAAATTTTTACATTACAACTGGGCCTGGTTGCAATTGTCTGGTTTCAGTCAATGTTATAACGTCAAAATCGCATTCGATGGCCGGTTAAAGCAAATGTCTAGCTCAGGTTCAGTTCGAAGACCACGAACGTTCTGGTAAAACAGACCAGTCAAAACAGCAGACAAAGTACCGTCAGTAAGTCTCCCTTCAATGGAAATTGGAACCAGACTATTGTGTTCCGAAATCCAGAATGTTAAAGGCATAGTACGCATTACTGATAGGGATTAACAATTGTTGAGACGAGTATTTTGGATGTCCTGTTCCTCGCGAACACGCTTCGGACTTGAACGATGATTGATGAACGCTAGTTTCCTAAAAGCATGAGCCGGTGCGTCTCAGGTTTCTATTTAGTGTTCCAGAAAAGATGTGAATCCAGATTCTGTGAGGTAAAATTTTGTCGATGTCAATGCACTTCTATATATGGAAACCTTGTTATCCTTTTTAGGTCGCAACTGTAGCAAATATTACGATCAATTTCGTACGAAAAGAAAAATTCTCAACACATTCGCTCTGCAATACTTCAACCAGAAGACATCCATCATCACATTTTCCCTTTCGGATTTTTCTTCAATCATTTATGGTGCTTGCATCAGATCATTAAATGGTGTTCCGTTCCATTTCGCAGGTGCTTCACCTACCTGCCGGGCTCTCTGATTGCCAGCGCCACAAATCAAAGCTCGGCAAGGACCAAAAGAAGGTAACAGTTCATATCCCACTTTTGATGTAATTTGCGCGCCCTCTATTAGTGCACCATACATCACGGGTTTTTGGCCAAAAGTCAAATCCCAACAACCGTACGCACGGTTCCAACACTTTCCCCCGCACACGTTAGCTTCTCCTTCTGCGTTTCGGTTCCGTGCCAGCGGTGTCCAATGTTTCGCTAATAGTGCCAAGTTCACTTACCCGCTGGAGCCGGTTTCTATGCATGCTGGCAGTGGCTCTGCCGTTGCGGCTGCCGGCAGTAAATGCCAAAAGCAACAGACCGTAACACGTTGAATATTGTTCTGAGGCTGGCCAGCACCAGCAGCATGAATAGAACGCCAGCGAATGATATATGCTCTTCTGCTGCCCTTTTGCCGTATTTTAAGCACTTTTTCGAAACTATCCAACCGGTCTGGATCTGATACGGTTGAACTATTATAGGTGAATACGGAGTTTTGTTAGCCAGGCCGCAGACATCATCTCCCCAGCTGGTCAGCAACCTCTGCAGAGTGTATTCGGTATCGAATTCATTGAAATAAAAGCGGCTGATTATTTAACTGCTCGAACCAGGCAGCCCCCCGCTTGCTCGAGGCAATAGTAAAAATCTTTGTCGTTTTCACAATCATTTCAAGTTTGACTCCGTTTTATTCGAACACCAAAAAACACCATTTCCTTTTTCCTCATCCCTCTTAACTGGCGGAATTCACTAGAAACATTTCAAATACAGCTAATTTATCAGAGAGTAATTCCGAAAAATGTCGGATTCCCCGTTCAAATTTCCCATCAAGGACAAGTAAAGCCTTTCAATTGTCATGCTCTTGCCAGTTTATTGCCAGATATCCATTCAGTATTCTCTGACTATTAATTTCAAAGCAAGCTTCCCGGGACGCGGTTCGTGCCTCTGCATCTTGTTATCTCGGATGTGCCGAAGTGTATTCTGCGGCTGACAAGCGCTGACGACGACAACGACGACAACGGCGAAAGCTTCTCCGCTTGCTGCACAGAGGGAAATTCGGCCTTCCTGTTTATCCTTTTTATTTCGGCCATTCGCCACCCTCTCAAGACAAGATGCGCCGGTATTTATAAAAGCTGTGCCAAGGAAGAAAAAAAAATTGGTGTCATGAAAGAAAAAAATCCCTTCGATGAAACAACTATCCGCTTTACTGACATTTTTTTTGTGTTACTATACATGGAAGCTGAATAACTTTCGTTCATATTATTCAACGCGTCCTTGGTTGTACTCGCTAATGGATGGTGCCAATCGATAGCTCGAGAAGTGCCGTGGTACCGGCGAGTATTTGAACGACAACGACTTTGGATGCAATGAGCGAAGGCCCAATTCGGAACGCAAGGCACAGATTCGCTGCGGAAGAATGACTGCCAAACCGGCAAAGCCGATGGAAAAAGCAGCTTACGGAAAAGAAGACTTTTGTCACGACTTTTATTGCCTATTTGAATATGAAAGCTCGTTTTCTTCTCCCGCAACCATCCGTCGTCGCGTCGGCAGCAGAGCATCTCGAGCAATATTGTACGTTTTTTGGGTGGGTGGGTGTGTGTGTATATAAGCCTACCGGTGGATTAAATACATATATGCAAGATGGTTTGCATGGTATACGACGAAAATGTATAGATCTACAGCTGGTCCAGGAGCTGGTAGAAGATAGCCAACGTTTTCCAGGAACTGTGCTATTCGTCTCCTCCATGCGAGTATCAGGGGCTTACGAATTCGGGATGCCTACCTAGAAAATATCGTCTTTGGGCGCAGAAAATCAATCTCAAGATTGACTAAACTCTTACTGAAGCCGAACATTAAACTATTAGTACATCTCAATTATTTATCAAAAAAAGAAAAACTTTCGCTTTCCTTCAATTTAACTTACCAAGATGGCTAATCCAACAACCTAATCAGTGGACACACCGTGGCCAACATCGAAATCCTACCAGCCCATTGAAGCAACAATAGAAAGTACACCGTGTTTAGAGTGCCGACCGACTGTACTACCACTGGCGAACCTGAAACATAATTTAGCGCCACTTATTCTATTTGCAGTAATGTTCCTTTCCCACCTTGGAAATTATCCGCAGCCCGGCAATTTTCGACCCGATGATAGCGATAGGTGATGAAACCCCGCTCCGTCCGTCCACATTCGGCGGTTGAGGAACGAATAAAAAATCCACTTCCATTCACAGCATGATTAGCAAATCGCGTTTTTCAGCTGACAGCTCTGTGTATTTGAAAAGCAACTAAAGTTAAATTATTTTCCTGGCGAACAAATTAGTTTTTAGCCTTTCTCCGGTTCGCTGTCCAGTTTTTATTTCTTCTCCTGTCTACCCAAACCCATCACTCGACAAGGTAGCACTGGGAACTGATTGAAACTTGTTTCAATGTGCGGTGAACTCCAACCGAAAGGAAAAACAAACGAGAGCAACCTGCACGTGTGATATCTTTTTTTTTATGTTTCTTTATAGTCAATCTATAGTTACTATATATATAGTTCGGCGGATAGAAAATCGGGAGCCAAATAAACGTCAAAAGCGGAGCCAAAAGCTTTTCAAAATCCAAAATGCAGGAGTAATGTTGAAAAAACACACTTTATTTTCAAAGAACTAGTCATTTTCAACACCCGCCAGTGATTATTTTTCGTAAAAACCTGCACATTTCACCATAATTTCAAATTTAATTTCATAAATCAGGGATGCCAATTCGCCTGGTTTTCTATCCGCCGAACTATATATATAGTAACTATAAGTCAATCCCGTGAGCATGACGCTGAGCATCGGCGGATCACAAACGAAAACAGAGCAGGAGCAATCAATGGCTTCAGCGAGCAGCCGAGATAGCTGGGCGGGAGGAGGACGACCAGCGGATAATATGATAATTGCATTTTCTTTTAGCGAGTCCTCGCTTCGAAAGGGGGTCAGCCGATGGCAGCCGGCAGGTTTGCGCGGGAGGCAACATGTATCGCTTTCGACAGTCCGATCTGTTTCTCTGGTGCTGCTGTCGCGTCTTTTTTTTCTATAACATATTTACCGTACCGTCATCAGCTCGAACGAAGGATGTGCACAGATAAACGAGCTCCGTCTGCTCGGTTGGTTGAGCAAATGCATATCAACTGGATTATTTTTCTAGTTTGCAAACTTGATTACTGAAAAAAATCGCAGAAAGAGACATTCGCTGGGAAAAAGTAGTAGCTCAATTTGGGAAAATGACTTTATGCACTTTCTATCTTTAGTGTATCAGGAGAAAAGGAATAAGTTTGGCCGGATCTTGCTCCCAAAGTCCCTGATGGTTATTTAACTGTTTTTGTGATCGATAAAACTGTTGGAAAAACTCTAGAGCTTCACTGGAAATGAACATTGAAAGCGCATTTATTTACTGATTTTTATTTGTATATGATTTGTCTTTCTCGTTCATACATTGACACAAGAGCTTCCGAAAGCCGAAGCATGTTCCAATATGACAACAAAAATCAAATGGGTTGTTGATTTACCAAATTGCAAACCATTGCATTCCGTTTAAAAAAGCAAGCTTGGTGGATTTATTCACTTTTTGCAGATGCGAGTGTGACAGCAGAACTTTAGAGAATGAAGCATCCGGACAAACACTTAAAATTGTGAATTTCAAAAACAGTTTTGAGTACGCTATAAACTGCCTAACCATCAGTTGGAATGCTTCCCATTTGAAAGTTCTAACTGAGCATCAGCAAAATATGCATTTGTGAACATTGAAACCAAACGAATGAACTAAGTGATTCCGTTTTTCCTATATTATCGTGAAACATACGTCAGATGTACAAATATGAATTGCAGATTTTTGGATTAGATATTTCATTTTTTCACATGCTTGCATCAGGGCTGTTTTGCTCTTTGTGCACCGATTTTACTTATTAACCGGTACCACTTCAACCAAGCAAGATTTGAAAAAGTTATATATACATAGGACATTTATAGAGCTAATTTTTATTAATATAATTGCTAAACTAAGTATTGCTCTATCTTATGAATTTACGACGCACTCTTGGCTCACACCCATTGCTGCACAAAGAGCGCTCTTTGTGTAACACTCTGTGTAAGCCGGGAGTATTCCCTAAATTCAAAATATAGAGCAATACAAAAATCAACAGTTTTGTAGATAATAATAAGCTCTTTAAGTGCCTCATACATAACTTTTTCAATTATATAGATGGTGCGGCCAAATAAGTAAAAGTAAGGAAAATAGAAGCACAAAGAGCAGGACAACCCTGGTTCGCACGAACAGAAACCCTTCACTCAAAAAAATCGGCACGTCAAGTTTACGTGAAAACATAGGTAATTCTCATCCGTCACACTTTTCATGTAACATTCACGTAAATTATTGGTAACTCGCACTCATATTTACTAGTTTACGTGCGATTCCGGTAAAATTTATGAACTTTCCCATTAACTAGTACATGAAGTTCATGTAAGTTGCTGTACAGAAGTTTACATGATTTTTCAAGTAGATGCTACGTGTCGATTTTTTTGAGTGTATTTATCAGAAGTTTGGTGAGCAAGCCGTTTACACTTCTCCAACCCCCGGGCATCTACTATGTTTCCTGAAACCGACGCAAAATGAGGTGGCGCTACAGGCGTTTTGCTTTTAATACGCAGCATTCACACGGCAGTGAAGTGATGCGATCAAGCCAACAAAACATAATCACGTAGAAGTGAAGAATTTTACATGAATCTCAATAACAATTCATCGATAAAATAATTTACTATCAACTAACAGAAAACGTTGCCTTTAGGACAAGAAATAAATGATAATGCAGCGAAAATCACGAAAATTGCCACCGGGGTGCACTTCTCAGCCGAATGTTTCCAACACGTTGCGAACTAGATTTGCCATCCCAAGCAACAATGTGAGTTCTATTGTACTCTTATGGCGGTTTTCATGGGTTTTTAAATCCATAAAGATCTACTGGTCAACTGAAGGTTTTGTACAAATCGTCAATTTCATACGGCGGCGTATGTTCCTTGATCCTAGCATTTTGTGAAAGGCAAAACAGGCCTGATTTCGTGCATGAATGCGCTACTGGATCTTCTTACTAGTGTTGTAGTCCGCGGGCACCGGCAGTTCCAATTTGCGATTCCCAAATGTCACGAGCTCATCTACCACTTCTAGTTCATCGCCGTGAACGGTTACCGTCCGCGGGAGACGCTTGTTTCTTTTGAGCCTCTTCCTTTCATGTATTTTGTCTTCGACGCATCTTTAGCCCTATCCTTCTAGACTCCGTTTTTAATCTGATGTAGATTGTCTCTAGCTCTGCCATCGCAAGGTTCCTGGCTACTCAGCAAACCACAAATCGTATAATAATGTGTGAAAATCATCTTAAATATCGCTAAACAAACTCGAAATCGTACATAAAGATGAATAAAACGCACCCTAGTTTACATTTATTCGTACAAAAAGATAGTAACTGATTCATGTTGAGTCGGATTTCATCGTATACAAATACTATGTATATCTATGTATGTATATCGCCTATCGCTCAACATCACTTGTTTTATATTCAATCCTAAGGCTTTTGGTCAAAATTTCAGCCAAATCGGTCAACATTTGCAAATTTGAGACCATTTTTAAGAGTTGTAGAATTTTTTGCTTTTCATGTAATACCCGCCTAAGCTTACAACTGAGCATCTTGTACACGATGTAAGATTAGGCGGGTGATGTATGAGAACCAACAAATTCTACAACTCTTAAAAATGGTCTCAAATTTGCAAATGTTGACCAATTTGGCTGAAATTTTGAACAAAAGCCTTAGGATTGAATATAAAACAAGTGATGTTGAGCTTAAGAATGTGGGTTATTTTTAAGGTCACTTTGAGGACCCCTAAAGTGAGAAAATTTTCGTCTTCGTCTAACTTTTATAGAAGCATAGTTAATGTATATATATCCTGAAAGCTTATCCTTTAAGCTTTCCAAAAATGTATAAAAAACTTAAAATTGCTTGGAAAATCATTGAGTTATTCAAGATAGTATGTGTACACCTAGCCAAAAAACGTTTTTATGCAATAACTTGAAATTTTAGGGGTGTTAGGAAGATTTCAAATGTGATTTTATGATGTACTAGGTGTGACTAACAATGTACACTAGGTCATTTGAGAAGTATTTTTTCCGTGTAACACCGTGTTATCATACCTGATCTCGATCGACTGTATCGTATGCTGCTTTGAAATCAATAAAGATGTGAGGCGTGGGAACGATGTATGCCCCAGATTTTTGCAAGATGTGTTGGATGGTAAAGATTTGGTCTGTAGTGGTGCGAGCTCCCATGAAGCCCGCTTGATATTCCTTATGAAAGCTTGTGCTATCGGTGGCAGCCGGCGTAACAATATCTGGGACTGCCTATAAAGGCAGCGTTTGCCACTGTGAACAGGGAGAAACAACTCCTTGCATCCACCCGTCCGGTAGCTTCTTCTCTTCCCAGATCTTAGAAAGAACCTATTGTAAAGCTGTTGTCAGCGTCTCTCGGCGGCTGTTAAAAATGAGGATCTGAAAGACTACTACATGTCTTCCATTGGAATTCTTAGGTCAACTTCTTTTCCGTGTTTTCTGCCTCTTCGTCATTGTGTCTATCGAAGAACTGCTACCATCTGTCGATCACCTTGTGCTCATTTGTGATATCAGATCTCCTTCGTCGTGTCAGGTTTCGGTGCTTGACGAGTTTGGCTCTCCATTTCATAGAACTTGTGCGTGGCTTTAGCCCAGAATAATTCTAGCTCTTAACGATTTCTGTCCTTCTGTTAGGGATTTTTCCTCATCAGGATCGTGGGAAGAACATGGCACGTTAGTCTAGTGATCTCCATGTAGTATTGCGGAAAATACGGTGCTTTCTATTACCAGCACCTGGGAATCTGCAAAGTTTATATATTGTTGGCCGCAGACCATGGGGTCCTATCACCGGTCTATACAAAGTTTCTTTACCGACGGTCGTAGGCGTTCATATCCCCGATGACCCGATTTTGATGTTCTGTGGCGAACAGCTGTCGTACGTTGCCTATAGTTGTGCGTAGAACGCTTCCGTCTCATTGTCGGGTTCATCGTCGTCCAGGCAGTGTACGTCTATGATACTGTAATTGAAGAAACGATTTTTTATCCTCAATAGACGCACCCTCTCGTTGACCGTCCTACAATCTATTACACGATCTTGTATTCCCAAGTAACATTTTGGGTTTTATTACACTCTTATGATGGCATTTAAGATCAAGATTAGTCATGAAGACCGCCATAATAGTACAATAAAACATACATGCTTGGATTCTATCCAATACGGCAAAACCCGTTCCCAGCTTTTTGGTAGAGTCTCCGCTCTGATAAAACTTGCCCTTTCGCCATAGATCTTCCAAATCTTCTGTTACTTGCGAAAAATTTCTTCCAGAACAATGACGCCGAATTTGCAGGATTCAAGTGAATATTCTCATCCGTGTTTATTTGAATGTTCGTAGTAGTTTGCTTTAGAGAGATTTCCTTACTTCCGTAGGATTAAGGTAGGGTCAGACACGATTGTGAACCGCTCCTAATCTGGAGTACAAACGCTTAAAAGATGAGAAGATGATGCTCTACCTCTCAGTGAAAGCATAGTGAAGTCTTAGTGAAGGACCAATATAGGCAATAAGACTAATAATGGCGCCCTCATCCTACAATATTGCTGAATCGATCATTTTAGGTAGCTTTTGCTCATGCTTACCGCTAGGTGGACATCAATGCGCCACGTGCCATATTTAGAGTAAACTTTAAGGCTGATACAGATTACACGTCATAATTTCTTTCCGTTCCGTTGTTGTTGACGGTTGCTGACGGTTAACCTGAAACGGCCATTTTGAGTGGACCAATCAGCTTGAAATGCAGTTTGACAGTTGTTCGCAGACATTCGTCGAGTATGTTTGACAGAACATGTCTATGCTGGAGCCATCTGTAAGATATTCCAGCTTTTTTAATGATCCATTATAGGTATTGTTCTCTCTTTTACACTCTCGGTTCACACCGTCTACGTCTTACCGTAGGGTGTTATTCCAACACCTTGATTCAGGTTACCGTCACGGAAAATGAATTTAGCATCACTTCGACAAACAAAACAACTTTTAGACGAAAGTGCTATATTTTGTCTACAAAAAGAAAAATAGTGTATGAAAATGCGCAATATTTTATCAATAAACTTCTCCAAAGACACTACCCTTGAAAAAATAAGATTTTTTTTACTCGATAGCTAATGATCGCGGTTTTGCGTTTCGGCATCACTGTGGAATGACACGGAACAGGATTAGAAAGCATTTAAATGAGAAGCTTGCTTTTTGATCTTTCGCTGTTTTTTATGTGTGAACTCATCACTGTCATCGCAATTTAGTGAACGTAAGCTTAATGTAGAATTATTCATTGACAGAACTAGGGGAAGGGGGGGGGGTCTAAAAACCATCTAGGAGAGATTTAGCCCCCTCTAGAAAAACTGACCTGGAAAAAGATGTAGTTAGATAACTGTAGATAACAAAAACTTGAGAGTAATTTTTAATTGCATCACTATTACAAGATCCTGCGCATTCAAGTGCATTCAATTTTAATATGCAGACGAAATAAAATGGTCGAAAAAAATGCACGAGGCTATACTACCGCTACTAGCGTAACAGTCCCATTTTCTATGGAGTTTGCTATATAAATGGGACTGTTATGCCAATAGTGGCAGTATAGCCCTTCTTAGAAATGAGCGCTAGTTTCGCCAATGGAATTATTTTAATTTTGTTAAAACCAGATCCAGTAATGCCTTCTATTATTACCAAGATTCATTGTATTTTGGAGATTTGATTTTCTCCTAAAACTTTTAATAATTGGCTCGTGTTTTTACAGGCTGTATTTCGTGTATAAAGCTTAAAACTTCTGAAAGTCTTCTCCAAACTTCTATCACCGAAACAATACGTTGTTTCAATACGTTGATTAGTTTTCGAGAAAATTGTACGTGGAGTTTAAAACCGTGTTTTTACAGGAGTGGTGTTTTATTGCGAGGAGCTTTATTAATGCCAATATCGAGGCGAATTCAAAAAGAATTTTAAATTAATCGTCAAGAAAACTCAAATAACTCTATATTTGGTGTACATTTGTCCACATTGACAATTATTAAAACAAAGCCCGTCGTTTAGAACAGCAACTGCGGCTGCTAAGGCACTATGTTAAAAGAACAATGACGAGTTATGCTTGCTTGCTCTTATTTATATCATTCCACATCAACGTATACAGATTGCTTCATAGTAGCTGGTTCGTATATGCATGTGTCGTCTGTGCTTGAAAAGCTGAGAATATGCATGTGCCGTCTGTTTTTGTGAAGCATAAGCAAAATGAGAGAAGAATTTACAACTTCTCAAATATTATTATCGATTTTTACTATTTAGCGATTGAAATACGATCTGTTTTATAAGACCTCAAGTCTGTTAAACGTTAGTTTTCTTTTTCGGAATAATTCAATGAAGAAATATGATGTCTCGGACTTGGTTTATCGAAGCAAACGGCTGCCATAAATTGCAAGTTGTGCAAATGAGGTATCAATTGTGTAGCCAAATTCGCTTTAAAATTCCGTGCGTCCTGCATCGATTGGGCAACAAAATATACCCCGTCATTTAGTTCATAGGTAATTCAAGCCATGCTGCGCTGCTGGTGGTAGGTGGTACCTTCCGATCATTAGCCTTCGCAATAAAGTTCGAAGTACACGTTTGCATTACGTCGCACATATGGAAATCGCCACTTTGGGAAAAAACTTGCGCGGAAAATCGAAGCTACACAACCGGACAGCACGACTGCGGCCGCGGCGACTTGCGAGGTGATGCGTGCTCGCGGAAGGTAACATCTGCTAGCATAATTGATTCCCACAGTACCGGTAGTTGCAGTGGTTATGCACTATTTTGTGAGCCAAAAATTGCACACTTAAGCTACTCTTTTGTTAGCTGCCAAGTTTCAGCACGCGGGTTTACGGTTTGGTTATGAATGTTAGCAACCAATCCTGGTTTTGAATTTCATCGTACGACGCTGCACAAACGATGAAGAAGCACCGAAACATACCGCTCAGCCGCAGATGATGCGTGATCGAAAGGCCAAGTAAAAGCAACCAGCAACCCAACCACCCACTAATGCTCGCTCGGGATGATGGTGCGGGACCGAAATGGGTTAGCCCGCAAAACTAAAAAGCTCTCCAACATGACACGATGGAAAGGCAGAACCGCGTCGAAGCTGGAGTAGTCTCATCCGGGGCGGCTAATGGAATTGGAATTGGCTGGTAAAAGTGAAAGGTTCGCGCGTGTACTGGAACCATACAAGGGCTAGACTAGAGACCGATCAGCATCGACATGTGTAGCGCAGCCACCTACGGAAGATGGCAGCGATGCAAGCTGTGCGGCCATGCGACGACCCATTAATGGTTTTTTGGGTCTTCCATTTAGGAGTGCGTGTAAATCAATTATATCCGAAACAGCGAAATCAATCAACTTTTTTTTGGCGCGTACTCGCGGGGAAACGATTCACAGCCGTAGGGGCAATTCCTTCGCATGTGTGCGGTTGATGTGTGGTTTGGGCTTTTAATCGACAGATTGGATGCCCGACAGGTTTTATTAAATTTTATGTGTGTTAGCCCTAGCGTCAGCGATTAAACTTTCGAGACACAAATGTAAGCGAAGTTGGTACCTGGGTTTGATTGGGAATCGAGCAGGATTTTCATTTATTTACGCAGTGACGAGTTTCCGTCAAGCATAGCCTAACCAGAAGTTGATTTCACCGTACTCATGAACGGAGAAACTCTGTGTTTGACACGCGATAAGCTTATCAACGTTGCTAACGAGAGGAAGAAAACGTGCTGAAAGGACTTTATTTAGTTCTGTTCCTATGCCTCGTCCGCACTAGAAGCAAAATCAATCGAACACCATTTTTCAACCGAAAAAAACTTAAATGGAATGTCAGTTTGGTTGTGAGTTTCAGTACTCAATTTGATGGACTTTAATTGCGGCGAACCATTTAAATGGGGAATGCCGAAAATATTTAAATGGTAAAAACGAATCATGTCAAGGTCGAGGCTGCCAAGTTGATTGGACCATGCAAATCTCATGTACAGTCAGCCTACAGTCATGAGTCATACACAATTGTGGGTCATTTTGGCTGTAACTGTTAATTTCCGTTTGAATATCACCAAATGATTGATCCAATTATTAGTGCTACTTATGAGTAACAATTTTATCAATCCATTAGTATAGTATTCACGCATTAATTGGCAGATGAAGTTAAAATGACTCATAATTGTGTGTGACCCATGATTGTGGACTGATTGTATTTCGTTTTGACGAGAAGAACGAGTGAAAATCTTTAATAAAGAGAAAAAACTTTAAACAATGAAATTGTATAGAAATTTGCGGCCATGTTGCCTTCAGCAAAACTGTAATGAATTATGTTAGGGATGCCTATGCCTAAGAAGCTTACTGATAAGGCTGCTTACTGATAAGTACTGCAAGTTTTAGAATTATACCAAATGGTCCCTTGAGATAGGTTTTTATGCCAAACGGTGTTATACCGAACAACATTACGAAAAATGACTTAATGTTAAATGGGCGGCTCTTGCTCTAGTTGTAATGTAGCGAGGCGACGATTGGTTTTAGTGCGTATGTATTGGAAAGCGAAGTTTTGTAAATTATGCCTAACGCCCATTATGTTCATCGTTCATTATACCCATTGTTCACTATACCCGAGCAGGAGCGAAGAGCAAAATAATATCAAACTAAAGTATAATACTATATTTTGTTATTTAACAGATATGGCGATACATTGATAACACATTTTGTTATTGAGTAGATATTTAAAACATTGTTTGTAAGATGAGTTCAATAATCGATTTTGTTATCATATCTTATTGTGATCTTAAAATGACATTCGATATATTTCATAAAAATTTTTATTGATTAAAGGGATTTTAAATTATAAATATTTTATAAAATAATTTTTTAATATGTCATATGCTACTACATTTGTTATTCAATACCTTAATAATACTAAAATATGTTATTTCAAACTCTGAATACCGTCATGTTATTGCTTTGTTATTCAAATAACACAAGTAGTTATTCTTTTGGCTTAAAGGAACAACATTTTGGTATTATTTTTTGTTATTTTACCAACTAAGTCAGCTAAGACAAGATCAAATTTTGATATGAGTTATTCGATTTCCATAACACATTTTGAAATTAATTTGCTCTTCGCTCCTGTTCGGGTACGTATCGTCCATTATGCATTACGTCTGTATGTCTAAAGTCCGCATACCTAACGTCAGTGGATGGATCCAGTGAGTCAAAACAAATACAAAGCCAATAGCTAAAATTTAGGTTTAAATATTAAAATTACATTTCTTTTTCATTGTTGTTGGTATTTTTGTGACAGTCTGTTATTTTATGGTAATTTTTGTGATTTTTCTTATTTTCAATTTTTGCGTCTTTATTTTGTAATTTTTGTGCCACTGCTCAGTTAGCTTCGACGTGAGATGTTGGGCTAACAAGCCAGTCGTCGTATGTTCGAATCTCGGCTAGAGTCGGACGGTACTACTATCACTGCACTAGCCACGTAATTGTCTAAAGCAAAGCCATGGCCTTAAACGTCTTTGTAAGACTTGATCATTCTTTATCGACAGACTTCGCAGCCGGTTGTTAAAGTACAGGACAATGACCTGGCTAGAACTAGGATTGAGCGGTAATGGTCCTGAACTCTAATAATCGCCTGTGAAGTCTGTCGATAAACAATGGTCAAGTTTTATTGACGTTTTATACCTGTTGAACATTCGAATCATTTTGGTGCCATTTTTGAATCATTTATTTATGTATTTACTATTTGATAGGGCTTTCAACCGGTGTTTGGAACTTTATGTATCATTTTTGCGTAATTTTGTTGTATTTTTCTTCTATTTCGCTTTATTTTTGTTGTTTTTGTATTATTTTTGAATTATATTTTAATTTGCATCATTTTTGTGCAGTTTTCATATAATTTATATTGTGATTTGTGTACCATTTTTGTTTCTTTCCTGTTATTTTCATTCCTTTTTTGATTTTGAGTATGTCATTTAGGTATCATTTACATTCATATTCTTATTGTTCGTATTATATTTGTATCATGTTCATGTAGTTTTTGTATCCTATTTTTATATTTTTTTTTATTTTGTCTATCTGTTTTGGGTTGGGCCATTACAAATATTTTAAAAAGTTTTTGTCCCTCCTGTGTTGGGCCACTGAAGGGGGGGGGGGCAAAAAAAAACAAAGAGAATTTTTTAATCGAGCAAAAAAATATGGATTTTAGGCTAAAAATTTTAAGTTTAAACGTGAAAACAAGCATAGATTGTTTTCACGGATTGTTTTGCAGGGAAATTAACAACGTATATATTAAAAGCAAGAATAGATTGCTTTTAGTATAAACGTTGTTAATTTCCATGCAAAAATCTACGAAAAAAAGACAAAAACGAAAGAAATTTTTTTTGGCCGATTTTCAGAAATTCAGCTGTTTGAATTTCCATTTCTATTTCATGCTAGAAGCGTTAACTCAACTCGTACATTCATTTTTCAAGCTTTTCAGGCTGTAGAGTCCACAGACAATTTATTTTATAAAAAAAATTAATTCATATCCTACAAATTATTTTTTTGCCCCCCGATTGTTCAAGCCAATTTGAAAGGGGGGGGGGGGGGGGGGGGTGACAAAAACTTTTAATATGATTTGCAATGGCCTTACTTTTGTATCATTTTTTGTCATTTCCGTCTAATTATGGTGCCCTATTTGTATATTTCATTTTTGCACCATTTTCGTATCATTATTATAACATATTTATACCTATTCATGCGCCATGCTGCTAGAGTCAGTAGGATCGCTGCACTAATCCCGCAATTGTCCTACACTCTAATAACCGGCGGCGAAGTTTGTCGATAAAGAAGGGCCAAGTCTTTAAGACGTTTACAACCCAAGGCTTTGCTTTATTATTAATTGGACGTAAATTATTTTGTTTCCTTTTTAAAACTATTTTGTTTTATTTTTTTTATTTTTGTGTAATTTTTTATCTCATCTGTTTAGTTTTTTAACCTCTTTTGTGCCACATTTGCATTTTTTTTTATTTTCTGTGTCGTTTTCGTATCTTTTGTCTAATTTTTGTAGTATGTTTGTATCGTTTTGTATCGTTTGTTTAATTTTATTCTTTTATTGTGCCATTTGCACTTATTAAAGGATATAAATAACTTTTGTTTTTCTTCTTTTTTAGGATTAATACTAGTATTAAGTCGGATGATGTATCTTATAACAAAATAAACAAAATAAACAAAATACCTTCTGGATTGTATTTGTTATTTAAATAAGTTTTTGATCTTTTTTCTCATTTTGTGGAATTTTTGTAACATGTTTGTATTTTTTGTATCATTTTTGTAATTTTTATAATTTTAGTGCTTTTCTTGTGTCATTAGCACATTTTCTGACATTTTGTGTGCTATTTGTATAGCTTTTGCATCCTATTCGTAATTTAAATCAGTTTTTGTTCTTTTTTGTAATTTTTGTTCCATGTTTGGTTTATTTTTGAACCATTATTTTTGTATTATTTTAATGTTATGGTTTAATTTTGTATTTCTTTTGCGGCATTTTAGTATTAATTTTGAGTTTGTTTTCGCGTGATTTTCGTTTCATTTTTCCATCGTTTTTGTAAAATTTTTGTATTCAATGACTTTTGCATCATCTTTGAATCTTTTTTATCAAATTGTCATCATGTTTGTGCTAGATTTGGTCCTTTTTGTATCATTTGCACATATTTTTGTGACTATTTTGCGACTTTTTCGTATAATTTTAATTATTTTTATTTTTTGAGTCATTTTTGTTTCTGTTTTGTGTCGGTTTAGTCTGATTTTTGAGTTATTTTTGCAATTATGCACATTATTTTGGTACATTTTTTATTAGGCTTATACAAATTTGAAAAAAAGTTTATGTCCTGGTCTTAAAATATTGTTAAAGGGGGGGGCAAGAAAAAAATAATAACATTAAACATTCAATAACCAAACAAATGAGAAGAAACCAGCGTTTATTTTTCCATATTATTAAAATTTTAATACAAATATTTTGTACAGTACTTAAATTTTAGTTCAATCCTTTCAAACTTAGTAAGCATCCTGGTAGAAATGAAGCAGTTTGATAATAGTGGAGTGAAACAGGATCACCTTAGAGAGCCACAAACGTATAACTTAACCTTCATTTTGTTTTGAACCTCCGTGTCACTCCGTTAGATACCTTGCTTTTTTAATAATCGAAATCCGTGTCACTTACTAGTTCAGAACTCGGTAACCACGACATAGTATCGTAATCATAGTGTGAAAATGGCAGTTTAGGTCCCTGCCACTTTATTACTTGGAACACTTATGCTGCGCTATCGACATGTTTTAAGAAAACAAATCTCTGAAGCTATTCACGTTTCTTGATCAACCTTTTAGTGAATATCAGGCCTCTCCTTTGTATATTAAGGATGCACACCGTTTCGAAAATTTCAAGCTTCGAACAGTTCAGTGACATCCTGCATGCTGCATGCATCCAATGAATGGTAAAAACTGTATCGTTGAGTGTTACGTCCCCTACCTCCAAAATTAGGGTAGTTACCTGGACATTACGGAGTAAAACGACCAATTTTGAGCCCCGAAACCCCGAAAAAATGTGTTTCTATTTTTATCTTATCTAGTACCTTTGAGGGAAAAATATAATCCCACTACAATTCAAAAATCGGAATATCTCCGTCAAAAGCGGTACCAAATTTCACTAATATATTGTTTAATTGATTGTTGCCTCCATCTAATTCTTTTAAAACAAGGTAAATTAAAATGGCATCAAGGCGAAAGTCTGATTGCAAGCGCCCCAATTTTCGACGTCGGGAACTTAAAGATTAAGCACAATAGTTGCCTGTGACTTGCAGCAGAATCAGAAAGCTTAGTTGGTGAAAGAAAGTCGAGTCTAACGAGATAACTATAACTTTGCACATATTGGATAATTTAGAGATGTAAACTCATTGAACTATGAAGAAATCCGCTTGTCACTAAAAAATGCAACAGACTAATATGACACTTTATTTTTTTGCCCCTTCACATTTCGAAAATTTTCAAAGGGGGGGGTGACATAAACTTTTTCTCAAATTTGTATAAGCCTTATTATTTTTGGATTATTTTTTATATCTAATTTCTTTAAATTTGTGTTTTCCTTTTGAGTCATTTTTGCATTTATTTGTATCATATTTGTGTCATTTTCGCATCACTTTTCTATCATTCTAGTAACATGTTTGTATGTTTCTGTATAGTTTAATTTTTTACTTTTATTGTGCCATTTGTACTTTATTTTTTGTAACCTATGGTATACTTTCTATATTGTATTTGTTATTTAAATCGATTTTTGACCATTTCTTATTTGAAACCAGTCATGAGCAATTTTCGTGTCATTTTTTTAACATGTTTGTATTTTTTTGTAACATTTTTGTTTTAATAGTATGCCATCAGTTTTGTATATTTTTTGTATATTTTTTATTTCATTTTTGTACTACTTTTTTGTAATTTTTACAATCAATTCATTAAATTTTTGTGTCATATTTGAATCTTTTTTTTATCATATTTGTGTCATTTCTGTATCATCATTGTGTAATTTTTGTTCTGATTTGTGTTTGTTTATCATGTTTTGTCATGTTTGAGTTATTTTTGAGTCATTCATCTTTGTATCATTATTGTATCGTTTTTGTAAGATGTTTTGTATCATATTTTGTATTTTTTACATCATATTTTTACATTATCATTTTTGTGTCCTTTTGTATCTTTTGAATTATTTTTGTACTCTTTTGTGTCATTTTATAGTAATTTTGGGGTTATTTCTAAATAGTTTTTGATTTATTTTTTATCGTTTTCGTATTATTTTGGTGTCCAATTTGATTAATTTTTTCTGTCTCTTGTGTATTATTTTTACAATTTTGTTTAATCGTAATATCGTACCATTTGGTAATACTTGTTTCTAACTTTAATATTTTAAAGTTTAATATTTTTTATAACTTTTGTGTAATATTTGTTTTATTTTTGTATCAATTTCGTGTCATGCAACGTTTTAGCATCATTTCTGTGCTATTTTGGAACTAAAAACTCCAAATAGCATAATGTGATTTTGTATATATTTTTCTATCTATGTGTCAGTTTGTTTCGTGTTTTTTGGGGTATTTGTTGTGCATTGTTGTTGATTTATTTTTTAAATTGTACGTCGCGTTCGTTTTCTAATTATGTTATTTTGCATTCTATTTTGTATAAGTTTAATGTTATTTTGTCTAATGTTCCTTTCATGAGCCTCTTAATGGAATACGTACATTGAGGAAAATTGCACATTTCCTTTTAAAATCACTGTTTAATTATTATGTTGACTGAGTCGCATGTCGTCTCAGACCGTTTCGCCAAAATAATAATAACTAATTCTCGCGCGTCTTAGTTGAAGATTTGGAGTAACTCCTTTTTAAAGATCGCTTTAAGTGGCAGTAGAAGTAGGTAAATGAAAATTAATTTGAACTTTCTGTTTCATCAAGTTCGAAAAAGCATTTTTTCCAATGTATATTCCAAATCTTAAAAAAATATTTCTAGGATGATTGGTTCCAGAGTTGTCTGAAAATGTCTTCTGAAGCTTTCTGCAAAAATTAGTGACTTGGATTTTTTTATGTATTGTTATTGTTTGCATCTCGAAAAATATATAAAAAATATAAAATTCTAAGACTCTTTAACCCAAATTGTACGATAGTTTTGAAAAAGCCCAAATTACGTGTGCCCAGTTTGTAGGTTTTAAGAAACAAAGCTTGCCACCATATATTTTAGTTTGATTACAGAATTCTGATTCATTTAAAAATGCGATGAATGATTGAAACTCATTATATGCATTAAACATCAGAGATAAATTGATGCTTTTCGATGAACTTAAAATCAAAATAAAGTTAAAGTCGACGTTTCGGCTACTGATCGGATTCATCCATCCTCAGAACTATTTAAAACAAAAATACAATAAATAATAGTGAGTCAATAGTTTTTATTTGAAGTTCTAAAGAATATTGTTTATTGTATTTTCGTTTTCAAAATTAATTCTGAAGATGACTTTAATCAGCTGACTGAAACGTCAGCTTACCTCAACGTACGTGAATAAAATAGACCAAAATATACAGTAACAATTGTTTGGATTTAAATAAATAAACGGATAAATAAATCGATATTATCGATATTTTTTTCGCATCGATACTTTTATACGACGTGGAATTAAAATCTTGTTGTTTCTAGTTCATTCAGGAGATTTCATATATGATCAGATTTTTTATTATTTTCTATTAAAATTGTTTTAAATCATTGTGGTAGACTGGAAAACAAAATAGAGACGAAACAAAGCAGGAAAAATGCATCGGAAAATCACACTTACCTCAAGATTGTGCAAAATAGCTTGGCAGTTTTCCACGGGCACACCGTCTCTTATCTCGATGACGATATTTTTATAGGCCGATTTATCTACGTACACTGATGATGAATAGGATGCGGCTGTCAGTGATGACAGTAGCAGGATACCTGCTACCGTAGCCACGATTCCAGTCATTTTGTTGGGAGCCAAACTAACACTATGGACAGGCCACTACTATACCAGCGGTTTCGGAGCCTTTTTCACCAAAAACTAGCAAATTTTAATTCGAATATTCCAATCCAGCTAACACCAATCGTCGAAACTGAACAAAATCGATAAACTGCTTCTGTCAATGACCAAGTTTTGTTTGCAGAAAGTAACCATAGAAACCGAACGGTGGTTCCAGCACCGGGCTCGGCTTTGATCGATTGAGGGCTTTGTTTTGATTGCGTTTCTACGAAAGCACTTTTCTACTTCAAGTTTCGTCGATTTACAACAACACCAGCGCCACCGTCGATGTTCCGGCGCCGATGGCCACCACAGAAAATAATCTCAACTATTACACTCTTTGGATCACTTTCAGTTTCGACCGTGAATAATCGGCGTAATAATCTGCCAAAAACGATGATTCTACACGTTCACTGTGAAGGCCGCCAACACTGGTTAAACGCACGCACACGGGCCACTTTGTTGCTTCTGCCGAGCACTTATTTCGCCGAGACGTACTTCATGCCCCATCTGGGTCGCACTTCCGGTTGTGGGTGAGCCCGACAAACATTCACGTACGGTACAGCGTTCTGGACGGACGACCAGCGGTTCATATTCTAACGTCGGTTCTTCGACTTTTTCTTCTCTTCTGTCACTGTGCTGCAGGTGAAAACAACAATTGTTTACGGTTCGGTGTTGATAAGTTTCCGCTGCTGCGACTCGCTGCACACTTGTTCGCCACTATAGGTATATCGCGGTTCGTCGTCAAACGATTCACTTGTTTGGTTATCACAAAATTTTAGCATCTATTCTGTCGGTTGTAATAGTTATAACAACGCACTCGATTCTTTTCAATTTTCATTACTCATCCGGGCGGTAAGATCACGTTTCGTTGAAAACCATTGCACACACCGACATTCCGGATCGTTGCCACTCTGGAACACCGGCTGTTCTGCAGCCCACACCTACGTTTCCTCACCGTACTGTTTGTAGTAACGGTCCAGTGCACACGCGGCGACTACCGAATATGAATTTGCCGGCTGATTTGAAATCGAACGAGATCGCGAAGCGCTGACTTCCGAACGCGCGAACGGCACAATACAAACCACACGTGCACTTGCTGCGAACGTCAATAGCGGACTAAACCGATGCGAACGTCGGCCGCCAGCACGGAGCGAAGGAAAGAAGCTACTACCGCCGGCCTGGCCACCCGCTTGTTCCGCCGCCTCACTCCCTACATCGAACGGCCAGCCATAACAACATGAAAACGTGCGCACGATCGCTGTGAAGAAAACATGAACCGAAGCTAGGTATGAGGAAGAGGCGGAAATGAATCACCCGAACCCGGAGGGTTTGTTTTGTGCAACATGGGAACATGAATGAATTTCGTTTTACGTTGACTTCGTGTTGGTTCATGCCGAGCGATGAATGTTTTTGCGGTTCGCTGGATTCACCGAATTTCGCTTCGGGTGAAGTGATGAATGTGTTGTCTGTCGCGGCTATTCATTGTTCTTGAGATTGGCAGCTGGCAGGTGAAATCATTTTGTTGTAGCAAGGTGGCCGGCTGTGCAACATTTTTACGAGTGACATTTTCGTCTGTGTGTTACAGGCGTTTCCGCCGGCGTTCCGCTTTCATATTGGAATTTTGTGGTGATGGTTTTCCTCGTATACGAGATGTAGGGGAATTGTGTATAACGTGCCCCCCCTGGCCAATGTGCCCCCCCTTCGTTTTTCGCTAAACAAGCGAAATCAAAATGCAAAACCACCCAGAAACCATAGTATTTGATGGAACTAGCCTACTATGCAAGTTTGACAGTTGTCACATGCTGTAAAAACAAAACAAAAATAAATTTGAGCATTCCGATGTAACTTTTGGTGTCATTTCCATAAGCTATTTTCTTGTCAAAATCTGTAAATAACCGGTTGTTGCGATTCGATTGCGTAAAGTGAACTTCAAAAAGACATCCCTGCCAAAAATAACGGTATGAAACGCTTGATTTGCTTTAGAATTTAATATTTTTTAAATAAGTAAAAGCAGGCCAATATGCCCCACTTGCGGTGGTGCAATTTGCCCCCCTTGCAAATGTGGCTATAAACGTAGGTAAACAGATCTAAGTTGAAGCCAATTGCCATTATTTAATTCAATTAGTATTGTAGACCAACCGTGGTGGGAATAATTTATTACCAACGTCCAAATTCTAGGTAATTCAACTACCCGGTACAAAACGCCACAGCTGCAGTATAATGTGCCCCATGCAGAAAAGAAAAAGTGCACCAGAAGGCCGAAACTAGGTTTATTTTACATAAAATAACGATATTTTGCAAAACAAAGGAAATAGTTTTACTTTCTACAAAATAGAGTTGGTCTGTCACTGGTAGAAATACTCAAATTACCGCATTGGGCATATTATACCGCAGGTGGGGCATTTTACCCCGCGCAGACGAGCAACACAACATTTAGGTGCTTTTATTAAATAATTCCTAGCATGTTTATTCCACAATACTAAATGAAATAACCAATTGCAATTGGTTGTCAGCTTAAATACCAACATATACACGTAGTTGTAACGTTAATTTGGGGAAGTATAACGGAGATATATCCATTTATTCTTAGGGGGGCACATTATACACATTTCCCCTAGTGTGAACTATTCAATTGCCCTGCTAGCGATTTTGTTTATTAATCAGTTGTTCCGGAGTTAATTATGAAGTGCTATTAAATGTGTGGAAATAAACACAATTTGTTTATCATGTTGTAAACCAGTTTTAATTAATTAACTCGCTAAATGTCATATAAACTGCGTTTAATGAGATACTTTACTATAAAACACATATGAGTACACTTTTAGTTATTAAAATTTTTACAGGATGACAAAAATGATGATTTTTACAGGTGTGTGTGTGTGTGTGTGTGTGTGTGTGTGTGTGTGTGTGTGTGTGTGTGTGTGTGTGTGTGTGTGTGTGTGTGTGTGTGTGTGTGTGTGTGTGTGTGTGTGTGTGTGTGTGTGTGTGTGTGTGTGTGTGTGTGTGTGTGTGTGTGTGTGTGTGTGTGTGTGTGTGTGTGTGTGTGTGTGTGTGTGTGTGTGTGTGTGTGTGTGTGTGTGTGTGTGTGTGTGTGTGTGTGTGTGTGTGTGTGTGTGTGTGTGTGTGTGTGTGTGTGTGTGTGTGTGTGTGTGTGTGTGTGTGTGTGTGTGTGTGTGTGTGTGCGTGCGCTGCTTATTTTCTATCTCCTATTTCTCGGAAATGGCTGAACCGATTTGTCTGCTTGTACCACAGAGAACAGACATTTATGCTCATATAAAATATCATGCAAATGGTGTGTAAACTTTTCAATAAGACACTAGCGACATCTCTCTTGAGGTGCACCAGTTGTTCAATACCCTCGTTGCCAAATTTAATATATTGTCTTGTTATATTCTGCATATTCGGAATACTGGCTACTCTGACGTAAGTTACTGTAGCAACGACTGTAACTTTGTTTATGTTATTTATTGAACCTGACTAACAATCAAGAATAGAAATCAAACGGTTCAAGATTTTATTTTTTTTGGTAATTACCGGTAAATAGGTGTCATGTTTAGAGTTTTTCAACAATTGAACACACCATTCGTACCGTCTGACACCATCGTGGCGGAACCTGCAGCAGCCTTTTCAACTTTGCTCGACTTCCATAAAACCTTACCTCTATGAAGACTTCCGTATATATACGAACGGGTGTGGAAAGCTACACAGAATCACTTTGAACCAAAATGCAAAAAAAAACTTGGTTTATTTACGGAAACATAATTTTACGGAATGATTAAAAAGGAATAACTCAAGAACTACTATTTTAGATAAATGTTGTTTACTTTTATTTTTGGTTGGATAAATTGCATAAACAACACGCTAGTTGCTGCAGCGACGCCTTGGTGAAAACGTGAATGCTTTGATATGCATTGACAGACATTGAAAATCAAAATCAATCCTCTTAGTGATGTGAGCGCCACGTAGCAGGAGCATTACCACATACTTTTAAAATCGCGGCTGAGCTTTTACACATGTTGCGAAATTAAGATGAATGTCTGTTCTCTGTGCTTGTACTTTTGTTTGAAAGGTATTATAGTGGAGAATATTGCTATTCACTTGTTTCGTGGTCCGACTTTTCGTTTAAAAGTTATAAGCAAAAATGTGAAAACTACGTGACACGATTTTCTCCGGAACCACACAACCAATTTCAACGATCTTAGTACGAATTGAAAGCTCTTACTATTGGTAAACTTTGTGGCACGTTTTATTGAAAACAAACAAGTGGTTTAAAAGTTATCCTGAAAAAACCAGTTTTGACAAGGTTCAAATGATCGCCTGTTTCTCAGAGATGGCCAAACCGATTTATGCGCTATTAGTTTCATTTGGCAGGTAATATAGCCGGATAGATCACCATTGAATGATTTTTTGATTGGACGTTTAATTTGAAAGTTATGAGCAACCGTATACACCACACCAAAATTAACAATAATTTAGAATGATTTAAACCAAGATAATTTACCTAATTTCAATTATTTTAATATCAAACGAGAGGTTTTGACACTACGAATATATATGCAAAATTTTATAAGAATTGGTTTTACCGGTTAAAAGATATTAACCCTCGAACACTCGCGCCAACCTTTGTAACACGGTTACTCGCGTGCACAATAGCCCAAATCAAAGAAAACATGCGTACTAGAGTTTTGACTAGGAAAACTTGGTTTAAAGTTTATCAAGCCTTTGGGAGAGTTTCTTGAAATTGAATGCTCAGTCGTCTGATAGAATTTAAATTTTGATTAATCCCCCTAAAAGTGAAATAACAAAATTATTTTTTTCAGTTTCAATATAACACATTAATATGTTCTGCAAAGTTTTAGAGCATATTATTACAAGAAATTTTGCTGAAGACAGTAACCTTCTATCTCTTCAGTGAAGATAGAGAAAACTTATTTATTGTATATGCATTTGTAAAATCAGTTTGTCTATTTTAGCACTTTTTGTAATTGTTGTATGACTTTTTCGTGTATTACAAAGTTGTACAAACAGTAAAAATACACAACTTTGCTGAATATAGTATACCTCTATGTTTGCTTGTTTAGGAACTGTAGAACTTTGATTATAAAAGTACCTTGATTTTGACCCCGAATTACTCGACTACCAACAGACGGGTACATTTCAAACATTTTACATTTGCTGATAGTTTTGCTGCATACAGACACCATTTTTCCATATGAAAAACGAGAGAAAATTCCAGTTGAGGCCAATTGCGGTATACCTCACATGCTGCTTGCTTCGTTTCTGTGATGTCGGTTTATACTGATCTGTTTTCCTAACAATTTAAAGTATTAATGCATTGAATAATTCTGACATTTCGCTCATAACAAGTTTATTGACGAATATAAGTTAGTTAAACAACGAGTTGTAACTTTATAACAATATGGCTTGAAACCTGCACATGTTGTACAAAATACAACATCGTGAGTAACCGAAGGTCAATAAAAATTGATGAAATTTATTCAAGAAAACTTTATTAATGTGAATCAGATAGAATGGTATGACAGGAAATTATGCATAGTTCAAAAACCCATAAACTAGACCTTTACCGCGCAATGTATATGTTAAAGATTAATATTTCTTCTTACAACTTACTTTTACTTGTACTAACCCACATTAGTAACAACTTACTCAGCAATTTCATAAGAAAAGGGACTATCAAAATTTATAAGTGCCGTAAAACGGGCTAACATTGATCACCGGGGTAACATTGATCAAATGGACCATTCGCATAAATAAGTGAAATGAACCACTACTGCCAACTTTCCTGAACTGATCAATGTTACCCCGTTTTACGGTACTTCAATTTCGTTCAAAGTTTGTAAGCTTATTCAGTTTTCAAAAATTTTATGTAAACAAACGCACCACGCAATCCTAACCAATACATGAATTACTTTCCGAAGACGTGTCGATTTCTATCTCAAATAGCAAATAAGACCGTATAACAAAGGTTCCTTTCACCACTAGGTGGATTAAATCAGGTTTATACTGTTTAATTAGCTTTTGCTATGATTTTTGGGGATAATAGGGCAAAATGGTCATCTTCTCAAGATCTGCACAAGATGGGACCAATCGAATGCTTGCATTTTTTACATAGGAATCGCTATCTTGTAAAATTTCAAATTAACGGCTTCTAATTATTGAGATTACGTGCCCATAGTGAGTGGTTTATTCTGTTTATATCTTTGGTACACCCTGATATATATTTTATTTACATATTTGAATCCGAGAATGTAGGTCTATCCATTAATCAATGGGATAAGAATAAGAATAAGGTCTCGCGTGCGTCCAATACCCAAGTAACATTTTTGTTGTATAATAGCTTAGCAAGCACTTGTTCCGCGGGAATTAGTCGTACAATAGTTTAATCATCTATTCTACAACAAAAATGTTACTTGGGTAGGCTGTCATATGCTGTACTGTTATAACCCTTTTCGAATGAGCTTCCGGCTTGGATGCGATCAAGCGATCTGTAAGAGCGTTCTTGGACATTTCGACGGATCCCATCCACCTGAATCTAAAGAAGGAATGACCCTTGCTAATCTTTCGAGTTCTGGCACGCACACTGAGTTGGCACGCACTGTTTGATTCGATTATGCTCTTTTGATTGTACTGTAAAATCAAGTAATGTTGAAGAAGACTCGAAGGAAACTGCTTTAGTGCTTTGTAAATCGTCGTTGACGAAAAAATCAAATTCATCCACTTTCGCGGACACAAAAAAGACAGTTTTCACAAAAACCCGCACGTAGCATGCTTCCAATCAACTTATACCCACAAGGACACAGCCACAAACAAAGCCCCTCTAAAAAACTTCTCCCGACTGATGTTCTAACTACTATCCCATATGCCCATTTTCGGAAATCCGTCTGCCCGAATGTGTGTGTGTCAATAAAAGTGAAGAGCGTTTAGTTGCAGTAATCACTGTGGATTGTTATCATTTTTTGAACCTGAAACACAACTGCAGGTAACTTGTTAGGTAGCAAGTTGGCAGACAACAAACGCAATAGCCATGAGACAACGATCGTACAAAAAAATACTGTTTGTTCTTGCTCCTATTTCAACTACCGGACAGACGACCATGAAGGTAGGCACCTACTGGAAACGTGCTTCACGGCGGTTGACAAAAAAGGAAAAAACAATAAATAAAAAAACCGACTCATCCGCAACACACAGATCAACGGACCATGCATCTGGCGGCAATTATGCTGACTACCGGTGTTCAAACTCGCATCACTAACTGCGTTCTTCAGTGCCCTCGGGACTGTCATGTCGGTGGCATAATGTGCAACGGTAGCGGTTGGTAACTTGTGCGCTGAATAGTGTGGCTCCCAGAACGTGGATGCTTCGATTTTAGATTGGAATCATTCGGCTATGATCCATGAGAGCCTTCTAAAATGATGAATGACAACTCGGTTAAAGCGACAGCGTTGAACCACGCTAACGTTTAAACAACATCCAGTGTAGTCAGTGTAGTGAACCGGAATCGATGATAAAATTGCATCGGATGGTTCCACCCGGCGGCACCATTTTCATTGATCCTCCCGAGATTATTGATAATTTCGTAATCGTTGTCTGTTCGCATATTTTTCTCTGATACATGTTTTTTTTTGCACTGAAAGAGAAAAAAAAAAACAAAATAAACGCCTCGTCAGCTGCAGTCAATATGTTAACCCCTCACTTCATTAGCACTTGTTGCACTGATTTCGTCGGCATTTCCACTCCTGCAGGAAGGGTTCTACCAGCTTTCTGCCTCATGAGCACGAATGATGGAGTAGCAAATGAGTGCTGTAAATAATAAAAACATACTCAGCAAACCCAAGCAGAGCGAGTAATGCGTATTATGCAGCGCATATTGTTTTAATTTGCTATGCAGGGTGACTCGGTTCGGTGTGCGTTTGATTTTTAACGGAAACAAATGTGCAAGCGATTTTTTATTGATGTTCCAGTTTTTTTATGATCACAATAGGTACGTACACCATTTCGATTTCGAACCGACACACAATGGTTGCACTAACCTTTGCTCCGATATCGAATAGATCTGCCAGTGTTGCACTCTGTTCTGTGCATTGTATTTTCGGGGAAGGGTCAATGTGGCGACGGCTTTAATTGCGCTGACTAAGGTCATATGATAATCATATGTAATGAAATGACTGCAGGGTGATTCGGATGCGTTGGTTGGATGTGTTTTTTTCCTGTTATTGACGTTGGTTTACCCTACCCAAGGCTTTGCACTGTACAAGCTGTGCGAAAAAATACAAGGTAAGTCAACATTTATTCTGCTGGCTTTATACAACAGGTCGGATTTCGTTGGAGGGCTGGAAGCAGTCATTTTTGTCTGTTACCCTAGGAATTGAATTCTGGAAATACAGTGATAATTTTTATCTAAATGCAAGTAGGTCAATGTTAATTTTACTATTACTTTTTTAAATACAGTAATGTTCCGATTTTGTCAGCTCCCGATTTTGTCTATCCCCGATTTTATCAGCTTTTTATCCCGATTTTCTCAGCCTATAAATTTTGTTTAGCTTTTGTGCTTTTATACATGATTTATAAAACTTTTCAGCCTGCTTCAAACTATTCCGATTTTCTGGGGAGACTTTTTGAATGAAATGATGCCATCTTGGGAATAATTCGGGGTCAAAATTAGGGTATTTTTATAGTAAAAGTTCTATAGTTCCTAAACAAGCAAAGATAGAGATATACTATATTCAGCAATGTGGTGTATTTTTACTGTTTGTACAACTTTGTAACACTGGAAAAAGTCATACAACAACTAAAAAAACAGCTAAAATAGAAAAACTGAATTTAACGATTTTTCATTTATGAGAAATAGGATTTTTCTATCTTTGCTGAAGAGGTAGTTACTGTTTTCAGCAAAATTTCTTGTAATAATATGCTGTAAAACTTTGCAGAACACATCAATGTGTTAAATTGAAACTGAAGAAAAAATAATTTTTTATTGCACTTTTAGGGGGATTAAACAAAAGTTGAATTCCGTTGGACGATAGAAATTAGAATTTTAAGAAACTCTTCCAAAGGTTTCATAAAGCTAAAACCAAGTTTTCTCGCTTAAAGCTAATGCACACCAAAAAAGGTTCTGGACCAGTGTGCTGTGCCCGCTTCATTGAGCCTTCGGTTGACCAATTGAGGGTTAAAATTTAATTTTTAGTAGAAGTCTTCGATATTGCAAGGTCATAAGTGTAGTGTTGAACTATGAAAAATAAAAAAAAAAAAATCCTGATTTTGTCAGTTTCCCTATTTTGTCAGCCCAAAATTCAACTGTATTAGATAACAAAAGAAACTAAAGAAATAAGTTTTTAAGCTCGCACTGTATCAATCAGCTTTTTATCTCAAAACTTTTATGACGTTTGTCGTCAGCATCCCAGATGTCGTCTTATCATTGACAAATCACCTCCAAACTGGAGCAGTTATCATGCAACCTATTCTCCTATGCTTCTCGTACCGAATGGATTATCATGCGACATCGTTAGAATGTATCCTGGCCACTGTAGTCTTGCAGCTTTCTACTGTGGCCAAATTTGTAATAAAGTGCTTTCAAGCAGTCCCAGCTAGCATGAATAACCAAAAATTATTGTAAATAACTCTTAACAAACTCGGAATCGTAACTAAAGCTTAATAAAGTCCGCCCTAGTTGATTTTCAGTCGTATATAATAATAATAGCTGACATACATACGATATTCAGCACAGAATCGTATAGCAGTACGGAGCGATATTGTCGTATATTGTCGTATATAATTACTTATATCGATGAAAAGCGTATGTTTATTCCTCATCATGTATATCGCCTCCAATATACCACGGATATGCCAATTTTGCGCATCAAATGCGATTTATTAGCATGTACGTAATGCTGATTTTTATCTTTTATATACATATAAAAATTCTAGCTGGGGTGTTTATAGTTCATCGTCCATGCTTCTTCGCTCTTCTGTCTGTATTTCACCGAGACAGGTCTGTAGTTCGACAACTCCAAAGGCTTTCCTGTCCTTTTCTTAAATGAGTGCCTCTCTGGACCGGGTTAGCCGTTGTGGCAACCGTCGTCGTCAGCAGCATAGAGCTCGTGCTGTTTCAAGCAGTCGTCTCCATTCAACTCGATCTTGGGTTACTCGTCACCAACTTCCCAGTCGTCTCAGAAGCCGCCAAGCACTGTCGACCTGGTCGAGTCATGTTGCACGTTGACCCACTTGTTCCTGGTGCTGGTAGGGTTGTTGAAAAGAACTGTTTCGTCGCACTATCGTCCGGCATTCTTACGGCGTGTTCGGCCCACCATAGCTTGCCGAATTTCGCCAGAAGTACGATGGGAATCTCTCCAAGTAATGCCTGTATACGTCACCACTTCCGGTTTGTACTCCACCACCTTCCGCTCGAACACGGCAAGGGCGCGTATGTCCCCCGTGAGTAGCGTCACATCTTTAAGTCCTGGAAGAACTGCCTGCCCAAAAAGGGTTTTGTATATTACCAGTTTTGTACGGCGGCGGCGTTTTAGTCTGGCGTAGATTGCCACCAAAGCCATCGCAAAGTTCTTGGCTATGATATTAAAGTCAACTGAAAAGCCTAGGAGTTGGCTACCCTTGGTGAAAAGCGTGCCTCTCGTTTCGTTGCCCACTGATCGCATGTCCCCTTCAGAAGCGATATTGAAAAGCATGCGGGAAAAGCCGTCACCTTGTCTCGAGATTGTCTCCGAGATGCACACAAAACACATCACCCGATCCAATGACAGCTCTGATCAGTCACGCCAGTTTATGCGGAAAACCGTGTTCGTGCATTATCTGCCATAGTTGGTCTCGATCGACTGTATCGTATGCTGTTTTAAAATAATAAAGATACAATGCGTGAACACGTTGTACTACGGATATTTCGATTAAGATCTGTCGGATGGTAAAAATTTGGTCAGCAGTCGCGCGAGCCCCCATTAAGCCGGCGGGTAATTCTCTACGAAACCCTGTGCTAACGGTGACAGTTGCCGTAACAAGATCTGGGAGAGTGCCCTGTAGACGGCGTTTACCAGCGTTATGCCACGATAACTGCATTAGTCGAACCGAACAAACTTTTTATAGATTGGACAAACCACGCCTCGCATCCATTCCTCCGGTAGTTCCACCTCCTCCCACATCTTGGTAATAACCCAGTGTAGAGCCGTTACCAGCGTTTTTTGGTCAGGTTCATAAAGTTCGGCTTTACCAGCGGCCGTTGGTTGTTGGTCTTCAGTATACCGATTTCTCGTTTGAATTCTTGGTGATCAGACGCTGCGACATTACCATCATCGATGGGCACTTCTAGGCTTCTTCGATGGCCCAGCGAATTCGGCTCCAACCGGGTTTGAGGTTTGAAGCAACTAACGCCTCGGAAGAAGGTGGTGCCTCATCCAGTATTCACGCGTAGTTCTCGGTAGATTTCGGGTTATCGTGCTGCCTGGTGCCAGGTATACGGTTGACAGTTTTGAGCAATGTTGCGAATCGAGCGAGAAGCCAACATTGTCTACTCTCACGCGAGTGAGTAGGAGAAACATTGCATTCAACGCATACGCCGCACACGCAAGCGTAATACAAACAGCCACCGTTGCTATGTGCAGACATTCTGCTACCTACACACTGGCGCATGCACATCCTCACATTGTCTTTCAGAGCACATTGCATATAGCTTATTCACGAGACAAATAACTCTTGAGTAATCAGCTGACCGTGAGGGATGGGGGCGCACTGGGGTACAGGTTTTGCATTACTTTTTCTGTTCTTCTTCATTCTCGCCCTCGATTCTACTCACGGGCGGAAGTACAAACCCTCGCGAGTAATCGGTTTCAGCAGCTCGGGCTGCAACGAAGAACGACAGCGACGAAGGTAGCTGTTAGCTAAATACACACCCACTAAATCTCATCGCAATGCATGAATAAGTTCGAGCGAGAATCCGAAAGGGACGCTTATGCTGGCGTGTTCGTAAGAATGAGTACGAGTGGGTGAGAAAATTAGACCACACGAGTGTAGGCTTCGCAACACTGGTTTTAAGTGCACATATACTGCTTCTAGGTGATGGTTATTACTAATTGAATTTGCATTATAGTGAAAAACAGTCTTCGCTGAAAATGTGTATTTTAATATATTGAATAACTTTGCAGGACATTTGATACTAATGACCAAATCCAGTGCAAAGTTATTGAGCATAATTGATTTTAAACTGCTTTTTTTTAAACAAATCATAATATTTGGCAACCAGTAAGAGGTAGATAGTTATCATATTGAGCAAAGCTGCTTATTTTAGTATGTTCTACAAATTTTCTGAAGACCAAATTTTTTGGATTTATTTGGAAAAACTGAAAATTTGTATCACCCCAATAGATGAACTTACGGTCACCCTAATAGTATAAAAGTATGCGCTATATTCTAGTAGTTAACTTATCTAAAGACACTACCCCACTTAAATTGCATATTTTTACCCAATTGCTGATGGTCGCTTTTCTCGATTTTGGACCACTGAATGTGTCATAGGAGAACCAGTCGGGCATTTGCAGAGAATCCTGTAGAAATTAAAGGCGAAACCAGGGAACAGCGTAAGGAATCAAGCCTCCCTTCAGTCATGACCCGCAATGATGAGGTTGCTTTAGAGCCTCAATTTGTCTGGCAACCCTTCCCCGATAAATGCACGCGCGACCTCGAGACAGGCTTTGATTAGCTCTCCTTCACCAGGCAGCGTTGTCTCAAGGCTTTGGGCGTATCCATTAGCGACTTATCACTCATGAGTATTATGAGTGGAATGAGTAGGCCACGATCGTAAGGAGGACAGTGATCGTGACGAGCTAGAACAACTATTCCAGGCTAATGATGCTCACAAGTTTTATGAGAAGGTGAACCAGGCTCGTAACCTAGTCGTCAAAATTCTACAATAATGGCAAAGAACCAGTAGCAATGGGACTTCACTGCACAATTTCAGGGATTTTTGAGGAACCGAAGGAGTGAATGGAAGGTTTGATTCGTCCCATTCGTGGATTTCAAGGCATTATACGATACAGTCTAGCGCGCACGGCTATGGCAGATAATGATTCGCAGGAGAATGGTTTTCTGGAAAAACTGACGCGACTGATCAAAGCTACCCTGGTGCGAGTAATGTGCTACGTGCGTTTTTTGGGGGCACTTTCGAGTCCGTTAGTAATGCGTATAGGGGATGGACATTCCTGTATGCTATTTAGTATCTCTATTGAAGGGATGTGACCCGACGATCAGGCATCAAAACGAGAGGAACGATCTTGGGCAACAGTAACCAACTTCTCGCTATCGCAGGCGGCTTTTACATCATTACTAGAATCCTTGGGAATGAAACGGGGAACGCAACTAGGAAAAAGCGCCCAACATAGCTCTAGCCATCCCAAGTCCCCACCTTGCGCCGCAACGTGGCCATACCTGGAAATACTTTAATTTGTATAATTGGTTACTCAATTAGGAGGTGCGGGGTCGTGTGGTTGTCACTTTGTCAGTTCCAAGCCTTACAACTGTAGTTTTAGTTTTAGTTGAACCACACGACTTTATTTTCAAGTGTTATATTGTTTGAACCTGAGAGAGAGTCGCGAAGACGGTCTTATTTTTCTCATGCTTTGACCATTTTTATTTTTCCTATTATGTTTGTATTCATTTTCTGGCTGACTGTTCAAGCGCATTCGTAAACTCTACACTGAGAAAACTTTTCGTATAGTTTCTATGTGTGCCGCATATAGATTTTTGCAATGTGCCAAGTAAATGATCTTTATGTGCCAAACAGTAATCATTTATGTGCAAGCGAAAAATTAGCACATACTATTCATACGCGTATAATTTTTATGTGTATTTCTGGAAGGATCGTGTTTATATGCGGCTTATGATAATCATATGGAATTTCACATGGAAATTTACTATTAGTTATGTGCAGAATATTTTGAGTGTACATTGGACGTGGTGATAAGGGTGATAAGTGCGTGTCTTGGAGTGACATTTTTTGCTACTAGTTGGTCTATGGGTATATCAGCTTTTGCAAAAATACTGTATGAAACATGCAATAAATCGGAACTTCAACTTTTGTCAAGTTTTCCTAAAAACTACCAGCCGAAAACTTGCATGAGTTACCAATACTTTTCCATTTCCAGTTCGAACTGGCTGCATTTGACGTTGGATTTTTTCTTATCCGCGAATCTCTCTCAGATTTGAACTAATTTTTTTGGCAGACTAATCTATTTTCGGAGAGCGAAATAAGGCACTGTATCCTTGGCCAATTGCAGCCTGGCTTCTGATCTAAATGGGTCCGGAGTATCACCTAATCTTTATTAGCAAACACTCCCAACGACTGTAAATAAATCATGATCTAGATGAGAAGCGTTTGGTACGGGAGGTCCACGCTTTCTTGCTCTACGGACTTAAAGCAGTAACTTTACCTACGGAACGTGTACTTGCGCTTGCCATATTTGAATGATAGTTATTGCGGACTATTTTTGGCTGAGTACAGAAGGAAAGCGGCGCGTGGCGCAGGCGTATGAACCACGAGCTGTAGGCACTATTTGGAGAGATTCCCATCATGGTCCTGGAGCATGTCGGGAGGCTACACAGGGCTGGTCACGTCGCAATGATGCCGGACGACTGTACAGTGAAATCTGTCCTCTTTTGCTTCCTCAGCTCTATGCTGCCAGAAGTAAGATGTAAGTACCATAATGTCTATATTTTATGTCTACAGGTACGCGGGGCACCAACGGCACGCTTTATCCGGTCGTCTACCTACCAGCTGCGATCACGTACCTTAAATTTGTACTCTACAAGAGGCCATTCTTCCGGCGATCCTCTACGATCCTAAAGGTGTTCGATTAACAGGAACTGGGCGTTTTTGGTATTAGATTCTATGATAAATTTTTGGCGGTAAGTTGAAGTATTGAGTGGAGTGTAAGGACAGGTATTACGACAATTACGACAATATTAAAATGCCTTCAGTTGGTACATTAGTCAATTTAGAACTACTCTCGTATGTTCGAATTTCGACAGTTAATGCAATTATACGTGTGGGTATTTTCAGCCTATTAAGCGGTAGCCTAAACAGTATTCATGAATTACTCAAGTAGCACACTTTTAATACTTCTAGTTGCACCAACTTATTTATGACTAGAATTAGCCGTATTTCGGTTGTTACAACTGTCTTCTAACGACTGTGCCAGTAAGGTTACGTTGAAAGTATATTTATTTGAGGTAAGATTTTCATACCAATTGGGCGAATAACATTTACTGAATATCTGAGGGTATTTAGGTCGTAATAAAAAGCTTTTAAATTTGAGTAATAGTCACGAGAAATAATGAGGCATGAGGCTACTGCGGCTATTTTAGGCCTGCAACACTATTGTGGTGTCTGTGTGGTTTGAATTTCCAGCATGCCGAACGGGCCTGTATGGTACAAACAATTGAGTGTATTTCAGTTATTTATTATTGAATTCCAGATCTTTTCTTACACACATGTAGTATTTTCTTCATACTTTATAGAAAAAAACACGGATAGAATTATTTGTCACGGTTTCGAAGGAATTCTCGAACTCTTACTGAAATATGGCTCATTAGGCGGCGCACATTTTCTTCGTCTGTCGTTTTGGCTATCTTATTCCACCAGGTCTTCATCTGATTGATGTTCTTGACAACTTTTCCCTTTACCTTGAGTCTCCTCTTCATGATTGCCCAGTATTTCTCAATAGGGCGGAACTGGAGGCAATTGGGTGCGTTCAGATCTTTCGGAACAAACTGGACCCCTTTCTCTGCATACCATTCTTCAACGACTTTGCTGTAATGACAGTTTGCCAAATCTGGCCAAAACATCACGGGATGATGGTGAGATCGAATGAACGGCAAAATTCGTTGTTGGAGACACTCCTTTTGGTCGTACAGTTCCGACGTCATTGTCTTATTTGTAACGATTTCATCGTCCATCAGAAGACACCCGTCGAACTTGGTTAGCACCCGGTCGTATAGCTTTCGAGCAAGGATTTTGGCCACACTATTCTGTTTTATGCTTCGGTTTGTCTGTTTGCTAGGTCGTTATGACTTAATTCCTTCACGAAGTCGAATTCTCCTCGCGGTACTATGGGCAGCACCGAATTTTCTGGCCAAATCACGGTCCGACAGATTGGGATTCCTCTTGATGGTCTTCAAAATCTTACCACGCAGTTTCTGGTCAGCAGGTCCACTCCGATGGTCAGCTTGATGCTTCCGAATTGTCGTCAATGTTTCCTTATACCGTTTGATAACGCGCCATCCGGTATTTCTGGGCAATTTCAGCTGTTTAGCTAGCCTAGATGCAGACCACAATGGATTTTCCAAATAACTGTGCACAATTTTATCCCTTCTTTCGGCTTCCATGTTGTTTGTTTACAAAATACAGTCGATGTGTGGAATGTCAAAAATACATATATAGGTGAAGTTGACGAAATTTCCGAAAAGTGGGCGCCAAGAACTTCCAAATCCGTCCTCCAAGAGCGCCACAATATGAGTAAAAGTTTGTTCCAGTGAAATAAGCTAGTTCTAGATGAAGTAAGCTTTAACACATAACAACTTATAAGTGCTACAATCTTTTCAGTATAGTTATATAGCGGCAGTTTTTATTTGGGAAAGCGCAACAAAAGAAAATGAAATTTGGCTGAATTTAGCAGCAGGCTGAAAATACCTTCCGGAATTCTACATTAACAATTAACTGCGAAGTCTGTAGAATAGACGAGACGCAGAAGGTTGTTAAGAAAACAGAATGTACCACAGAGACTTTGCTTTCTTTAACAAGCATTTTTATATTGTCAAGTTAATAAAACCTTGCAAGCTTCAATGGACTGGATGTGTAGCACGGAAATTACTTGCGTAACCTGCAAAGATAATATTTAGTAGAGATCTGGTACATACTGATAACTTACAGTCATTAAGGTTTAAAGTCTCCATATCAAACCATACCTTGACGTAAATAAAAAACGAAGAAGTGCTCATATGTCATAACTATTCGTTTGTAATTTTGCTAGTTGCCAGTAAAACTCGTTATTCCAAATACCATAGTTGTAGTTGCAAATTATGAACAACGTACCACCGTGTCTCATTCAGGCGCTCAGTGCATACGAGATCCTGCTCCTGCTAGTCCTGCTCGGAACTGTGTATTTCACCAGAACATGGAATGTCGATTGTCAATATTGCATTGCGAGAATTTTTGCGCTCCACCGCGGTGGAGAAGCCTGCAACATACCTTCCTAGAATTGAATCAAATAGCGGTGACCAGCTGGCAAACCAATTAGCCCGGGGGTAATGATACAGGTACACTGAAACTGACGTTGGGTTCGTAAATGTCGATAATTGATTTCCGCTCAACAGGTCGAACATCGGGGAACTGATACCTATAATAATTGATATCACTGGAAGCAACGATTGCATTTTTAATTGGTATTTTAAAGCAGCTTTTTTTCCGATGCGAACACTTTAAGCTAGATCTAGCAAGTTACCGAAATGCGGAAATGAAACAAGTTGTCCTCTCTATCCTAAAACTGTGTTTGCGATCCCTTATCGGTCTGGTCGCCGGAGTAACCCCCTACCTCGAAATGTAAAAAGTAATAATTTTCCGGACCCTATTCATATTTCGTCATCACGCTTTTTGTTATTCTCCCATCGAATGCACGGGCGCACAGAAGCAGTCAAGTTCATATTTTTCATCATCCACAATTCTGTACATATTGTATTGTGTATACGGATTGTACATATCTGTGCAGGGTGAGTGCAACTTTTCCCCTCGGGTTGTTTAGATGCAATTTGTTGTCATGATTACCTTCGCTTTTGTAACCATTAAAGCACCCTTCGGCACGATTTGTTACATGTAAACTCCCCCGGAAAAGCCGGCCGACAGATCGTCCTTCGTCGTGTTTCCCACCGCATTATGATGTTTTGGGATTTTTTTTCCGGTTGCCGGCTCCCAGGACGCGGAATGTAAGTTTTGACAATAAATAAGCTATTCGGGTTGATTGTCTGCACATGTGCGCCTGTCCGCACGGCGATAAATATTAATTTGAAGCTAGCTGCTGGCTGGGGTGCATACTGGGACTGGTAGGTCCTGGCGACGATTGTTGGCGGTGTGGGTGAGGTACTGTTCCGTCAGGAGAGTTGGGAGGACGCGCAAAACATTCACCCTACAGGGCTGACGCGATGTGTGCAGGTGGAGTGAACGCTATCGATCGCATCACGGAACCAGTGCGAAATGTCTAATTATCAACAGATGCTCGCATTAAGGCAGTTGTTCAATGGGATAGTTTGCTCTGCTGGATGATGGTTATCTTCAACAAATGCGATTCCAAATCAAATTAATGGACTTGATGGGAACAGGACGCACTTTTGAGGGTATCTCCCTATTTAGTTAATCAATCAGTGAGAAACCCATCTTTAGGTCAGTTTGACAAATCGGTAAAAGTTTGTTTTACGATAGCTTATGAGTAATATTTTCTATCCTGAACACTATTTAATTCAAATCTCCTCAAACCAATTCTAAAGTTTTTGACTGTTTTCAGCATTCTCTCAAATCATACACAAAACAGAAACTGCTTCAGCCCTACAGAAAAAGAGTCAAGCGTGAAAACCAGTGCAGGTGTACTTTGGCTGTCGAACAAAGGAGAGAACATAATCGTTCCGGAAATGTAAACATAATTCACGTTTCGAAACGATGTTGTTCATGTGCTTTAATTCTATGCGCTACACGATAATGGGGAACCACTTTCGGAGAGCTGTCTAATTTAACCTCATACAATTATGCATATACTCGAGAGGGAGATACGACCAGTACTATAGTGGAGCATTAATGTTTTAGAATTGCCCCTCACAGTAACATTTACAAATCACATAAAATGATAAGTGTAATTGGATGCTTTTTCATAATCTAAACATTCACTTCTTCCGTCCGTCTTGCTTGCTCTGTAGGCATGTCACACTGCAGCCTCAAAGTAGACTAACCGAATTATCGAAAATACCCACCGGCATTTCGGATTAATTATTAATCAAATGCCTACCGGTCTACCAGCTATCGTGATGATACTTTAGATATCGATGCGTAGATAGGAAGACTTTGAAAATGACCGACAGCACGACACGGTATTGCTTTCACAGTGCAGTGGTGGCAGCGAAGGTTGGGCTGGGCTTCAGTCACTGCTGGCCAGGCCTGGCCGCGAACGGTTGTTATGTATGTAGCGTACACCTAGCATGTCGCATCCTCAGCTCGCATTCCGTCGAATGAATAATGACTCGATGGAAACTAATCAAAAATGCAAAACGCGCACAGTATCGAGACTTTGCAGGTTCCAGTGCGAGAGACAGTGCAGTGGGGAAGCGAGCAGGTATTTTCCCAAATAAAACTCGCGCATTTTTTTTCACTAGACCGTTGCGACAATGCGGTATGGGAATATACGATTTAGGGTGCGTCACATCTGCCAGTCGGTACTCGTAGTTGATTGAACGTTACCCTAAATCAGCCACGAAAAACATTCTACTGAAAATCAACACTTGTTGGTTTTTAAGTGTGTCGTCTGTAAATTGTTAAGGTCCAAACTTCCGTTTGAAGGTTTGTATGGCCTCCGAGGTTAGTGAACCTGCTTTGCCGGTAAGTGATCGTGGGTTTCAATCTAGTGCCAATTCAAGACTCAAGCGTTGCGCTTAAGTGCTCAAATTCATAATGTTCCGCCAACAAACTCGGTCTATGGTTGTCCATCTCCAATTTCTCGAATGTCCCACATTTTCCAGGTCTTGCTCCACTTGGTCTAACCATCACGCACGTGAGACGAACGCCGTTTTTGCGGGATTGTTATCCGACGTTCTCACAACATGTCCCGCCCATTGTACCCTTCCAACTTTGACAACATTCTTGATACTGTGTTCTTCGAAAAGCTGCGCCAGCTCGTGGTTCATCCTTCTTCTCCATGTCACATAGACAGCAAAAGATGGTCACACCACTTTCGAAAACGACCCGTGCTTTTAAATCCCCGTCGAGTATTGTTCACGATTCGTGCCCGTAGAGGACTACCGGTCTTATTAGACATATTCCAGCGTTTCCCGTTACGACGAGGACCCGACTTTCACGGGCACGGAGGCCGACCATCCTACGCTATGGTCTGAGATACTGGAACGTCGGCCGTGGGACGTCTCAGCGGCCTGGGGTCAGGGCATTGGCTCGTGGTGCGGAAAGAGGCCCTCGATGTTCCGCTCCAGCATCTCTGACGATCGCTCTGCGGGTACCATCAGGCCCTTAGTCTTTGCCATTACGACCCTGTAGGCATCACCCCATGGGTTCGCATTGGCACTGGCACATAACCTTTCAAAGCAGGCTCACTTGCTAGCTTTTATCCCACTCTTAAGCGCTGCGCGTGCAGCAACTAGTGCTACTCGACAGTCTGCTCTGCCCTCGTCCGAACGAGCTCTTTGCATAATTCTCCTTGCACGAAAGCAGGCTCCTCGGAGTTCCACAATTTCTTCTGTCCACCAGTAAACCGGTGACCTACCATACCTAGGTTGGCTTTTCCAAGATATGGTGGCGTCACACGCTCGTGACAGCACCTCAACCAAATAATCAGCGTTCGGATCGGGCATATCGCGATCACCGTCCTCTCTTCGGTTCGCTTCTACAAATACTTCGGGATCGAAGTATGACGTCTTCCATCCACGGGTGGTTGGAGTGTTGGCTCTAACCGCCGCCTGCCGCCTCGTAATCTGACCGACACCATAGCGGACCGCCTGATGGTCACTGTGAGTGTAGCCATAGTCTACCCTCCAGTCTCCTATCAGACCAGGACTGCCGAATGTCACGTCGATGATAGACTCTGCACCATTCCTACTGAAGGTACTTGTGGTGCCGACGTTGGCCAGCTCTACGTCGAGCTTTGTCAGAGCCTCAAGCAGAATCCGATCCCTATAGTTCGTGCGACGACTTCCCCACTCAACCGCCCAAGCGTTAAAGTCGCCCGCCACAACCACCGGCCTTAGACCAGTCAGCACAACTTATACTCGGTCTACCATCCGCGTAAACTACTCGATCGACCAACTCGGCGGAGCATAACAGCTGCAGTAGAGCACTCCACCCACTTTGGTAACCGCAAATCCCTCGTCTGCAGTTGACACAACCTCTTGAACCGGGAATCTGCTTGTCGTCCATATAGCAGCCATCCAGGACCTATCCGGGACCTAGTTACCGTTTCCGGCGGTATGGGTCCGAGATGATGGCAATGTCCGTCAACGTCTCAGTAACTGCTTGGTACAACAGCTGCTGGGCCGCGTGGCAGTGATTCAAGTTTAGTTGCGTTACCTGCACTACGGACGTGTTTCAGTCGCCGGCGCGCCTGCCGGGCACTTTATGCCTCCTGTTGTGTGCTTAACGTCCCGTTGGCCTGTACTTATCAGGCACTTGGGCGGGGCAGAACAGTCCCTCGCTATATGACCCGCACCGCCACATCTTATACACAGGTGACTTCTGTCAGGCCCTTTACAGCTGGGTGTCTTCATCAGCCATGTGGATTATGGTTGTGGTAAAGCGTCAACGGCGGTTACTGCGCTGTCCAAGATCATGCCGAACGGCTACGGTCCTAGCAGCAGTAAGAGACGCTTGATGGCCAGCATTGCAATGTCGGTGCTACGATACGTTGCACCGGCATGGGCGCCGGCTTTGGAGAGTGAGCGCAATCAGGCATGTCTGAACAAGGTGTTCAGGCTGTTAGCATTGCGCGTTGCGTGCGGCTACCGTACCATATCGTTGGATGCGATTGGGGTTATTGCAGCCATGATTCCCATATGCATACTTCTAGGTGAGGATATCGAGTGCCATAGGCAGAGGAACGTCAGGGGCGCTAGGGACAGAGTTAGGCTGGACTCTATTAGGCGTTGGCAGGCAGAATGGGATCGCACCGACCATGATAGGTGGACCCATAGGCTGATCCAGAACATATCATCCTGGATCGGTAGAGGACATGGTGAGGTGAACTTTTTCCTTACCCAGTTTCTGTCGGGACATGGATGCTTTAAGAAGTATCTACATACGCGTGGGAGGGTAGGCTCACCCTTTTGCCCCGTTTGCACGGTAGCCGAGGAAACGGCGGAGCATGTGATGTTTCACTGCCCGCGTTTCACGACCACTCGGCGGGTGATGCTGACGGTCGTTGGGGAAGACACCAACGCCGACAACATTGTGTAGAGAATGTGCGCTGAGCAGCGCGCATGGGGTCCTGTCGATAGGGCGGCAACGGTGGTGATAACGGAGTTGCAACGGCTAGAACGTTTGCAACGACAGGGCCTGACATAGCTTAGCTAGGGTCAGTAATGGGCTGATTGGGCAGCCCAGGCCCTACGTGAAGGATAGTGGCGGTATGAAGTGACAAGGGTGTTGTGTGAACCCACACACGCAACGAATAAGTCGGAGTGCTTAGGCACGTCCTCCCTCCTGAAGTAAAACCTAACGGTAGTTCCGGGAGGGGTTCAGGAACGGGCAGTAGGATAGTTTTTAGTAGGTAGGTTTTAGTAGGTTTAGTTGGCACCATGTGAATCCTATTTGGCATTAACATGCATAAACAATACAAAAAAGGCCCTTTACAGCTCCAGGAATTGTGCCCTCGCTCAAAGCACCGGAAGCAAGCCTCTGGCTGCTGGAGAACGCGCAGTGGGCATACGGACCATCCCACCTTCAGCTTGGCCGCCTTCAGGGCTGCATTTCCGTCTACCAGTGGAAGTCTTATTGTAGCTACCTGGGTTCCCGCCGGTCCTTTGCGCAGACAAACTGCTTCGGTAGTCACCACCACGTTACATTGCTCCTTGAGAGCTCGTGTCAGTTCGACCGCTTCAGTGATTTCGTCCAGGTTTTTAAGCTGGAGTGTCATCTCATGCATTAGTGCGCGGATCTGTATGCTATCACCTTTTCTGCCAGCACTTTGTAGGCAGAACCCTTCTCAGTGGCATCCTTTTTGACGTCAAGGAACATGTCGCCGGTGCGGGAGCGGCGGATACTTCGCACATCCGCGCTAAGACCCTTCACCTGCTCGTCCCCTCTCATGACCTTCAAAACTTCTACATATCTCAGCCCCTCAGTTTTGAGGATAAGGGCATCGCCTTTGCTCCTCTTTTTCTGACCACTTTCGGTGGAGTTCGATCCTCCTCTTTCTTCCTGGCCTTCTTCTTTTTCACTGTTTCCCACTGATTGTCGGGCGCTAACTGCGTATTATTACCCTCGGTGGGTTCCTCAGTTTGCTTACGACCCTCAGCGATCAAGAGCTTCTTCGGGCCCGTGGGGGTATCTTCCCCTGGGGCTGCCTTGCACGTTTGGTGGATACCTTGTTGCCACTGGACTGCTCCGTAGTCGCAAGGGCCACGGTGTAGTCAGTCGTTGACAGGCAGGCATCCGTTTGTACAGACCTCGATACAAACGCCTTCTCTGCCACTTTTACTCGCGCTTCGAGCTCACTGTGTTCCTTCATCGCAGCACGCATGGTGCCCTGACGCATGAGCAGACTTTGTTTCAGGTCCTTCGCTAGGGTGCTGCGGCCTGCCACAAACTCGATAATGGCATCGAGCTGATGAGACGCCGCTACCACTCTTGGTAGCATGTCTCTCTTTCCTTCCACTGCTTTTATTAGCGACGGGCCATTCATCGTTGCATCCGGCGTAGATGCAGTTGGAGCGACAGGTGTGCCGCTTCCCTTTCCGCTTACGCTGGCGCTTCTACTCGTATCCTTCGGCGGAGATCGCTGGATACCAACTCTTGCGAACGGATTATCTAATCCGTCCACGCTCACTACGTCTACGTTTTCTTTGTAGTTCAATAATCTCTGGTTCATATCCAATATAATATAAGTTGAATTATGCAGTTTTAAATACCGATTTCTTGGTGTACAAGTGCGTGGAATGTGTCATTAGCATTTTTACACGGTACATTTGGTACGGGGCTGAAGCTTACCTGACCTGAGGCTTGTGGTGTCCATAGTAAGTATGACTGCCGGCAAGAATACCTCTGCGGATTTCTCTGCGGCAGTTGTTATCCGATGTCATCAACGATCCAAGGTATACACATACGTCGACCACCTCGAACTCGTCCCCGTCGGCTACCACACTATTGCCTATCCGAGCTGGAGCTTCACGGTCGATAGTACTGTAGGCGTAGACATCATTTATTCATCAACTTCAAATCGGCGTATGACACGATCGATCGAGATCAGCTATGGCAGATTATGCACTACTACGGATTCCCGGATAAACTAACGATTGGTCAAGGCGACGATGGATCGAGTAATGTGTGTTGTTCGAATATCAGGGGCAGTCTCGAGTCCCTTTGAATCTCGAACTACGGCAAGCTGATGGGCTTTCATGTTTGCTGTTCAACATTGCTTTGGAGAGTGTGATAAGAAGAGCGGGGATAGACATGAGTGGCACGATTTCTTGGTTTCTTGGTTTCGTTGACGACGTTGACATCATTACACGTACCTTTCAGAGGTGTATCGAAAACAAAATACATGATAGGAAGAGGTTCTAGAGAAGTGTATGCTGACCTTCCTCCCCGGATTCATTTAGACGGTGATGAAATCGAGGTGGTAGAAGATTTCGTGTATCTGGGCTCACTGGTTACCGCAGACAACGACACCAGCAGAGAAATACAAAGACGCATTATAGCAGGAAATCGTGCCTGCTTTGGACTCCGTAGGACGCTGCGATCGAACAAAATTCGCCACCGCACGAAGTTAACAATCTACAAGACGCTGATTAGACCGGTAGTCCTTTACGGCCATGAGACATGGACCATGCTCGTGGAGGACCAACGCGCCCTTAGTGTTTTCGAACGAAAGGTGTTGCGCACCATCTACGGCGGCGTGCAGATGGAAGACGGAACGCGGAGGAGGTGAACGAACCATGAATTGCATCAGCTGCTTACGGAACCACCCATCGCACACACCGCAAAAATCGGTCGCATGCGATGGGCTGGGCACGTCGTGAGGATGTCGGACGACAGCCCGGTTAAAAAAGTTCTCAATAATGATCCGATTGGAATGAGACGGCAGGGCGCGCAGCCGAGCAAGATGGATCGATCAAGTGGAAGGCGACCTGCGGACCCTACGCAGACTTCGTGGCTGGTGAATTGCGGCCATGGAACGAGTGGAATGGAGACGACTTCTTCGTACAGCAGAGGAAACTACGGCCTGGAGCTGATTAAGAGAGAGTATCGTAGGCGGCATTGAAATCTATGAATGGATGATGCGTAGGGACTTGGTATTCGCGACACTTTTGGAAGATCTGTTGCAGCACAACGATTTGGTCCGTTATCGATAGATCGTCCACTAAACCGGCTTGATAACTTCCCGCGAATCTATTTGCTAGCGGAGATAGACGGCGGAAGATGATCTGAGATAGCAATTTATAGGTAGTACTGAGAATAATGATCGCTTGATTCCAACTTGTCGCCCTTCTTGTATATTGCGCATAAATTATTAAATTATTACTCCCTCCTTCCACCCCTCCGGTAGTTGTTTTGTTTCCCAGATCCTGACTATCAACGGGTGCAGACAGGTATAGCCAAGTGCCCATCTTAATAAACTCCACTGCGATGCCACCTTTACCAGATGCCTTGTTGTTCTTGATCTGCTCGATGGCTTCGATCACTTCAACTATTGTAGTCTTGGCCGTGTTGATCGTGCCCGTTGTGAAATTCGAAGAACATTTCAATTCACACGAGCAAATTTCTTGCCATACCAAGACCTTATTTTCAAACTTTTCTGTTCTTACGCGAGTGTACGTCATCAGGAACACTTGTACCTTGAAACACATGATGATTGAGCATTTTATATACGCATGCAAAGAAGTGCATACTGAAAGTCGTATCAACGGAAAACGTTTTCCGAAAATATTATTCTCCAAATGGGGGTAAACAAAACAAAGGTTCCGGTTACAGGCAAATAAAGTTTTTCTAAGAATGATAAAATATTACACACTATCATGTAAGTTATTTATTTATTTTTAATGTTATGAATCAAGTTGATTCAATTATCAGATTCTAAAACTCACGTTTAGTTTGTTTCGTTGCATCCAAAGGTTAACGACAAGGCAGTCAGAGAACATTTATGGCAGTCAGTATGGTACCGAATATCACCCTTCCCTTCCCTTCTTCAGTGTACTAGCATGCTCCTATAGACTCGAGAAACAATCATAAAAGAATTAGTTGAACTAACCTGCTAGCCGCAATAAGATCTTGCAACTCGAAGCACTAAACATTGCATTCTATAGGTTCTATTATTACACTAAATACTGGGATTTCTGCCCAATTAAAATTCATCACTATATTTGCACTTTTTCGCCGTCGATTTTTCGTTAATTTTTTTCGCCCGTTCCATTCGCCACATCACTCGCGAAACTTAACTTGAGGAACAGAAAACTTTAATTTACCACCCGAACAGCTATTTAGTAAGATATTTGTAATGATTTTACCCAAACTGTTCACTTGAATTTATATGAAAAAGTTTACTTCGTTTCGATTGCAATTCCGAATCCACGACCGTCGTCGCTGTACGTTACCAAGGGAAGGGACGTATATATGGAGTGATGCCAGCGTAAACATATGAGCATGAAATTGATAATTATTTTCGCTATTAAATTATCTGTCGAAAGTGTCGATAAAATATATATAAAATACACTGATAACAAAATTCGCCGAAAACAACATTGTATATGATAGAATTACTGTCGGATCTAGTTCACCAGAAAAAATAGATACGTGACTCTACGTTTCATCATTGTTCGTAACAGGTTATTACCTACTACTAGCAACTATGTTCTCCTGGAAAGAGTACCATAGCATAAACAAAACGATAGTGACAGCAGGGCGTGGAAGTACTGAAATCACTAAAAAATGCAGCTGTACTCTGACGAGCTTCACCTTAAGCCCACTGTACATTTATTGCCAACATCGATGCTGGTTGTAATACTTTAAGTGTAGCCTCCCAGTAACAATGTGAGTTTTATTTCTCTGTTATCACGGTTCTCATGACCAATTTTGGTCGTTAAAACCATCATAAGAATGTAACAAAACCGAAATTGTTGCTTGGGCTAGTTGGTAGAATAGTTTCTAAGTACGTACTACGTACAACCTTTTATAAGTTATTTTAGATTACCGAGTCAAACACTGTTAAAGATAGTTTTTAAGTTTAACGGTAATAGAGTGTTTAGTTTACTTCTAAGTATCACTAATTTAAGCTTTTAATCAAAATAACAAGATATACTTGCACTACAAGCGCGGATTTTGTTTTGTTTATCCTTTCCACTTATCGAATCGTAGTGTGCTAGATATCAAAGTAAACGATTTTAGGTAGGTGCGTTTATGACCAGTGTGGCCAGCACCAACAAAGCATTTTATATACATACTGAAATAGTTTGCATAATTTTTCGTTTAGAATAAACCTTGAACCATTGAAAAACAAGTGTCCACTTTTTAAAGTTTTTTAAAATACACGGTTAAGAACTGCATCACGTTAAAACCTATCAAATTTTAATCACAACACCCCAAGTTCGAACAGATTTAACATAAATCTTAGCATTTATTTTTGTTTTTCTAAAACTGTAATCAAAATTTCGGCCGGTTTGAAGTGGTCACGGTCTAATCGTAGCAGCGCGATGCATCATCGTTATACCTCGAACGTCCCCGGCAACCTTCATAGCGGTGGCGGTGGCGGCAGCGGCATTCGGTTTGCCATTGTTTAACGAACTCCAGCTCTATCTGTTTCACTCGCTCGCGTTCTGTCCCGGCGGAGCTGTATAGACTGTTTTCAAGTAACAGCATTAGTATTCCAGTGGCAGTGTGCTGTCCCCACGAATGCGTATTCGAATTTCGGTTTTTGGCCCGGCCCGATTGATGAGTCGGCGGTTGGTTGGTGTATTTTCGAGGATGGATAAAAAATTGCACCATTGACAGTACTAGCGCAATAAGTTTGATTGGTTGTTGTGGCAACAAATGAATGGGTCGTTGAAAATAGAAATTGTAAATTTGCTGGTTTGGAATGGTGTACTAAACGGTTTCTATCGATTTTGGCGATTAGATGGTATGCGATTGTAGCCTGTTTGTCCACGTTGGGCATTGTCACTAAAGAGTTGAACTTGCGGCAATGGAATGGGGTCAGGTGTGTGAATTGTTTGCTCAATCAGTTTTAACATAAGTTTCCCGATCGAAAACTCATCCCGCACTCGACGGTTTCCGCTAATAACGTGTTTCAGTGCAGCACTTAGCACTTCAAAATACAAATATTGAATAATTCTATATTCTAGCCCAATTTAACCCCATTAACTATGAAAGTTATAATTTGGGGCTATCATTATTTGAGCCTTTTTCATTTCAATCTTTCCTGGTTTGTTTTCTGTGCAGCTCCTCCACGCTGAAAGATGGCCTAGACCTACCATTAAGAGCGTTGAATCTTTCGAACCGAATCGCCGGAGATGGGAAGGCATCGTCTTTAGCATATAACCCCCCCTTCTTCCTCCCTATTTGATGTTGGAAGTTGGATGTTGCTTTTCTCTATACCACTGCGCCGCGATGCTGGCTGGGGTCAAAAGAGCGTGTTACAGTATAATGAAAAGATGAACGTTTGGGCTGTGAGTAATTTGAACTTCACAACTCCGGATACCAGTAATTCACGAACTTGGTTCTTCCATTCGTTTCTTCGTGGGCTATGTTTGAGTTTGGAAAATGTGATTCTGCTACACGACGGCTAGGTGGGATGGTGAACTGCTGATGATGTCTGATGGGCATTAATGTAAATTTGCTCGCCTCATCAGTTCGCCGTGTTATTCAGACTGCGCCCTCCCGAAGGATGGTGCCGGGTGAGGCGCGGGGCACTTGCCTCGGTTGGATACATTGTGGAACCTGAAAACCCAATTTGAGTCAATTCTGTTTTTGCTTACACTTTCGTAATACACCGCGCATATTTTCATCGTTTCAAAAGGAGAGTGTAATATTCAATTTCAGTGATCGTAACGAGCAAAAAATCAATTTATGGAAACTAAAACTTGTAAGAAGGCGGTTTGTTGAATGATGGATATTTCTTGGAAAATATGGCGAAACCGTATTCAACATGCTAGCGAGAAAGTGGTGTAACTAATCGAGACGGATCGCTTTTCGCATCATCAGTCGAAATAATATTTCGAACCTAGAAAGTAATTCGGTTTGCTTATTGCTGGGCAACTATTCGAATAGAGCTTTGACAGGAGCTTTGTGTTATTTAAATTGGTTAATATTGAATGCTGGATAACTTTTGGGATCGTAGCATCAGTATTTAAGGTGTGGCATAGCAAATAGCACGAGGCGTTGATCCTCTTCGGTTGGTAGTGCAAGTATTTTAGCTTTATGGGTCCAAAAACCCCACATGCCAAATTTGGTTCCATTTGCCTGATTAGTTCTCGAGTTATAAGGAAAATTGTATTTCATTTGTATGGGAGCCCCCTATCTTAAAGAGGGGAGAGGGGATTTACCATAGGAAAAAATTCTGCCTCTCACTAACTTTAGATGCCAAATTTGGTACCATTTACCTGATTAGTTCTCGAGTAATGCAGAAATTTGCATTTGTATGGGAGTCCCCCCTCCCTCTTAAAGAGGGGAGGGATTTCAAACCAGAGAAATTCTGCCTACAAAAACCCCAACATGTCAAATTCGGTACTATTTGATTGATTAATTTTCGAGTTTGTATGGAGATTTGTTTCATTTGTATGGGAGCTCCCCTCTTAAAGGGAGGTGGGGTCTCAATTCACCATATAAAAAATTCCTGCCTCCTAAAGCGTCACATATTTGCTTGATTAGTTCCTGAGTTATAAGAAAATTTTTGTTTTATTTGTATAGGAGCCCCCCGTTCCAGAGGGGTAGGGGTCTCAAACCATCATAAGAACTTTCTCTGGCCCAAAAACTTACATACAAAGCATACAAATTTTCACTCCGATCGGTTGAGTAGTTTCCGAGTCTATAAGGCACTTATAGACAGACAGACAGACAGAAATTCATTTTCATATATATAAATACTAGCTGACCCGACAAACTTCGTATTGCCACAAATTAACCTGTGTTGTACATAAATCATGAATCTCGGATGATTTTTGTCACTTCTCGAGTTTTGCAAGCCCCTCAGTGGGCGGCGCTTCCGACGGCGGGTCACCGGCAACGCTCGCGACCGGCTCGTCCTGAATGATCTAGTGTTACTATAGATAGTTTTTGTGGTCTTGTTATTGATTAATGTTATATGGAAGAGTCTCGAATTTCTCGAGTTGGATTAGTTTTTGAGTTTCGCAAAAATTTCTGTTTTATTTGTATGAGAGTCCATATCCCCCTACCACGGGGGTGAGAGGTCTCTAACTATCATAAAATAAATTCAAGACTCAAAAATCTCCTACATGCGAAATTTGGTTCCATTTGCTTGATTAGTACTCAAATTATAAGGAAATTTGTATTTCATTTGTATGGGAGCCCACCCTCTTAAAAAGGAATGGGGTCGTAATACACCACAGAAAAATTCTGCCATCTAAAACTCTCACATGCCAAATTTGGTTCCATTTGCTTGATTAGTTCTAAAGTTATGAGCAAATTTGTATTTCGTTTGAATGGGAGCCCCCTCCCTCATAAAAAGGTAAGAAGTCCTAATTCATCATGGGAAAAATGGTTGCCTCCAAAAACACCCACATGCCAAATATGGTTCCATTTGCTTGATTAGTTCTCGAATTATGAGGAAATTTGTATTTCATTTGTGTAGAAGCCCCCCCTCTTGAAGTGTGGAAGGATCCTAATTCACCGGAGAAAATATTTTTGCCTCCAAAAACCTCCACATGCCGAATTTGGTTCTATTTGCTTGATTAGTTCTCGAGTTATGGGGAAATTTGTATTTCATTTGTATTGGAGCCCCCCCTCCTAATGTGGGAAGAGGTCCTAATTCATCACAGAAAAAATTCTTGCCTCCAAAAACACCTACACGCCAAATTTGGTTCCATTTGCTGGATTAATTCTCGAGTCATGAGGAAATTTGTATTTCGTTTGTATAGGACCCCCCCTCCTAAAGTGGGGAGGGGTCCCAATTCATCATTGAAAAAAAAAATTGTCTCCAAAAACACACACATGCCAAATTTGGTTCAATTCGCTTGATTAGTTCTCGAGTTATGAGGAAATTTGTGTTTCATTTGTACAGGAGCCCCTCCTCTTAAAGTGGGGAGGGGTCCTAATTCACCATAGAAAATTTTTTTGCTCTCGAAAACCTTCACATGCCAAATTTGGTTGCATTTGCTTGATTAGTTCTCGAGTTATGAGGAAATTTGTATGGAAGTCCCCCCTCTTAAAGGGGAGAGGAGTTATAATTCCTCTTATAAAGAGGGGAGGGGTCTCAATTCACCATAGAATAAATTCTTGTCACCAAAAAAAACACCCACATGCCAAATGTTGTTCTATTTGCTTGATTAGTTCTCGAGTTAGGAGGAAATTTGTATTTCATTTGTACAGGAGCCCCTCCTCTTAGAGTGGGGAGGGGTCCTAATTCACCGTAGAAAATTTTCTTGCCCTCGAAAACCTTCACATGCCAAAGTTGGTTCCATTTGCTTGATTAGTTCTCGAGTTATGAGGAAATTTGTATGGAAGCTCCCCCTCTTAAAGGGGAGAGGAGTTACAATTCCCCTTATAAAGAGGGAGGGGTCTCACTTTACCATAGAATAAATTCTTGTCACCGAAAACACCCACATGCCAAATTTGGTTCTATTTGCTTGATTAGTTCTCGAGTTATGAGGAAATTTGTATTTCGTTTGTATAGGAGCCCCCCCCTCTTAAAGTGGGGAGGGGTCCCAATTCATCATAGAAAAAAATTTTGTCTTCAAAAACACACACATGCCAAATTTGGTTCCATTTGCTTGATTAGTTCTCGAGTTGTGAGGAAATTGGTATTTCATTTGTACAGGAGCCCCCCCTCTTAAAGTGAGGAGGGGTCCTAATTCAACATAGAAAATTTTCTTGCCCTCGAAAACCTTCACATGCCAAATTTGGTTCCATTTGCTTGATTAGTTCTCGAGTTATGAGGAAATTTGTATGGAAACCCCCCCTCTTAAAGGGGAGAGGAGTTATAATTCCCCTTATAAAGAGGGGAGGGGTCTCAAATTACCCTAGAATAAATTCTTGTCACCGAAAACACCCACATGCCAAATTTGGTTCTATTTGCTTGATTAGTTCTCGAGTTATGCAGAAATTTTTGTTTCATTTGTATGGGAGCCCCCCCTCTTAGTGGGGGGAGGGGTCTCTAACCATCACTAAAACCTTTCCTGGCCCCAAAAACCTCTACATGCAAATTTTCACGCAGATTGGTTCAGTAGTTTTTGATTCTATAAGGAACACAGGACAGACAGACAGACAGACAGACAGACAGACAGACAGACAGAAATCCTTCTTTATAGGTATAGATATAAAACCCTAACTCTAGCTTAGTGCGAATATTTTAGGGGGTGATAGAGGGTCATATTTTACGAAAAAATCCTACTACGCATATGGTCAAATCCCAATTGTTACAGAGTTATTGAACATTTTTAGTTTTCGGTTCTGTTTGCGGTAAATTAGTTTTGGTACAAAAACTATGCTAGCGAGGTCGAATCGGTTATTTTCATTCGAAAGCTGAGAAAATTTTGTACTAAAAACTGGTCTTGAGCTATGAAATAAGTGTTTCTCAAGGCGCTTTTATCAAATTTCTCTTAAAAATGTGTAATAAAACTGATTGCTTTTATTCACCAATTTAAAGCTCTGAGACCGTTCTCCTTTCTATATATAGATAGGGTTTATTTCTAATTCCCGCCTAATTCCACTTTAATTTTCATCATTTCTTAGATGGATCCAAAAGCTCCGCTGCAGACTCAAACACACTTACCTTCCTATCCGTGCCCTTTGAATTAACTAAAAAGCGATTAATAAAGTTTCATCGTCCGAACTAAAAATCACAATACTTAATGTTTACGAAGCTAGCGCGCATGTATTTGTGTAGGACAAAGCAAAGCAAAGCCTAGGTCACAGAACAGAAGTGGAAGTCCGAACGATTCGGCGATCAAAACTCGTAACACAGTGTTTTTTGTTTTTATTTTTCTTTGGGAAGGTTTTCGCATAGAAGCGAATAACAGCAATATAAGCAGAACGCTCGCTGCCAATCGCATAGCAGCTTTCATATGCTTTCGTGTGCATTCGTACGCGTTCGTGTGTTTTCGTGGAAAAAAGTGACTCGCTACCGCCAGGTTCGCTAGTATCTGTTGAAAGTAGCATGTACGTGTTTGGATTTCTACTTCCACTTCTGTTCTGTGCCTAGGCCCTAGGTGCTACATTCCGTTACCGAAACTTGACCTTCTGTTTATATACGACAGACTTCGCAGCCAGCTGTTCGAGTGCAGGACAATTGCAGGGCCAGTTGCTACGATCCTATTAACTCTAACAGCCTCTCTCAGTCGAGATTCGAACATGCGACCACTGGCTTATTAGACCACCGTCATACCTCGAAGCCAACAGGGGGGTTTGTTTGCGTAGGACAGCATGACAAATATTATTCTGCAAAATTTTTGTAGGTTATGCAAGTTTTTCCGGCTGCAGAATAACAACTGTGTGTCATAAAAATCGCTGATATTTTTAATAATTTGTGTTGGATAGGCCGGGAATAGGCAATTACGACGAAGCAGCAACATACCCAGATAGTGGTAACCGTGCCTGCAGGTTCCAAGTAACAATTCCAAAGCTGCTTGGATTTATTTGAATTTTATAAAGGTTTCATTGCGGTATTAATTATTGCCTTTGGTTTTATTATGGTATTGCGCAATACCAAAATGATACAAGTCAGAAACTACATATAACTAGTTATAAAACCACAATAAAACTAATGAAATTTATTGCGGTTGTGTATATTACCCCGATAAAATAAGTTGGCAGTGGTGAATGACCAATGGTTACAACCACTTTAAAATAAAAATAAAAAAAATAGGTCGGCTGCGCCGCATTACCATACGCATGGCGTAGCAATACAATATAATCCACCAATTGTTCTTACTGCGTTTGCGGAAGCAGCTAAAATGATGTTACTAGAATTGAGATAGGCTAATTGAACATATTTATTTTGTTTAAACAATTAGTTTGCATAACTTGCAAAATTTGGATGGTACGTTGATTGTATCCACCTATTATACCAACATGCTCCATAGGGCACAATAAAATTTAACGCACATATGATGCACAACTACGCTGACTACAGGACATTTATTATCTTCTTTATCTTTATCTTCCATCTATCTTCTATCTATCTATCTTCTAAAGATATAAGAGGCTCGTCTGTAGCCAAAACCAGGTCTCTGACAGGACGTCATAAGAGGCTTATCGATCACTAAAAACAGGCCCCCCGACAAGACGTCATACTTTCGTAGCAATGGGTTCCATTCTCACTCACATCGCTGGTCGATTGCTGGACTGCTGAATAGCTCGATTTAATGGCTCGCTGCTTGACTGGTCTACTCTGCCCAACTGCTCGATTGAACTGCTCGACTCAACTACTCGACTTACTACTCGACCCAACTGCTCGACTTAACTGCTTGACTGGACTGTTCGATTTGACTGCTCGACTTGACAGCTCGAGTCAACTGCTCGACTTGATAGCTCGATTCAACTGCTCGACTCGATTGCTCTACCCTACGGCTCGACTCAACTGGTCGATTGAACTGTTAGGCTAAACTGCTCAATTTCACGGCTCTACTTAACCACTCGACCGGACTGCTCGACTGGACAGCTTGATTTAACTACTCGATTCAACGGCTCGACAGGACCACTCAACTCAACTGCTCAATTCAACCGCTCGAATCGACTGCACGACTGCTCAACTGAACTGCTTAATTAAACTCGACTCAACTGCTCGGTTCGACTATTGGAATTGGCTCCTCGACTTATCACTCGACCCGACTGCTCGGTCGAACTACTCGACCGATTTTATATTTTCAGGCATCTATTTTTCTTCTTTTTCGTTTTTCTCAAGCTGTGTTTTGTTTACGAAACTCAAAAGCTATAAAAGTCTTTGTCAAGCTACTACCAACAAAACAAAAAAAAGTTTGTTCCAATACGTTGTGTAGTTTCTGAGAAAAAGGTACATAAGGTTTGAAAATCGTGGTTTTCCAGGAACGGCGTTTTATTCCGCCGAAGTTGTTCTACGTAGTGGTGTCCGATTACTTCTCGATTAATCGAACTAATCGATTATCCGCTAAAATAATCGATTAATTTTTAATCGATTGCTTTATGTTCCGATTATTAGATAATCGATTAAGTGGCCGATCGATTATGCCGGATTATTTAAAATTTAATTGTTTGACAATTTCTAACAAACTTAATTATTACAGTGGCAGGCGCTTACCTTCTAAATTAACCACACGCAATCAGCCAGTACGTTGGTTTCGAGGTACGATGCTGATCTAAGAAACCAGTAGTCGTATGTTCAAACCTCAGCTAGCCGGTGCTCCTAAATAGAGTCAGTAGGATTGTTGCAATAGCCCCGACAAGACAGTTACCTTGTCTGTCGTTAAAGATGGGTCAAATCTTAGAGAGGATGTTTAACCCCAAGGCTTTATTTTTATTCATCCACTTTGCACGCAGTAGGCCGGTTTAAATACCACGCTGAAGCCTAAAAACCAACTTAATCTAGATATTAACCGTGTCACCGTCAAAAGATAATTCGAAATTTGTCAGTCTGTCAGACACGGAATTTTGTAAGGAATTTTTAGAAAACTAGGTAATACCCTTCGTCTTTTTCTATACAAAAACCAAAAAATGCGGTGTCCTCAATTTCTATGTAACTAGCCTAAGTCTGACTGCACATTCCAAAACACTAGTGGACAGTACTACGGGACGCAAAGTTATTTTTTGGTGTCGGGGACTGTAACGAGGTTACAAAATAAATAAGGTGACAAACCCTATTGTCCAATCCCACACACAACCTTCACTAAAAGCCTGTTCGCGTATCGCGTTACCTGCCGTTATCCCCGCAAAAAGGTTAGGGTACCGCGACAGTAAACAAACCCTGCTAATGCTCACCGGATGGAACCTGGCGAAATTAGCCGAAGCTGAATCGTCAGTCCCGTCGTAAAGTCATGTGCTTGACAGGCAAATCAGTCTGGGGAATGAGCGATTTTAAAGACAACCACCTAAGAGACGTCACGCAAGATGGGAAAGAGCTAGAAGTTAGAAGACGCAAAGTGATACATGAGAAGACGAAAAGTGAAGTAAACTAGTATTCGGAAAAGATACAATAAGGAGAAGTAAAGTGGAAAACTAAACTAAAGCACTAAAGCGCCTAGTGGAACGAAGCAAAAGACCACCAGCGACCTCTTTCAAACGGAGGTCTTCCCTTAGGGCTTGAGAGCGCGACCATCGTCAGTCGGCCTCAACACGTGTCGACGATGAGTGCGTGATCCGATTCTCCGAGCAACACACCGAGCGAGCAAGCAGTTGCTACCATCCGTACACCATCGATCGCCGAAGAGCCAACCGTATGCTATACCCGCCACATAAGCAATCGTTACTGTCCGTGGATTCACCACCGTTCGTACCGGCTACCGGATGTCGGACCCGGTCGAACTAAAACATTCGATTCACCATTTGCTACCCACCCCGTATCTGGTACGGCCTATCTGTAAGCGGTCTACGAAACCGCTAGTCTAGCACAGTCACCTGTTCATCGGAACATCAGAGACCCTTCGTCGACAAGAAGCAGCAGGCTGTAAGAAAAACTAAAGAAAATTAACCACTAGATTAAGCCAAACGTGTAAATGAAGATCTGTTAACCCTCGAAATGGTGTTTGCTACGATATGTGTCCTCGGAAAGTGTGAGTCCCCGTATGTGCTCCTCCCCAGATCGGTTCGCGAGTTAGCCCCCAGTAGGTTAGTGTAGGACGCCTAGGGGACACTGCAGTAGCCGATGGTTGCTCTTGTTCCCCTGTTGAGTCGGCCGAACAGATTCAACCGATGTTAGGTTCGTCGGCATTTCGTTCGTAAGTTTATAGTTGAGCGTTCGATGGACCTGCTCTGAGGTATTCTAGCCGGACCGGGATTGTATCGCTAAACACGCTCCTTCACGGCAAGTTAATCCTTGCCTGGCGCTTAAGTGAAGGTTGTCACTGCTCCCTGCCCCAAAGCCCATCCCGCCCCGTTGCAGGACGTAAAGGTTATAACCAATCGATTATTTCGATTAATCGATTATGCAGCGCCGATTAATCGATGTCGATTATTGGTCGCCTAAAAAGTAATCGATTATTAACTAATCGATTAACTGAAAAAATCGGACATCACGTTCTACGCCGCACTGGAATGCTTATGTGTATGATCGTTTTTCGACCACTTCCCGTGGTCGGATCATTACAAATTTAGTATCAAAATAAGCGGAAAAGACTGCAGAATTAAAATCTGAAAATAAAAAATAATGATTTTTACAAAATGTTTGGTCATTCTTGTCCCCTTAACTGCACAACTGAACTGGTCGATTGAACTGCTTGACTGGACTGTTTGATTCTACTGCTCAACTCAACTGCTCGACTGGTCACCTCGATTAGACTGCTTGATTCAACTGCTCAACCAGACTACTCGATGATTGAGCTGCTTGACTCAACTGCTCAACTCAACTGCTCGACTGGTTACCTCGACTAGACTGCTCGATTCAACTGGTCGACTGGACAGTTTGACTGGATTGCTTGATAACAGCTTGATTTAACTGCTCGACTCGACTGTTCTCTTCGACTGTTCTACTCGACTGGTCGACTCAACTGCTCAACTGCGCTCATTTGAAACAGTCCGCGGCAGAAAATGTACGGTTCGGAGCCACTCACAAACGAACCACAAGTCCCCCTCTGCACAGTGGAGATAGACAGACATTTATATTTTTCGGATCGTAAGATTCGGGTTCAACTAGTTTATTATATGGGATATTTTATTATGATCGCTATAAACTAAATCCATCAGGATGTTCTGACATCTGAGTAAAACTTTACTTTTCTGCTCACGAATGTATTTTCAAGTTAACAATGCTGGCTGACTGAATTAGCTTTTTACCAGAGCAAGCAGTATGTTTTATAGCTTTGTAGCGAAAAGCTTTGTTAAATTATGGCGGTGGCTGCCAAACAGCGGAAGCCTAATCGGTTTTATTGCTGCTTTCAGCTGAGCGTGATAAGACTACTCGAACTTATAACCGGATTTTTATAGAGGTTATAGAAACCTTCCGAAGAGTTGGTCGAAAGATAGTTTTATAACGGTCAGAACGTTCTGCCGGAATTCATAATTTTACTAGCGATTTTATGAAATTGGTCATGAAAACCGCTAGCGGAACGTAATAGAACTTATTATTTCGACCATTTGCGTTTCAGCCATTCGTAGGTAATCCCTATAACAGAAATACCGGAAAATAATTGAAGTAAAATAACGAAACATGCAGTTGATAAGGCCGATGCTATATGTTATTTAAAATATGTCAAGTACCGCCATCCGGGGTGAGATTGTGCCACGGGGGTGAGATTGGGCCAAAAACCAAAAATGTTTATTTGTGAAAATTTATTATGTCTATAGAAACTGGTGACCTAAATTCAAAATAATCATGAACATAACATATTTACGCATAACTTAGAATGGAACACAGATAATATTAGCAAAATATTTAGCCTAAACAGGATTTCAAAGTTCGTGATCAAAAATACTTGGAAATAACGCTTGTAAAAAATGTCCCCCATAAACCGACCCAAACCAGAAATCGCATCAACTTGCTATTTTGAAGGTATATAAACTAATCATTTACAATGTATTGAAAGGTTATTATGCGTTGGATAAGTTTTGATTACGAAAATAATATTTTTCGAAACTTTGTACTTTTCGAGCTTCACGGGGGTGAGATTGTGCCAAGCCATAATGATCGATTCAATTTGTGGATTTCACATACACAACAAAAATACGTCAGTATACACCAGTACACTTACATTCTTTACTATTGAGCACAATATTTTGACAGATTAGATTGCATCATCCATTTTGGAGCATAGGTCTGCTAAATAATCTAAACTAATTTTTACTTTTTCTCTGGAAATTTCAGGTGCTTTGAATAAACACTCTAATATAAGACGAATATATTATACCGTGTATAAACTGCCAGTTTTAAGGACGGTGGAGGGGGCTGGGATGGGCTACATGTTCTGCGGCCGCGGGTTCTCGAACGAAGTAATGGTTACTTTTGTTAAATGATCAAATAGGTATGCCCTCTTAGAACACACCCCTTCATATATCTCCCCCTTGTTAACCCGAGAAACGCTACTGGCTATATAAAGGTGGTCCGTTGACTACGAACTCATTTTTAGTTATTTCAGACCTCCCCGAGTTATTTTCGTTCATACTTTTTGTATGATGCGTTGTTTTTGACCGACCCCCTGTCCCTGATAGTCCACTTAGTTCATGGACGGCCCCATATGAACTACTTTATACTGAAATTTATATGTATTGTTTATAAACATACTTACGTTCACTGTTTAGGTTTTTAGCTTAACTTTAAGTTTTTGGCACAATGTCACCCCCTAGAAGGGGGTTATAATTAAGTTTCATTGTAACTAAACCATCTCTACGGTAGTTGTTAATTGAACAATTTAGTACATATTGACAGGTTTGAAATCTACTTAGTTCCTAAATTGTGTGTATACTGAACTAAAGAACAAAAACATATGCTTTTTTGGCACAATCTCGCACCGGATGACGGTACGATTCTTGTGATATTTCTATTATTGAGAAGTACCTAGTTGATGATGCGCTTAAAAAAGTGGTTGGTCCTAATTGGACATTCTGTAATTTTTTATTTAACAGTGTAAGGACATCGCAAAAACCTTTAGAGAACGTGTGTAGAGCATCCAGCAGGGAAAAACTGTTTTTCATGTTTCAGTTGTAAAGTTCATGGAAGAATTTATTCTGTACCTAATTAAAATAAAATAATTCAATTAAATATAAAATAATGAATAATGGAATTTAATAGCAATGGATGAGCAAGTTGGAAAAAAGCAAATCTGAAGCATGGTTCTGTACATTGTCTGCTGCATTTTTTCCGTTCAAATGTTGTCTCTTGTCATCTTCTTGTCCAGCGATTCCGGTACCACTGGATCTATCTTTTTTTTTGCTTTTATGGACTAGCTTCCATGCAGCATAATTGAGATTGAGTTATCGGGAACCCTTGGTAAATTTTCCGGTAAAATAGCGTTTGCTGATGTTCTACTCCATCGCCGAAGGAAAGAGAATATCCTTCGCTGCTTCACAATCACCAATACAGAGCATCATTGTCTTCCAGCATCCCGGCAATGTAAGGCTGAAGGGATAAAAACCTGCAGGAAGTCTTCAAAATCTATTGAGTATGGTAAATGAAGCGGATGAGATCTCACTCGGAAGACTGCATTAGGAGATTTGTTTTTATCTTTCGGATGGCGCTTGCCAAACGGTTACGGGTCGCATTTTTTCAAGCTCAGTCAGTCTATATCTTGAAATCCTTGTTGCATGGAAGGCCAGGGAATATATTTAAGCACAAAACATTTTTTATATCCATCTTAGCTCGTAGCAAAGAGGTGGTTTTTGGACGAGGGAAAGCCGGTAGGGAACACAGAACATATTACAACAGCAACAATGTTAGGCATCCGTCCTCGGTTCGGGATAATATTGAGTGGAAAAATAAAACGTGCGGTAGATATCTGTCGGAACGGCAACGATGCCGGGTGAAGTGAATAACGAAATAAAATGAACCGAATGTAATATGCTCCCGACCGTGGCATCGCAGGGCAGGGCAGCGGCTTGATACACACGACACGGGACTACATCATCAGGAAACCGAAATTCCCGATCCACGGTTGGAAAAGAATGCGCCCCCTCCCGGGTGGACTATATCTCTACGCGGAAAGTTGCGTCCGCTCGTGAATTGTCCAAGCAACCAGCAAACGGATCACTTTGTAACCAGTTAGTGCCCCCATCATTGCTAGTGTGGGAGTATGTTTCCTCCTTGTTTTATGCTGATTTAGTTATAAGTGGTAGTCAGAATAGTCTCAAAAGTTTGGATAATTTGAGAACTTATCAATTCGTCTTAGTTTTCTCCAAAGACTGGCCTCGAATATCGCCCAATATCGTCTTTTGAGAAACTTATGAATCTGATTTTTAACATTATACTATTTTCTGGCTGTACACAAAGTATGACAAAGCGTTAGCAAATAGGTTGTAATTATTGTAATTATTGAGTTTATTGTAATTGTAATTATTGAGTTAATATTTGGCCTCCAGATGATTGAAACGTAGTTTCGTGGGAATATTTTTTAAACTTTTTTACATCTTTTGTTACAATCGCATAATTGTTTTAACAAGGCACAAAATTGTGAACAATCGAAAAACCGCTAAGAACAAGCGGCCGTGGTAGGCATATCATTCTAACATTTTCTTCTCTCGTTCCCCGCCTCTTGATCGATTCCCGACGTAATGACTCTATCATCAGTACCGAAACCTCTAACGAATTTATAATTGCCCCCTTTGGCCTAGAAACGTCCACGATAATGACATTCAATCAAAAAGTTCCTCCGCGTTCGTTGGTGCTTACGTTTCTGCAGGACTGCAGTTCAGTAGGTAGGCTGTCTGGTCTGGGGCTGGGAAAAGACTATCTTTTCTAACAGCACGATCACCGTTTTCCCGTCAGGTTTGTAAACTGCTGATGCTGGTACCAGCAATCTCCGATGGCTGACGCAAAAATGAAGAGGAGAAAAAAATGTCCGCCCCTAAATCTTCGTTTGTTTCGGACAGTTTGGTAGGTACCACCACTTTTCCCAGTGCTTATATTTTTCGGGCTCTCAATTCGTTACTAGAAGCTGCTTGCGGGAATCGTTGGGACGGTGCTCCAGTCTAAAATCCTCCGAAGAATTCATTGTTAAAAAAAAAAGAAACAACACTTCCCGTCGGATTTGAATGGTGAAGACAGAAAGAAAGAGTCATGAATGATATCTGTCTTCTAATACCTACAAATTATAATTCATAAATCTCATTTTGTCTGATTATTGGTTTTGACCTGTTTTTATTATGTTCCCTTACCTCCGGATTTTTTGGGAAGGCCAACTTACAAATGAGTTTTAAAATAGAGAGAAAGAGGAAAATCGCTGCGCTGGTCCGAGCGCACCGAAAATCGGAAACTAAATGGTCGCGTTGATAATTTACGGTCATTTGGCCACGCCACCAACAATGTGGAACCAATTATGAAATGGTTGGAACGTGCGCCGGAATTAATTTGCCCGTTCGACAGCGTGTCCGTTCGCTGTTCTGGCCAACTAATTGTTACACGCCTGAAATTGAATAAGTTTTTCAACTGGTGGCACCCACCAGTGCAGTGGTTTTCCGATCTCAAAGGACAGGCTGCGATGTTGATCTTTTCGGATCGATTGCAATTAATTACGGGACGTGTTGGACGGGTGCTTTCGATGAAACAGTTTCAAATAGATAAAAATTTAATTTACGGTAGAGGTTGATAGGTTCATCTAAATTATGAGCTGGAATGGGCTGTGTCCGTGATTATTACTCCTAGCATTAACAGAAGACAATGTTTTGTATTCTTATTTTATATTTTGCAGACAGACGATTGCTCCTTAGCTGAACGTTTTTTTGGGTAGAAAAACAGCATGTTAGCCTCTACCTACACAATTGTGCGGGCTAGTGCTTGAAGGGATAAAGAGCTTAAACTATTTTTTTGACCACAGAAACAATCAAGTGATAACATGATTTTGAATCGGTTTTACAAAAAAAAAATCTTTTGTTCAAAAATACTTAATCCGTTAAAAAAGGAGTTAAGTAGGTATATTATGTAATAAACAGTAATGATTCTTGCGGAGTTCCTTGAGGAATTTTTGAATTGCTTCTAAGTGAAGTAAAAAATGAGTTTCTACTTGTAATCTTTTGGCCATCTAGATGATTAAAATATGGGAAAGCTCATAGATTGGCGAGGAGATAGCAAATGGGTAAATCTCAAGAAAGGAAGTTGCGTGCAGCAAGTCCTATTGCACACTTTTCGTACAATTATCACATACACTGTAGTCATCCGTTGAAGATGACCGTATATTCTTTGTTGCGAAGCCCACACTCGTGTGGTCTTATTTTCTCACACACAAGTACTCATTGTAACGAACACGCCGGCATAAGCATCCTTTTAGGATTCACGCTATTATTTATTCATGCACTGCGACGCGTTTTTGCGAGTGTGTATTTAGCTACCAGCTACGGTTGTCGCTCTCATTGTAGCCCGAACTGCTGATACCGATTACTCGCGAGGACTCGCATTTCCGCCCGTGAGTAGAATCGAGGGCGTATATGAAGAACAAAAGAAAAAGTAATACAAAACTTGCATCCCAGTGCGCCACTAGCCTTCACGGGCAGCTGATTTCTCACGAGTTATTAAAAGATCAAGCTATACTTTCTGCACCAATATTGTAGATAATAATCAACTCTACAATTGGTCTATGCATCACTGTTTAGAATTTTGTTTGACTGGGACGCTGTAGTCAAAAGAGCAAAAATAAAGTAAAAAGAGTAAATTAGGTCCTACACATTTTGCTTGCACACTAACACACTGTTGCGGAGTAGATTGCATTCGCAGGGGTTTATACTGCAGGTTTTTTACATTTGTATGGTTTTAAACTGAAAGACTCGAGCGCCGCGGTGTGGCCATGTTGCGAAACATGCTTTCTTGAAAAATAAGTTTTTGAAATGACGATGGAGTTAACGCGAGTGTCTCGTCTGTTTGTCTGTGATATGAGTTTGTGCTTTCGCGGGTATGTAGGTAGCAGAATGTCTGCACTCAGCAGCAGGGGTGCCACATGCACAGATATTTGAAAGAAATCGCCTGTACAGAATATGCATAGAATACAGATTTTTGCCAATTACACAGATTAGACAGATTTTTGAACTGTTACATGAGAGTGAAACTGTCGGAAATAGTCAGCAAAATGACTCTCCGTCTCTTTCATTCTCATTGTTTTGCATTGGACAGATTTTTGCACAGATATTTTTCCTCGCTGTACAGATGGCCAGATTTTTCCAACAAAGAACACAGAATTATATGTGGCATCCCTGCACAGCAGCCGCGGTTATTTGTTTTACGCGTGATTTGACACATTATTTGGGCAGTGGCGGCAGCGTGTTACTGGCACAGAGGGAAAGTGTCTGAGTCGGATGACAGTTTTCCGCGTAAATGGAATGAGTGGTCAGTTTGGGTAAGATGGTGAACTGTACGACATCACATTGGCCAAATTGAACCTTCGGTGTGATTTTAGAGGTAAAATCTGAGGTAAGAAATATGGAAACTACTTTGTAACTCAATACACTCAAATCTTTTTTTTACACGGGGGTTACGTGCCGTGTAAAAAAACAGTTTAAAAAGAAAGCGCTGTAATTCGAAAAATGTTGCAAAAAACCGCGTCAATTCAAAAATCGTCATAAATAAACAGTGTTAATTCAAAAATGGACGTAAAAACCGCGTTAATTCAAAATCACCAAAAAGCCGCTCGAATTTAAAAATTCCTCCCATACAAATTTATACTTATAAAAATGGATGTGTGTCTGTCTGCCCGAATCGAAAACTACTAAGCCGATCGGCGTGAAAATTTGCATATAGGGGTTTTTGGGGCCAGGGAAGGTTCTTATGATGGTTAGAGACCCCTCCACCCACTAAGTGGGTGGGCTCCCATACAAATGAAACACAAATTTCTGCATAATTCGAGAACTAATCAAGCAAATGGAACAAAATTTGACATGTGGGTGTTTTTGGTGACAAGAATTTTTTCTGTGGTAAATTGAGACCCCTCCTCTCTTTAGAAGAGGAATTATGACTCCTCTCCCCTTTAAGAGGGGAGGGGCTTCCATACAAATGATTTACAAATTTCCTCATAACTCGAAAACTAATCAAGCAAATGGAACCAAATTTGAGATTGGAAGGTCTTAGGAAGCAAGAATTTTTTCTACGGTGAATTAGGACCCCTCCCCACTTTAGGAGGGGCGAGGGGGCTCCTATACAAATGAAATACAAATTTCCTCATAACTCGAGAACTAATCAATGAAATGGAACCATATTTGGCATGTGGGTGTTTTCGGAGACAAGAATTTTTTCTATAATGAATTAGGACCCCTTACCTTTTTAGGAGGGGGGGGGGCTCACATACAAATAAAATACAAATTTCCTCATAACTGCATAACTAATCAAGCAGTAGAGTGAGAGTGGAGTGGAGGTCTCTAACCATCATAAGAACCTTCCCTGGCCCCAAAAACCTCTACATGCAAATTTTCACCCCGATTGGTTCAGTAGTTTAGGAACATCCCAACAGACAGACAGACAGAAATCCATTTTTATATATAAGATAATGAGTAAGTTAATGCTTAAAATCAGAACACATGGTCAAAAGCAAGGGGATCAATCCCAGTGTAGTGGTTGGCATTCACGCCTCTCACTCCGAGGACCCGGGTTCAAATCCCAACCCCGCAGATGTCATGAATGACCCAAGCTGTTAAAGTGACTATAATCAAACAAAAAAAAATGGTCAAAAGCGGCTATGGTAAAAGGAGCATCTCTCAATAGCGTACTCCTAAAAGGTCCAGACTTCCTAATTGCCTTGTTGAAGCTGCTGTGGGGGTTCCGAGAGCGTAAAGTGGTGTTCTTCATTCGGCAACCAGATAGATCTTACCAAAAGTTCCTCTTCAGTAGTAATCCACCCGAAGCCGTCCAGTTATATGTATTGGACGTGGGGAGATCCGCTTCGGATCCAGTTTTTCGCCAATCCAGGCACAGTTTATTAAAAACTTTAATTTAGTGGAGTACAAGAAGCAGTACCCGCGGGCGACAAAGGCGATCACCAAAAAATATTCTAGTGATGACTACTTGGACAGCTTCGATTCAGAACAGAAGTCCGGTTAAAGCTGCGACCGAAGTAGCTACAGTTCACAACAATCGAATTTCCAAGAAGTTCTTCGACGGGTCGTGAAACCAGCTGAGGTGTCCGCCAAGACGCTGTCCTTCTCTACTGAAGACACGACCGAACGGAAACCTGGGGAAGACAAGTTCATCTACGCGGTGGATTTGGATCTGCCTCCGAGCATCAGGCGGAACATTCTTCGATGTGTAATGCGCTTTTCGGGTCTTATAACGCACGTGTGGCGAGAACAACTGCAATGGGATGATGAAGTCGCCTGCAGAATTCTAGAAAGCTAGCTAAAGTGGATTGCTCTACTGGAGGGACTTGATCAGGTTCGCATATACAGACCGTACTTTTCTGGACTGACATCAAGCGAGATGGAACCACTCGAACTCCATATTTTCACGGATGCGAGAGAGAATGCATACACTTGTGTAACGTATTTTAGAGCAGTGGTTCGTGGAAAAATTCGTTGTTCTTTGGTCATGGCCAAGGCAAAAGTCGCTCCGTTGAAAGTATTGTCAGTTCCACGACTGGAGCTGCAAGATGCGTCACTGGGAGCTCCGGATTTCCTGCATCTTCCGGAAGAACAGTGGGTAAAAGTATCACTCTAGGGGACAAAAGAAAGTGCTAAAGTACTACCACCCAGTATGGTGAAACGAGATATCGCCATCCAGAGAGCAATTAATATACTTCCACAGAACAGAAGTGGAAGTCCGAACGATTCGGCGATCAAAACTGGTAACAGAGTCTGTTTTGCTTTTATTTCCACTTCTGTTCTGTGATACTTCGGTAGGTTTTCGAAGTGGAAACGCTTGTTAAGATGTGTGGGCTATGTTAAACGCTTTCTCTCCAACACAAGTCATCGGCACCTGAACCAGTAACGGAATCAGAGGAATCTGAGCCAGGAAGAGCTTGAATGAGCTGAGAACTATTTGTGGTCCTCGGGGCAGGCAGAAAGCTACTCAAACCAAGTAGGGTACGGGATGGTATTCCCATCACGCTACTAATTTCGGCATACATTATCTTTTTTGGCTACACTTTCCCAAATAAAAACTTTACCGCTATATAACAATACTGAAACGAATGTAACACTCATAGGCTTTAATGTGTTATAACTATTTTCATAAAAATGTAAGTAATTTGCTTAATTTTATTCAATAAACATCAAAACCACTGTTTTTTCACTAGCACGTAACCAGGCTGAAAAAACTAGCAGCAATCGCTTACACGTATCCGCCCTTGATGATGGTTTAGAAAACACACAATTATGATCACGTTTACTTATTCTAGAAACTAAACAGCTGTGAATATGCTATCACAGAACAATTCTACTTCTTTTTATCACGGAAAAACACAAAAATTCCCCTCTTATATGAAAATATAATTCAATTTTCATTCACTAGCCATTAGCAGTATTTTGTTTTTAATTCCAGCATATGGTGCGTTATTTACACTACTACTAATATATGTGCTGACATATCTGGTATTTGAGTGAACTGGCGCTACTGTATATGAACGATTCAATGATACACTAGCGCCAGCAGCAAGCTGTTGTCACTGCAAAACTAATTATCTTCAATGAGCTCGGAATGTAGGCAATAGCGAGAAGTTATCCATCGGTCTCTCTTTTCTTGTCTCTTTTGATCTGTTTTTGAAAAGCATTTAATTGCTGTGCTAGCTATTTCGGCCTGTCGGATTTAAAAAACACAGACACCACTATAGAAAATGGGCTCAATTTAGCCGCAGCGACTTCATCATTTCTCGCGACTATAACTCAAATTCAGTAGCGTTTTATTAAGACCAAAATACACGCCGATATTCAGTAAATATTATTCTATCAACTGGTATAAAAATCTTGTCTCGAATAAATATAGTTTCAACGTAGTTCCTGAATATTGTCCAGGCTACCGCTTAATGGGCTGGAAATACCCACCCGTACCCTAGCAGCGTTGAAAACTGTTGGGTCGAAGAAGGCGATAGAGAGAACCAGCAAAATCTGTATATTATCTCCGTTCCTGGACGACCAAGGAGTTCTACGCGTGGACATCCGCTTGTGTATGGCACCATATGAAACCTACGACTTTAAATATAGTCCTGTCGTGAGAGCACGGTCTGTTTAACTTGGTTATAGATGTGTACCAGCGCTTCTAATTTTTAGTTTTTACACGGAACTTTAGTTTTTACCGCGGAACTGTTGTAAGCGACCTCAAGCAGCGGTTACACGTGTCGAGGTTGCGTACGGTCGTCGAACGGATTGCTAAGAACTGCCAATACTACACCGATTGTTCCTAAAATGGTGCGTTTGCTGACATCTCAATTCATTCCATATCTGGCCATTTTTCATTTGTCGGTATCGATTAATATTTGGACCCGTACAAGTTCGAATTGGGTGAAGCGTCGTAAAAAGGGGGATAGTTTTATTTACTTGTTTATCCGTACGAGCTGTCCACATGGAGGTCTTCTATACGTTGTCATCGCAATCATCGCAGTGTAAACTGGCGATCCATCGGTTCATCGCTCGCTGAGGGGCACAACGGGAGGTCTATACCGACAGTGACACGAATTTCCAGGATGCTAGCCGTGAGTTGCGAGTAAAAATCGAAGACATGTATAAGAAACAGGCCAAAAACGTTCACCAATGCGAACACTAAGTGGGTTTTCAGTTCGCCTTCAGCTGCACACTTCGGAAGATGTTTGTAGTGACCAGTTCGGAATGTAAAAACCGCGCTCAACAGCCTGTCCAGCTCAAGGAATCCAGACGAAGAGACGCTATCGATGTTTCTCGTAGAAGCAGAATCCATCGTGAACTCACGACCTTTGACGTTCGTCTTGGAGCAGCCCAGCCGATTCAGAGGCACTTACTTCTAGCCACTTTATACTTTTAAGCTCTAATGGTCGCAAACGCCGAAGATGTTAACAGAACCCGATCAAGTTGCAAGAACCAATTGGGATTTGGCGAGGCAACTGATCGATCAATTTTGAACGAGATGGATTCGGGAGTACTTGCCCGTAATCGCTCACCGTTCCAAATGGCACGAGGGGTCAGATTAGCTGAAAATTGGAGACCTGGTGGTTTATTGTCGACGAAGGACTTCGGAGCGGTTGGATCGGAGGTCGGGATAGCGTCCGTTATTCCAGGATGCGACAGGAGGATGTGACAAGCTTGGAAGCAAACATCGACTGGATTGCTACGCCGGCCAGTTTCGAAGCTGGCGGTGCTTGCTGTGGAAGCAAATGGTAAAGCAGAACCGGAAGTTCAGTTTTGCGAGTCGGGGAAAGTAGAGAACGTGGCCAATGATACGGTAAACCCTCCCGCCCGGTCGATCTAGCATCACTGTAAATGTCAATAGCGACAGTTGACTAAAAAAATTTCTTGTATTGTTTTCTAGTGTTAATCATTTGATAGTCGTGTTGTCTAGTGTCAATAATTTGATATTTGATGGATGTAAACAATTCTCAAAAATGTCTTTCACAAACCTAAAATTCTTTTGTGTTAACGCGATTAAAAAGATACAGAAAATATTTCTACGAGTCACCACTCACCAGTGTCTATTTAGTTTTCAATCGTTTCTTATGAGCAGCGAGGTCAACGCCATTATGTTTTCCTCGCAACTAAGCTAGTGTCTTTTTGTTGACACAAAACTGTCTCGCAGGTACTACTGCGGATAGAGAGCGGGTCACGATACTTTCGGGCAAGAAATATCTAGTAGGTTCATCGTTTAATGTTCAAGGTTTCGATCAATCACGAAGTGCCATTATGAACCGTAGCATGAAGAGCAAAAGCAAAAAAGAGGGTGTTGCTATCGAAGATCTGTGGGAAGAGTTAATAAGCGATGGTATGGATTCATCAACGTTTGTTGTCTGCAGTTGTACTTGATTTTAGCATGTCTGTTAGCGTTTACTTCTGTCAACTTAGATTGATGTTGACAGGCTTTAAGGGGAAATGAGGAGAGATTAATTTTTCATCGGAGAGCCCAATTTCGGAAGCAGCTCTGCATTCTTCTTGCCTATTTGGATATAGAGAATATATTTACATAAGCAGAATTTTTGTTTCAAACACAAAAACTTCTTTCGAAATTTGCAGAATCAATGACGACTCATTTCTCCTTAAATAATATTTGATAAATTTACTGAATTATGATTGCGCCTATATTACAATACTAAACTATGAATAATAAAATAAGCTTTTAATAGCATTTGTCAATAGTCGATGTAATTCTCAACTAGGCTAGAGATAACCTCGACATCTCACGCGAAGGACGGCTTGGTTTATTTCATGTTACTGTATTTTTGACGCGGGATGAACGACAACAGTTCCTAGGCGGCGGCAACTCCCAGTAAAATCCATTCGGAGCGTGAATCGATCGATTGGGCACAGATTTAGTCGGTCGATCAAACCAAATGAACAACCCGTCCTGCGAGTACACTCAAAATATTCTGCACATAACTAATGGTAAATTTCCATATGAAATTCTAGATGATTATCATGTGCCGCATATAAACACAATACGCCTAGAAATACACATAGAAATTATACGGATATGAATAGTATGTGCAATTATACACATAAAAAATATACGCATATGAATAGTATGTGCAAAAGTTTCGCGTACCCATAAATTATAACTGTGTAGCATATAAAGTTCATTGACTAGGCACATTGCAAAAATCTATGTGTGGGACACATAGAAACTATACGAAAAGTTTTCTCAGTGTAGGCATCGCCAACACCATCGCATCGTCACAGATCTTCTTTTTTTTCTCGCTCTCTTGAGGCAACACCATTTCCAGTGACTCGATGGATTGTGAGAAGAAGAACGATCAGAAAATGGATGGTGTCTAATCCGTCACGTTAATTATATTTGGAGCAGAGCTAGCGGCAGGCACGATCGGAACTAAAACCGTGGTCTATTTTCTATCTTCGTCGTCGTCGTCGTCTTCGTCACCTCCGCGGTCGTCCCCGACGGTACAGTACTAAATTATGCTTTCGGCCTGCAAGAAATTGAATATCTCGGTCGTAAGTTAGAAGGTAGATGCAAGGCGGGAAGATCGCTCAGGAGAAATGATAATTGATTACGAACATGAATAGCGTTTTTCATTAACGGAAGAAAGGTTTTAGGTGAACATTTATATGAACTATTGCGGATGATTTAACATCGGTGTAATGCTGGCGTCGCTCGCGGAGATTAATTGGAAGAGAAAGGCTAGTTGCCTAGGGTTCATCATAATTTGGGCCTAAGCGCAAGGTGCATGCGCTTAACTTTCAAAATTAACATTCATAGATAATTTTTGTAAGTAACACTAGTAAAAAGTGATTTATTCAAGTAGTCAATTGTCATTGTCAGGTCCTCAGGAGACGGAAAATTCATTCCTTACGCCATCGGGCTCAGTTTTCTCATGTTTCACTTTTTTTCACAGTCCCATAAAAGATAGAAGGTCCTTAAGCGCGTCCTATTTCACAGAAATATGATCCTTTCCGTATCGCGTCGCATCCGCCAGCCGTATTTCGTCACAGCTCGATCTCGTTTGTGCTTATCGGTTGGGTGTGATTTTGGAAATGTTTTTCTCAGGTCGGACATTCTTTGAATGAATTAAAAAAAATGTGCTCAGCACTGCACTGGCACTGGTGTCCTTTGTTAGTCAGCAAAAAAATGGAAATTGTCGAGGATTCGTTTTGTTGCGAGAATGTAGGCTCATGTGATTGATGTCCATGCGTTTCAGAGTAACGGCTGTTTTCGCTGTTTTTTTTTTATTTCTGTACGTAGAATTCTATCCTTCGGTTTGGAACTATCCGATAATTAATATGTGCTGTGAATAATAAGTTTCAGCTGTGTGACAAAAAAAAATCTGCTTTACGCTACTAGAGGCAATCAGGCAATCTTTATTGAAGTTTCCATATATATTGTACTAAAACTGATAAAACATTACTGATATGATAAAAATATTTATTTCAGGAGTAAAATAATTAAAAGATGCAGTTCGTGTTGTTCTGTTTTCGGCGGTTTGCGGTGTGCTTTTCAGAACAGTAGATTTAATTAGAATAAAACAAATAGTTTTGTCGGTTTTTGTCATTTTTCTGCTAATTCATTGTGCTGATCAAAGAGGTTTTACTGAAATCTGGTTGTATGGTATTGATTATTTAAAAAAAACACATACAGTAGCGCTCATAAAAAATGCCACTATTTGCTTACCTTCCTGAATGACCTTTCGCATGATTTTTTGCAGGATAAAATAGGTACAAAATTTATATTGGGCGTTTCTCCCGGAAAAATAGTTAAAGCTTTGTTTGTGAAAGAAGTCGGGTGTGGGGTCGTGACTTAGGTCACTTTCATATAACGTAACACGGGAATTTACCATGTGACGACATCGCTACCAATATTAGACAAATGGCTTGAAGTGTGCGCCAAGTGTAAGCACGAAAGATACGACTTGTTGTTTTTTTTTTCAATTTACTTTTACAGTGCACTTTACCGTTGATCGACCCTCATCTCGGTATTGAGATCACCATGCTTCCGCGGTTCTAGGCTGTTTTAAGCTCGAAACGTGCCACTCGAACTGCAAGGGACTAATTTCCCACATTTCCCGGTGGCGAATCGTAAACCACAAGCTTTCCGATCGTGTAATTGCCGCTGTCATAGCGCTTAGAAGTTTCAATCTACGTAAAGGTACTGCACAACCATGGTACTGACAGAGTGCGAGAGAGACAGGGAGACGTAAGGTACTATTTCGAAACGGTAAACCGAATCCGTCACACAGCAACGGGCACAGGTTGCTGTTGTTTTCCTCTTAGCACCAAGCGGTAATCGTTTCACAGCTCATTTGCATCATGGCACAACCCGCCGGATTTCCAACGATGTTCAACAGTTTCCAGCTTTCCCCGTCATCCCGTGTGGCGGTCGAGTCGATTAGACCATGCACGGAATTGTGTGACCGTGAAACCGCTAAATCGCACCATCTCGGTAAACGCTTGTAATTGACACCGAAGTGTATTGGTCGACTCGACCATGATAGTGCCGGGATCAAGGGGGTTCGCTTGGGAGCTCGCGGGAATTTATATTCCTACTTTGCCGCAGTGGAACCCTGCGGCGAAAACAAAGCGGACACTGAAAAAAACAATAACAATGCTCTTCGCTACCAAATACGACTACAACCCACCAGTTTAATGGTAAACTTTTCTAAACTATAGGAGCGGTACGATCTCCAGCGCCGCCATGCCTTCGAACGTGAGAAGCGTGCAACTTTGGATGGCAAATAGAGTAAGCCGTGATGGGTCGCATCCAGTTGTTCATCTTGCTAGTAGAGTGTCTTCGCTATCGGCACCGACAGCGCGCGGGTATCAGGGCCACAGCAAGATTCATTTTATCTAGATTGATCCATCAATAAACCGCGCCGTGACCGCCTGATGGAAAGGTGATTTATGATAATCGAATGAGGCAACCAACCATCATTCCGAGATGGAATTTGCGCGATTCATTCCTGATTCGAAATCTCACTGCGAGACTGGATTGTACCGTACCTAGATCGTTGATGGATGAGAAATAGTTATCGTTAGTTGTTTTTTATGATAAAGGCATTTTTTCGTCGGCAATATTGCTGACTGAGCAGAACAAGCCGCGCTGGCGTGCGGCGGCGTGCAGTTTTCGGAAGCTTTGACGAAAGTGCTTTCATTTGCCGCTTTATTTGGGTGACAGACCTCGATAGCAAATTGCAAACGTATTCCATAGGCAGATTACGGCGGCTTCAAAAAAGCTGGTTTAATATTTGATGAATTTTTAGTACTTGATCGGTATGATGGTATTCGATTGATTGCTCCGAAACCGCAAACACCTGTCTAGTTCCTGCTTGAAGGAACACTACCACTGCCGGAGAGGTTATTTTCGTTCAGGTAGAGGAGACGATTGCGGGCGGGAACGGTTAAATGGAATGCCAACAATGGTAATGGAAATTGGAGAAATTCAAGTGAAGGTAAATTAGTGATGATTGTGGTAATTCGATTGAACAAGCGGATGTTGGGACCAATCGTAAGATTTAAATGTAGGGTATGTTGCTGCTTCGTCGTAATTGCCAATTCCCGTCCTATCCAACACAAATCATTGAAAATATCAGCATTTTTATGACACATAGGGGAAGGGCGGTAAAGACGGACACCTTAAGTTAAAGACTCAATATCTACTCAAATATAACTGTATTGATCGCAATTTTCGTACAAACTGAACCTTTAAGTCCCTGTCTAATAAAGTTGCAACGTGTGCTAGAAAATTTCTTCCAAAATCTATGCTTTTTTTAATATTATAAACATTATGTATAAATCAGAGTTTCTGCGCATGGGCGGGAAAGACGGACACTTGATGTGGGAAAGACGGACACTCGCAAAAAGGTGTCACGCGTCGTCGAATTATCAGTATTAAGAAAGATTAACATATTTCATCATGTATTTAGGAAAGAATTGGTTTGGGAAAACCCCCTTCCCGATCCCCCCTTTGAGCGAGAAAATAAAATGGCTCCATTCAATATTTTAATTGGTGACGAATTAATCGTTTCTAAAAGTTGGCCTATTCCAACTGTTATAAGACTTCTGGTTACTTTTACATATATAATATGTAAGTATTTGCAATGTTAAATCGTTGTTGGGCAAAATGGGTTCAAAACCTGTGTGTCCGTCTTTCCCTACCGTTGGGTGTCCGTCTTTCCCGACTTGGATACCATTTTTTCAAACTTCAATAACTTTTTACTGAATATTTAAAAATTCACCAGGTTTCGAATGGATATTCAGTGAAGGGTCAAACTAACGCAATGTCGTCGGTTTAGCATGAATATGTTATTTTTTAACGATTTACCAGCTATTTCCTTCGCACACAAAATTACATCGGTTAGCGAAAATACGCATTTTTTCTTTGTTTTGCTTATAAATTTGACAACTGCGCTGCTAAAAATCGGCAGTTTAATTCAAAAGTGTTAATTCAGTCTATAGAAACATTTCTCATCATTGATTTGCTTCAAAAAATTATTGTTTATAAAATATGACAAATGTCCGTCTTTCCCGCAGTGTCCGTCTTTACCGCCCTTCCCCTAATGCAAAACTAGTTAGTCCCTAATATTTTAGTTTGTTGTCTATCATACGCGGTCAATCAAAGTGAGCTGAGATCTATTTAAATGCTTTTTATCATTAAAGAAGTCCTACCAGCCGAATTTCCTACGTTTTCTCGTGCGACGAAGAATTTCCGTCATTCATAGATGAAAATAACTCACGCAAGGCATTGTCGTTATTCTATAGCCAGGAAAACTTGCCTGACCTGCAGAAATTTTGCAGAATAACATTTGTTATGCCCTCCTATACAAATACATGCGCGTTAGCTTCGTACACATTGTTGTGATTTTTAGTTCGGACGATGAAAAATTTTGATGGACGGGTTTTAAAACGGTACGACGAATTTAAGAAATAGAGTCAGTTGTGTAATTTCAATAATATGCTTTAATAACCGCTTTTCAGTGCTTTCAAAGTTCACGGATCGGAAACTAAGTGTATTTTAGTCAAATCGGCCCAAGAACTTTTGGAGTATTCATTAAATCCATCCAACAAATGATAAAAATTAGAATGGCTTTACTTACTGCGACGAGAAACAAACCCTATATGAGATCTTGTCATATTAGTCCTTTGATGTATATCTCAACTTTCAATATTCTATTTTGCATGTTGGGAAATTTGTGGAAGAATGTGAACCAATTTATTAATTTATTATATTACTAGTTAAACCCGAATCTTATGATCCGGAAAATATAAATGTCTGTCAAGAAAGCTGTGGATAGGGGTACCTGGGGTAATAAGCACCCTCGAGGCAAAATGCAACCCCTCCGTTTCTAAGCTAAAACGCATTTTAAAAACAAAAAAGTAATCCTGCCAGTTAAGTCGATGTTTGCTTTGGGTACTGTGTCAATTTGCCAGTTCTTTCTTACAAGGAACATAAATAAAAACAAAAATATGTTTTCTATAAATAACCTGTAACTTTTTGCTTCGTTTTGCTAACACTGTTTAACTGCTCTGAGAATATTATTACCCAAGTAACCGCTAAACACTAAACATTAATCCATTAACTACATTGTATTTCAATATAGAACTCTGATTAAAAGTTTATTGTCTTATAAGTTTATAAGTCTTGAAGACGAAAAAACATTTTTCTCGCATTTATTTTTAAAGTAGATGAATCAATTTTGCTGCTTCTCAAGGGGGAGAATTTATTTATTTGAAGGAAGACGTTTTTTTTGAAATGCTTATTATAAGTGTTATCTCTCCTATAGAACTGGGCCTCGAACCTGGGTTAGGTGTCATGCAGCCTGATTCACTTTCCTTGCACATTTGCTACCCCAACCACAGCTGATATAAATGAGCAGCTACCTGTTCTGCACAATCAGTATGGTAGAAAAGACAGCATCTGCTAAATGGAAGAGGGTAGTAATAGTAGTTGTAGAAAAGCTAAATATGGAGTCAAGTACCAGCTATTTATTAACACTTACGACCTGGTTTAATGCATTTGTATAAAAGTCTTACATTGAACGTTATATGCGTATATACTGCTTCTTTAATGTTATTTTTGTTAATGCCTGTATGCATTAACAATGTTAATATAAGTTTTATAAGCAATAAACTTACTGATATACAGTAGTTTGACACTAGGTATGCTGAATTATTCTCAATATGCGGTTTTCGGTTAATGGTTATGGTTACTTGGGTAGCTACAGAAACTTTTAATTAATATTTATGAGATTATGCTCAGTATATAAGATTGGTATTAGTTTTAAGCTTTAACTACGAAAAACCACGATTTCCCTAAACGGTGCATATTACCCCGAGCTACCCTTTTTTTGTGTGTGTGTGTGGATATTATCACTACGACCAGCATTTTGATCTATTCTTTGATTCTTTGATTCTTTGATTTTAAGTCACCGCAAAATCACTATCTTCAGGTTTAGTTGAAAAATTTTCGGTACATTATTTCACCGAAAATTTTTCAACTAAACCTGAAGATAGATTTTGATCTATTGTGATCTTATCCAGGTGTTGTTCCGCACTTCGTTGTTATTGCAGTATCGCTATAGAGTGAGCGAACTGCTTATTATCCGTGCTTAAAGTGTCGGTGTGTTTTCACCCCTTTTTCCCTCTACGCTTCTTACTACTTTTCAACCAATCTAGCTCTAGAACCAGGAAGTGCGGAGACTAGTTATAATTATAAATTGTTAGTAAATGCAGAATGCAGAAGGAAGGATGAGGAGGGGCCTGGGAATAAACCAATGCTAAAGTCACTTAACATCGAATGGCCTGATTCTACGAAGATTCGAACCCACGACCACTCGCTTGTCAAGGCAGACTCGGTAACCTTGCGGCTACAGGCCCCCCTCCCCTCCTGAGCTACCCTACATTCGCCAGTATTTGCAAAGATGTTTAATCTGTGTATTTGTTCTTTATGTTACATTTATTTGCATAACGGCATGCGAAGATCTGACGATTACAATAATATAGCTCTAAGATGTTAGGATTAGCATTAGCATTAGCATATGTGGCTGCACACATCGTAGGTGGCTATATAATCGCATTATATACCTGGCTACGTCCGAATAACCGCAGGGGAAGTGGGTAGGAATGTTAGTGTAGCATCTACTTTTGAAAGTGCAGGGAACCCATATCAACTTCATAGATGTTACAGGAAAACTGGTCATATAGTGTTAGTAGGGCAAGGCAAACAATAAGGATCATGAGGAAAATTTATGGGTAAAAATAGAACAATCTCACCAGTAATCCGTCGCGTGAAATACAATTGTGTCATTTGAATTTCCATCAGTGCATCTAGTATCCAATATTTAATTTAACTTTTTCCATGATATCCATGTGCATTTTTTAAACTTGTTACGGCCAAAGTTTTAATTGTACAGTAGGAGGTGCTTGATGAGCTAAAACGAAACAAATAATTAAAATAACATATTAGGTTTACCTGCTACCAAGTCCGGGTGGCTCAGCCGTCTCAGTTTTGAGGTCTGGCATCCAGGAACCACGCAGCATCGCACCCCCTAGCTTAGCTACTCAATAAAGTATTACCGGATATGGCCGCTTGGAGGCGCAAGGTAGGAGCTATATTGGTCGCTTTCTCGTTTGCCTTCCCCATTTCATACCCTACAATAATATAGCTCTTTTAAGATGTTGTACATAATAGAGTTATAGTCTGAAACTAAAAACTCATAATTTTTATGCTCGTATTGTTTTTTTCTGACTGAATAAAAACATTAGGCCGTATGAATAAAACAGTTTACTTTGCTTTTACCATGTAAATCTTATGGGAGAGTTTGCTCTAACTCTTTTATTCATACGGCCTATTATCTTCCCTGTCCTGATTCTATAGTTGGGTAAAATGGCTTTTTTGTGTGGGGGGCTCTAAACCGTTCATTTTCTGCCGTGAACCGATTAAAATGGGTGGCACGTTGATATCGCAACGAGCAATCGAGTAGTGCAAGCGAGTTGAGTAGTCGAGTCAAGCAGTTGAGCCAAACAGTCGAGTCGAGCAGTCCAATCGAGCAAGTCGAGCAGTAGAATTAAGCTGTCCAATCAAGCAGTCCAGTCGACCAGTTGAAATCAGTTGTCAAATCAAGCAGTTGAATCGAGTAGTCTAGTCGAGCAGTTGAATCGAGTAGTCTAGTCGAGCAATTGAATCGAGTAGTCCAGCCTAGCAGTTGAGTCGAGCAGTCGAATCGAACAGGTCAGTAAGTTGAGCAGTTAGATAGAGCAGTCGAATCGAGCAGCTGAGTCGAGTAGTAGAGCAGAGTAGTCCAGTCGAGCAGTCGAGCTGAACAGTCGTGTATAATAATTGTATCGATGAGTCGAGTAGAGCAGTCGAATCGAGCAGTTGAGACGAACAGCTTAAACGAGCAGTTGAGTCGTACCAAGAATCGAGCAGTTGAGTCGAGTAGTTTAGTCGAACAGTTGAATCGAGCAGTCTAGCCGACCAGTCCAGTCGACCGGTCTAGTCGAGCAGTCTAGTCGGTCGGTTGATCAATCGAGCAGTCCGGCAGTCGACCAGTGAGGTGACTGAGAAGAGAATTCAATGCTACGAAAGCATGACGTCCTGTCAGGGGCCTGTTTTTAGTTACCATTAAGCCCTTTATGACGTCCTGTCAGAGCTGGTTTTGGTTGCAGACAAGCCTCTTATGCAGGGTGTTAGGGGTAGCTTAGTGCTGATATTTCAGGGGGTGATAGAGGACCAAATTTGACGAAAAAAACCCTTCTACATAGATGATCAAATCTCAATTGATACAGAGTTATTGAACATTTTTAATTTTCGGTTTTGTTTGCCTTAAATTATCTCTGGTGCAAAAACTATGCTAGCTCAATTCGGTTACTTTCATTCGAAAGCTGAGAAAATTTTGTACTGAAAATTAGTCTTAAACCTCCTATTCAGGAATTTTAATAACTTTTTAAAAGCAAAAAGCTTTGAAATAAGTGTTTCTCAAGACGTTTTTATTTAATTTCTCCAAAAAATGTGTGATAATACTGATTGCTGTTATTCACCAATTTGAAGCTCTGGTACAGTTCTCTAATTCTAAACTTGAAATATCTGGACTAAGCTTTCTAACACCCTGTATATAGATCAGTATCAGTATTCGATAAACGCTCGAGCGTCCATTGGGCGATTCTACAACACTATTAGAAAAAGTTCGCGGACGCGGACAGTGTGTCAGTGGACAGTTATTCTGTATATTAACATTCCGTCATATTGTAAAAATTGCTTCCGTCTTCAAAATTTGATCTTGTTTTTATACGACAGACTTCGCAACCAGCTGTTGTTAGAGTACAGGACAATTGCGGGGTTAGTGCTATGATCCTTTTGACTCTAACAGCCTCTCCCAGCTGAAACTCGAATATTCGCCGACTGACTCGTTAGACCAGTGTTATAACTCGACGCCATCTGAAGAGGTTATATGGGAAACATTGTTGATTTCAACTTTTGATTATTAAAAAAGACTTTTCCTCATAAAATTTTGCATGTTTTAAAAAATGCTGAAATATATTTTTAGCATGATATAACTGTTACCTCAAGTACTTGGAAAAGTTTAAGGAAGATAGCCAGAAAATTTGGACAACAGCAATATCAATCCCAATCCCAATCCCAATTCCAATCCCAATCCCAATCCCAATCCCAATCCCAATCCCAATCCCAATCCCAATCCCAATCCCAATCCCAATCCCAATCCCAATCCCAATCCCAATCCCAATCCCAATCCCAATCCCAATCCCAATCCCAATCCCAATCCCAATCCCAATCCCAATCCCAATCCCAATCCCAATCCCAATCCCAATCCCAATCCCAATCCCAATCCCAATCCCAATCCCAATCCCAATCCCAATCCCAATCCCAATCCCAATCCCAATCCCAATCCCAATCCCAATCCCAATCCCAATCCCAATCCCAATCCCAATCCCAATCCCAATCCCAATCCCAATCCCAATCCCAATCCCAATCCCAATCCCAATCCCAATCCCAATCCCAATCCCAATCCCAATCCCAATCCCAATCCCAATCCCAATCCCAATCCCAATCCCAATCCCAATCCCAATCCCAATCCCAATCCCAATCCCAATCCCAATCCCAATCCCAATCCCAATCCCAATCCCAATCCCAATCCCAATCCCAATCCCAATCCCAATCCCAATCCCAATCCCAATCCCAATCCCAATCCCAATCCCAATCCCAATCCCAATCCCAATCCCAATCCCAATCCCAATCCCAATCCCAATCCCAATCCCAATCCCAATCCCAATCCCAATCCCAATCCCAATCCCAATCCCAATCCCAATCCCAATCCCAATCCCAATCCCAATCCCAATCCCAATCCCAATCCCAATCCCAATCCCAATCCCAATCCCAATCCCAATCCCTAATTCCAAACCCAATTCTAATCCCAATTCCAAACCCTATTCCAGTTCCAATATTAATTCCAATTCCAATTTTTAAGCTCTGTGTAACTGCGTATGCTCTTTGATAGAAGCATCTTTGCGGTGGGAAAAGTAAGCCTCATTTTCAACTTGAATACGTCGTTGAATCTCTCTACTCGTATTATTGATGGTGGAGGCTAGAGATTTCTACTATACAAAGGGTGTTCCACATCAAATTTCATCACGTAAAAAACGCAGTAGAAAATTACCTAATTGACCGATCCGTTCAAACTTATATAGCCCATTAGTAAGCTTTTGGCATATTTTTTCGTTCAACTTCAATATCTTAACCGTATGCATGCACCCAACGCTTAACTCCACTCATAAGGTTCTGTACAACATCTAGCTGCAGCTTCTTCTGTAAGAAAATCTACTTTTTCTTCATGTCTTCCTCAGATTTGACCTTCTTGGAATATTTACATAGTGCCTGCTACATAAAAGCCTAGTATTTTTCAATGGGCATCAGCTCCGGTGCGTTGGGGCGCGTTCATGACCTTGGGTACGAAAATTACCCCGTTGGCATCGTACCACTCTAGGACATCCTTTGAATAGTGGCACGAAACTAAATCCAGCCAGAAGACCCGAGGGCCCATGTGTTGCTTCAACAGAGGAAACAGACGCTTCTGTAGACACTCCTTAAGGTAGATGTGCCCGTTTACAGTCCCGGTAGTCACGAACGGCGCACTCCGTTTGCCACATGTGCAGATTGCTTGCTAAATCACATATTTCTTGGTAAACTTTGAAATTTTCAACTTCCTTACTTCCTCCGGAACATCCGGCTTGTGCTGGGCGGTGAAGAACAATAACCCCGGAAGCTGCCGGAAGTTTGCCTTGACGTAAGTCTCATCATCCATGATGAGACAATGAGGCTGCGTCAGCATCTTCGTGTACTGTACTCGCCACGATTTGCCGCCTTCTTATAACAATCGAACCAATCGCCATCCATCCACTCCACCGGTAGTTTCTTCTTTAATGAAGTGCCGTTGCTAGTGGTTCCTTACCATTTTGGTGGAGTTCTATCGCGAGTCGATCCTTTCCGGTGGTTCTATTAGTCTTTAGCTGCCCAATTTCTTGCCGGATCCCTTCGAGGTTAAGAACCGATACGCTATTATTGTTCGTGGGCACTCCCATCAACATCAGGTAACAATGAGGGTTTTATTACACTCTTATGATTGTTTGACCAAAATTTGGCATGAATACTATGTGCATGTGCATGAATAAGAGTGCAATAATACTTAAATTCTTAGTTGGGATTCGTTTCATCTTTTTCTGTTATTTTGCCATTGATACGCTCATCGAAGAGCTGCTTCCACTTGTCGACTTCCTCGCACTCGTCTGTGATCAGTTTTCTCGTCGCTACACAAATTAAGTTTTGTTGTCTTTTACGCATTTTTTCAAGCCTTTGTTCCTCTCCATTGCTTGCTGGCATTTCCCGTCAAACAAGTCATTTTGTGCACTTGAGGTTTCCTCATCTAGCACCGTGGTTGCGGTCTCATTGACGACCGAGGGTATCCTGTCCCATCTGTTTTTGAGCACCCCCAAATCATCTTGTTTCACAGAAGACGGTAAAGGCTTATCTAGTAGCCGCGCATAGATATTGGCAGGTTGCGGCAATATATCACCGCTCTTTTGGGAATACCTTTTTTAAGTCGTTTATCTAGTAACTTCTTGGTTGTATTTTAGATTACCTCGAATATGAATAATGAAAGACTGTCTGTAGGTAGACACTTTTACACCCCTGACGTTTCGAGTTCGAAATGTTTTAGTACAGTTCAAGAGTAATAATGAATTGAATGGCTAACTTTCGGTAAATACTCCTTGTATTGGTAAGAATCATCTTCTAATTGGTTAATTGAAAACTGTAAATTGCATAGATTAGCGATATTCTAAAGCTCCTAGTTGATAAGTATTCTGCAAGAATTGTGACGCTAGGACGATTTCGTTTGGAGTTTTGGATGTTGCGGTTTTTTCCAGAAGCTTCCTACAATAAAATTTCCAAGGTTTAAAAGGTTTGAAAGGTTCACAAATGATATCTTATCTTACCATATGCTACGTCGCACAAAAACTACGGATTTTGGAAAACAAAATCCATTAAATCGACAAGCGTTTACTTTCGAGTATGCGCCTTGATTTTCGAATACCAAAAAATCAGAAATTTGCAATTCCGGTAGGAGAATATTTTGCGCGAAACAATCACTTCCATCACAGGTAGGTCCGTACAGGAATGTTGAGTATTCCGGCCCGCAATCGGCGCGGTTTTTCCAAACTATCGGTTTAACAGGCATATTACGATACTTTGCACTGTAAAACGTCCCATACATTCCATCATTAAAATAATAAAAGATTTTCTCTACTTGCGATGGGTTGTTCAAATTTCGAAATACCCTCTTGCCGTGGACAGGAATAACGGCAGTATGAGCCGCAGCACAATAGAATCTGCCCGGTTCCGCAATCACGAACCATTTCTGATCCTCGGGAAAGAACTCATCCAGTGCTCGGTTTATGTGAACCGCGTACGACCCGATGTCAGTACTTTTGTTCCCGTTGAATCCTCCTCCCAGATCGATAAACCAGAAGTTGAAACCAATCGAGCTGGCATAGTCGGTAATTCTGCGACCTGCCTGTATAGCTTCGTAAAAAATTTCTACATCCGAACAGCCGGATCCAACGTTAAAGCACCACCCGATTACGTTGATTCCGAGTTCCTTGGCTAGGTCCAGCAGATCGTTGGCTTCCTTGTCTGGATTACAGCCAAATTTGACACCAAGTTGTATCTTTGCCTGACGAGAATCAAATCGATACCTTATCAACACCCTGAAAATATATTATTTTATATTTGGTTGGATTAGAAAGATCAAATTTATAACTTACTCTGCTCCAGGATAGTACTGCTGAATCTTTCGAAGCTCCGCCTCGTTGTCGAAAACGGTACGGATTTTGTTTTCCCTGGCAAACTCCAACGATTCGATAGTCTTAATTGGTTGGGCGAAAATGATCCGCTCGGGAGCTACTCCGAATTCCAGCATACGTTGTACCTCCGCCTTCGAAGCACAATCAAACCCGCAGTCCAGTAGAATGGTAGTTTCCACGATCGGAGCTTCATCGTTGCTTTTGATGGCGTAGAATGGTCGTACCCTCGGCAGATGGCGCAACCAGTCGTAGTGCCGTTTAACCACCGTATCCAGCTCAACCAGGTGAAGTGGTTCCTCCCGTGGTCCTAGTGATACAAGCCGGTCGACTAGATCGGCCGAGGAAGTCGTATCGTCGACAATATCGACACGTTCGGCGAGCGCACTTAGCACGTCCATCATGATGCACGGTTTAGCTAGAACTATTTGCGAAAATACATTCTGAGGAGACTGTATTTATGTTGCTTTGCACTGATTAGATAAGTAGCTAGCGGCTAATTCATGTCAATGAGTTGGCATTAAGTTTTACATAAGGTTGTTTTTAATTTGGTAGTTTATTGAATTCTCAATTAAAACAGACATAGTAATGAACTTTGCCGATAAGTATGAAAAAACACACAGCATGATTCAGCTGTTATTTGTAATCTTTGTTGAACCATGATTAATCAGATTAATTTGTTATGCACTTTGGTGTTTTAGAGTAAACACTTAAAGTTCCATCACATTTAGTACTCACTTCGTTCTCTATATATTGTTTTATGTAAAGTTTCGTTAATTAATTCTCAGTTCTTTCGTGAAAATCTGCATTTTTAGGGTTAATTCTTATTCATTCTGTAGATATAGTTTTGGTCTAACTCAACAAACAAACTGCATTTGACGCTCCACAGGTTTATTTTTTTGTCTGAAGGCAAATTTATCTGCCAGTAAGGAATCGAAAGTTTCGAAAAACTTTAGAATGAATAATGAATAAAGATGTATTGTCAAATAAAGTAAATCCCGGGACTAAGAAAATTAGCAATAAATATTACGAGAAAAGTGTTGTTAAACAACTGACGTAGATGCTTCATTGCTGTATTTTACTGATTGTGATTAACAGAGTTGTCATTATACAGAGAGTTGGGCTTAGTCGGTACAACATTGAACTTTTCCATCGAAATCACAGTTGAGAGTCAACGGCAATCATCATTTGAAATGCCGCTCATCAATCGCGGATCAGCAGAATTTTAGAACACCAATTTTATATCCAACTCTCGGCATATTATGCCACAGAGAACAGACATCCAAATTTTCACCAGTTTGTACAAACAAAATTGTACAAATCTCGAGAATTGCAGATAATTTTGATGCATTTTGAAATCTCTCACTGGGACGTCTGTTGCCTGTGGTTTTACGTAAAGAAAACTTTCTGTTAATAGTCCGAGCAAAGCCGTTGGCACATGTTGTTTGAAATAGGTCTCATTCTAGCGGTCACGTGCAAAGAAGTATGGCACAACTTCCATCATACCCTAGGAAGGCATTGTCGGTCATTCACGAACAATTGCCGCTATAACGGGTAGCAACAATCGACTAACGATCCTGTGATGATCGCCACTTTTGACGAAAGACAAATGCCGCCTCGGTTCGAAAGCGCCAGTTGCAGTGGGGAGCAAGGAAACTCAATAACCTTGGTTTTATATTATTTTCTCTAATGTAATTCAAACTCGGAGTTAATTTTCAGATTAAATTATTCCTGGTATACTAGTAATAACGAATCTAATTTATTTAATTGGTTCAGAAATATTTCATATTAGTGATCAACCGTTATGGCTTTCCGTGGCTCCGAATGGATGCACGATTCCGATTCACGGAAGTTTTGCGATCCACTGTCACCGGTAGAAAGCTCGAGCAATTGGATAATGTTCCCATGTGAGAAGACGTTTCATCACACCAGCCAGTAGGTTGCACTCGAGTCGTAACCCCATGTGCATAGGGATTAAATTTCCAATCAGCAGCAAATTCCCTATAGTTTTCAATTTTCTATAGACTTACCATCATGTCGCTGCAAACCCAGTACGATGATGTTACGTTGTTCGTGGCAGCCGGAGGCGATTTGTTAACCAATGTATACATGAAAACGGAAATTTAATACACCACAGACAAATGCTCCGCACGACCTACACTGCCAATCCAAAAGTTTGTAACGTTTTTGTTTGATTGTCCAGATACTGCACCAAAATGTGTTTTAAAATCTTTCATTGAAATATTTCCTGTGATTGACGAGGATAATATCAATTATGCTAAACCAATTCTGCGAAAAAAAATTCAAACTTACATGAAGTAGTAAGTTTATTAAACTTAAATATAAAAAGTAAATACAATAAATGATTTGAATCAGCACATGCTGAGGAAAGCTGTTGGGAATCGTGCGGCAGTAAGTGTACATGTAAGTATATATACGATGGGATCAGGTGTTTTGCTGACAATTTATCTACAGGCAAATTCGTGATTGTGAGTATCAATCTATAGCGAATGCAGAACGACAAGACTTCAACCCAGTTGGATGTTCAATACTGTTTAAAATTTCGTTTTTCCAGCTATAACAAATGCTTTATTACGTGTAGGCACTGATAAATGTATGATGCTTACGATGTTTTTTTTATGTCGAAAGCATAACAAGGTTCCTTTATTAGAACATTTGAAATGCAAAACACATTGAATATAGGGTATGTTACGACGAAGCACGTAATTGCCTATTCTCGTCCTATCCAACACAAGTTATTAAAAACCTGATTTAATCCACCTAGTGGTGAAAGGAACCTTTGTTATACGGTCTTACTTGCAATTTGAGATAGAAATCGACACGTTTGGTTTACATGAAATTTTTGAAAATTGGATAAGTTTACAAAATTTGAACCAAATAGAAGCACTTATAAATTTTGATAGTTCCTTTTCTCATGAAATTGCTGTGCAAGTTGTTACTAATGAGGGTAAGTGCAAGTAAAAGTAAGTTGTAAGATGAAATATTATTTTTTAACATATACATTGCGTAGTAAAGGTCTAGTTTATAGGTTTTTGAACTATGCATAATTTCCTGTATTGCCATTCTATTTGATTCACAAAGATAAAGTTTTCTCGAATAAATTTTATCAATTTTTATTACTCACTCACGTTACTCACGGTTACTCACGTTGTTGTATTTTGTACACCATGTGTAGGTTTTTGAATGCCATATTGTTATAAAGTTACAAATCGTGTATTACGTATATACTAACGTATATTCTTCAATCAACTTGTTATGAGCAAAATGTCAGAATTATTCAATGCATTAATACTTTAAATTGTTAGGAAAATAGATTAGCATAACCCGACATCACGGAAACGAAGCAAGTAGCATGTGAGGTGTACCGCAATTGGTCCCAACTGGAATTTTCTCTCGTTTTTTCATATGGAAAAATGGTGTCTGTATGCAGCAAAACCACCAGCAAATGTAAAATGTATCCGTCTGTTGGTAGTTGAGTAATTCGGGGTCAAAATCAGGGTATTTTTTATAATCAAAGTTCTACAGTTCGTAAACAAGCAAACATAGAGGTATACTATGTTCAGCAAAGTTGTGTATTTTTATTATTTATACAACTTTGTAATACTTGAAAAAGTCATAAAACAATTACAAAAAGAGCTAAAATAGAAATACTGATTTTTCAAACTTATCTATACCTATAAAGAAGGATTTCTGTCTGTCTGTCTGTCTGTCTGTCTGTCTGTCTGTCTGTCTGTCTGTCTGTCTGTCTGTCTGTCTGTCTGTCTGTCTGTCTGTCTGTCTGTCTGTCTGTCTGTCTGTCTGTCTGTCTGTCTGTCTGTCTGTCTGTCTGTCTGTCTGTCTGTCTGTCTGTCTGTCTGTCTGTCTGTCTGTCTGTCTGTCTGTCTGTCTGTCTGTCTGTCTGTCTGTCTGTCTGTCTGTCTGTCTGTCTGTCTGTCTGTCTGTCTGTCTGTCTGTCTGTCTGTCTGTCTGTCTGTCTGTCTGTCTGTCTGTCTGTCTGTCTGTCTGTCTGTCTGTCTGTCTGTCTGTCTGTCTGTCTGTCTGTCTGTCTGTCTGTCTGTCTGTCTGTCTGTCTGTCTGTCTGTCTGTCTGTCTGTCTGTCTGTCTGTCTGTCTGTCTGTCTGTCTGTCTGTCTGTCTGTCTGTCTGTCTGTCTGTCTGTCTGTCTGTCTGTCTGTCTGTCTGTCTGTCTGTCTGTCTGTCTGTCTGTCTGTCTGTCTGTCTGTCTGTCTGTCTGTCTGTCTGTCTGTCTGTCTGTCTGTCTGTCTGTCTGTCTGTCTGTCTGTCTGTCTGTCTGTCTGTCTGTCTGTCTGTCTGTCTGTCTGTCTGTCTGTCTGTCTGTCTGTCTGTCTGTCTGTCTGTCTGTCTGTCTGTCTGTCTGTCTGTCTGTCTGTCTGTCTGTCTGTCTGTCTGTCTGTCTGTCTGTCTGTCTGTCTGTCTGTCTGTCTGTCTGTCTGTCTGTCTGTCTGTCTGTCTGTCTGTCTGTCTGTCTGTCTGTCTGTCTGTCTGTCTGTCTGTCTGTCTGTCTGTCTGTCTGTCTGTCTGTCTGTCTGTCTGTCTGTCTGTCTGTCTGTCTGTCTGTCTGTCTGTCTGTCTGTCTGTCTGTCTGTCTGTCTGTCTGTCTGTCTGTCTGTCTGTCTGTCTGTCTGTCTGTCTGTCTGTCTGTCTGTCTGTCTGTCTGTCTGTCTGTCTGTCTGTCTGTCTGTCTGTCTGTCTGTCTGTCTGTCTGTCTGTCTGTCTGTCTGTCTGTCTGTCTGTCTGTCTGTCTGTCTGTCTGTCTGTCTGTCTGTCTGTCTGTCTGTCTGTCTGTCTGTCTGTCTGTCTGTCTGTCTGTCTGTCTGTCTGTCTGTCTGTCTGTCTGTCTGTCTGTCTGTCTGTCTGTCTGTCTGTCTGTCTGTCTGTCTGTCTGTCTGTCTGTCTGTCTGTCTGTCTGTCTGTCTGTCTGTCTGTCTGTCTGTCTGTCTGTCTGTCTGTCTGTCTGTCTGTCTGTCTGTCTGTCTGTCTGTCTGTCTGTCTGTCTGTCTGTCTGTCTGTCTGTCTGTCTGTCTGTCTGTCTGTCTGTCTGTCTGTCTGTCTGTCTGTCTGTCTGTCTGTCTGTCTGTCTGTCTGTCTGTCTGTCTGTCTGTCTGTCTGTCTGTCTGTCTGTCTGTCTGTCTGTCTGTCTGTCTGTCTGTCTGTCTGTCTGTCTGTCTGTCTGTCTGTCTGTCTGTCTGTCTGTCTGTCTGTCTGTCTGTCTGTCTGTCTGTCTGTCTGTCTGTCTGTCTGTCTGTCTGTCTGTCTGTCTGTCTGTCTGTCTGTCTGTCTGTCTGTCTGTCTGTCTGTCTGTCTGTCTGTCTGTCTGTCTGTCTGTCTGTCTGTCTGTCTGTCTGTCTGTCTGTCTGTCTGTCTGTCTGTCTGTCTGTCTGTCTGTCTGTCTGTCTGTCTGTCTGTCTGTCTGTCTGTCTGTCTGTCTGTCTGTCTGTCTGTCTGTCTGTCTGTCTGTCTGTCTGTCTGTCTGTCTGTCTGTCTGTCTGTCTGTCTGTCTGTCTGTCTGTCTGTCTGTCTGTCTGTCTGTCTGTCTGTCTGTCTGTCTGTCTGTCTGTCTGTCTGTCTGTTTTTGGGGCCAGGAAAGGTTTTAGTGATGGTTAGAGACCCCTCCCCCCACTAAGAGGGGGGGCTCCCATACAAATGAAACACAAATTTCTGCATAACTCGAGAACTAATCAAGCAAATAGAACCAAATTTGGCATGTGGGTGTTTTCGGTGACAAGAATTTATTCTAGGGTAATTTGAGACCCCTTCCCTCTTTATAAGGGGAATTATAACTCCTCTCCCCTTTAAGAGGGGGGGTTTCCATACAAATTTCCTCATAACTCGAGAACTAATCAAGCAAATGGAACCAAATTTGGCATGTGAAGGTTTTCGAGGGCAAGAAAATTTTCTATGTTGAATTAGGACCCCTCCCCACTCTAAGAGGGGGGGCTCCTGTACAAATGAAATACAAATTTCCTCCTAACTCGAGAACTAATCAAGCAAATGGAACCAAATTTGGCATGTGTGTGTTTTTGAAGACAAAATTTTTTTCTATGATGAATTGGGACCCCTCCCCACTTTAAGAGGGGGGGGGGGCTCCTATACAAACGAAATACAAATTTCCTTATAACTCGAGAGCTAATCCAGCAAATGGAACCAAATTTGGCATGTAGGTGTTTTTGGAGGCAAGAATGTTTTCTATGATGAATAAGAACCTCTCCCCACTTTAGGAGGGGGGGCTCCTATACAAATGAAATACAAATTTCCTCATAACTCGAGAACTAATCAAGCAAATAGAACCAAATTTGGCATGTGGGTGTTTTCGGTGACAAGAATTTATTCTATGGTAAATTGAGACCCCTCCCTCTTTATAAGGGGAATTGTAACTCCTCTCCCCTTTAAGAGGGGGGGCTTCCATACAAATTTCCTCATAACTAGAGAACTAATCAAGCAAATGGAACCAACTTTGGCATGTGAAGGTTTTCGAGGGCAAGAAAATTTTCTATGGTGAATTAGGACCCCTCCCCACTCTAAGAGGGGGGGCTCCTGTACAAATGAAATACAAATTTCCTCCTAACTCGAGAACTAATCAAGCAAATAGAACAACATTTGGCATGTGGGTGTTTTTTTGGTGACAAGAATTTATTCTATGGTGAATTGAGACCCCTCCCCTCTTTATAAGAGGAATTATAACTCCTCTCCCCTTTAAGAGGGGGGACTTCCATACAAATTTCCTCATAACTCGAGAACTAATCAAGCAAATGCAACCAAATTTGGCATGTGAAGGTTTTCGAGAGCAAGAAAATTTTCTATGGTGAATTAGGACCCCTCCCCACTTTAAGAGGAGGGGCTCCTGTACAAATGAAATACAAATTTCCTCATAACTCGAGAGCTAATCAAGCGAATTGAACCAAATTTGGCATGTGTGTGTTTTTGGAGACAATTTTTTTTTCAATGATGAATTGGGACCCCTATACAAACGAAATACAAATTTCCTTATAATTTGAGTACTAATCAAGCAAATGGAACCAAATTTGGCATGTAGGAGATTTTTGAGTCTTGAATTTATTTTATGATAGTTAGAGACCTCTCACCCCTGTGGTAGGGGGATATGGACTCTCATACAAATAAAACAGAATTTTTTGCGAAACTCAAAAACTAATCCAACTCGAGAAATTCGAGACTCTTCCATAAAACATTAATCAATAACAAGACCACAAAAACTATCTATAGTAACACTAGATCATTCAGGACGAGCCGGTCGCGAGTGTTGCCGGTGACCCGCCGTCGGAAGCGCCGCCCACTGGGGGGCTTGCAAAACTCGAGAAGTGACAAAGATCATCCGAGATTCATGATTTATGTACAACACAGGTTAATTTGTGGCAATACGAAGTTTGTCGGGTCAGCTAGTATACAATAAATAAGATCTCTTCGTTGAAGAGATAGAAGGTTACTATCCTCGGCAAAATTTCTTGTGATAATATGCTCTAAAACTTTGCAGAACACATCAATGTGTTATATTGAAACTGATGGAAAATAATTTTTTTATTTCACTTTTAAGGGGATTAATCAAAATTCAGATTCTACCAGACGATAGAGCTTTCAATTTTAAGAAACTCTTCCAAAGGTTTGATAAGCTTAAAACCAAGTTTTCCTAGTCAAAACTCTAGTGCGCACGTTTTCTTTGGTTTTGGGCTATTGTGCGCGCGAGTAACCGTGTTACAAAAGTTGGTGCTAGTGTTCGAGGGTTAATATCTTTTGACCGGCAAAACCAATTCTTATGAAATTTTGCATATATATTCGTAGTGTGAAAACCTTCCATTTGATATTAAAATAATTGAAATTAGGTTATTTATCTCGGTTAAAATCATTATAAATTATTGTTAATTTTGGTGTGGTGTATTCAAATACTCATAACTTTCAAATTAAACATCCAATCAAAAAACCATTCAATAGTGATCTATCCGGCTATATTACCTGCCAAATGAAACTAGTAGCGGGTAAATCGGTTTGGGCTTCTCTGAGAAACAGGCGATCATTTGAACCTTGTCAAAACTGGTTTTTTAAGGCTAACTTTTAAACCACTTGTTTGTTTTCAATAAAACTTGGTGTGAAGTTTAGCGATAGTAAGAGCTTCCATTTGGTACTAAGTTCGATGAAATTGGTTATGTGGTTCCGGAGAAAATCGTGTCACGTAATTTTCACATTTTTGCTTATAACTTTTAAACTAATAGTCGGATCACGAAACAATTTTTAAAGTGATATACTAGGTAATAATACCTTTCAAATGAAAGTAATAGCAGACGAATCGGTTCAGCCATCTCCGAGAAATAGGCGATAGAAAATAAGCAGCGCACACACACATACACACACACACACACACACACACACACACACACACACAGACATTGCTCAATTCGTCGAACCCTATCGATTGGTATATGTGACTCGGCCCTCCGGGCCTTAGATCAACTTCGTGTTTTTCGACCAATTCCTAAACCTTTGTTATATAGTATAACAAAGGTAAAAATGACACACAATGCAAAACTCGTTATTCCCTAATAATTTAGTTTGTTGTCTATCATACGCGATCAATCAAAGTGAGCTGAGATCTATTTAAATGCTTTTTTTCATTAAACAGTTACTATCAGACAAATTTCCTACGTTTTTTCGTGCGACGAAGAAGAAAATGTCGACTATTTTAATTTCCGTCATTCATAAATGAAAATAACTCACGCAAGGCATTGTTGTTCTTAATCTACAGCGAGGAAAACTTGCCTGACCTGCAGAAATTTTGCAGAATATCATTTGTCATGCCGTCCTACACAAACACATGCGCATTAGCTTCGTAAACATTGTTGTGATTTTTAGTTCGGACGATGAACAATTTTGATAGACGGATTTTAAAACGGTACGATCAATTTAAGAAATAAAATCAGTTGCGAAATTTCAATAATATGCTTTAATAGTCGCTTTTCAGTGATTTCAAAGTTCACGGATCGGTAAGTAAGTGTGTTTTAGTCAAATCAGCACAAGAACTTTTGGAGTATTCATTAAATCTTTCCAACAAATGATGAAAATTAGAATGGCTTCACTTATTACGACGGGAATTAGAAATAAATCCTATTTATATTTTCGTGTTTACATGAGGTGTTGATGTTCACAGTTATACATTTTTGGTAAGTTTATTAATAATAAATTAATAATAATTTAATTAACCTTCCTAGTGCATTGGGGTCGTTTTCGACCCATCGGCATACTTACAAAGCTTGATACTCAGTAACGGTACGAGCTAGAGACTTGAAATTTTCTGATTTTTCCTAACTTTGGAAAATCAGCATTGTGAGGGAGTTTCAGCTTTCAGCGACATCTAGAAGAGCCACAGCAAAAAAAGTTACATATTATGCATTAAGGGTCGAAAACGACCCAAGTTTTGAAATTGCTCTCATTCATCCATTTTTAATCCGAATCTCGTTTTCTTTACCTCGTTTGAAAGATATGGCCAAAACCTAGCACCCAAGGTATGTTGAGGAATATTTGTTGACTGATGGCCACTTCTGCGTCGGTTCCGGAACACCCACTACCAGGTCCCGGGGAATATTTTTATATTTTGAGATAATTCATTTTGCGGCACATCAAATCACATTGGCTTGATAAAATAAGACTAGTGGAAGTACAATGGGGACATTTTGGACCCGAATGGCCACTTCCCCATCGGTTACGGAACATCCGGTACCTGGTTTTTGAGGCCATTTTTGAATTTTAGGATGATTTCTATTGCGGCACGTCAAATTTCATCACATTGATAACATAAGACTATTAAAAGTATAATAAACACATGTTGAAGGCAAATGGCCACATCAGCATCGGTCCTGGAACATCCGGTACCCGGTTTTTGGGGACATTTTTGTATTTTAGGATAACTCATAATGCGACATATAAAATCACATCGGCTTGATAAAATAAGACTGATGGAAGTATAACAATGTCATTTAGAAGCCAAATGGCCACTTTACCATCGGTACTGGGTCATCCGGTACCAGTTTCGGGGGACATTTTTGGCTTTTGATATAATTCACCATCAATTCATCATGCGCCACATCAAATCACATCGGGTTGATAAAATAACAACAATGGAAGTATAATGGGGCGTCAGTCGCATATAATCCGGTACCCGGTATTTATACCGGGGGAGACGAATTACCCTGTAATCCAAAAATGTCCCCAAAACCCGGATACCGGATAGTCCGGAACCGATGGTGAAATGATAATTTTGGCTCCAAAATTTTTACATTGTACTTCCATTAGTGTTATTTCATCAAGCCAATGTGATTTGATGTGGCGCATGATGAATTATCCTATCCAAAAATGTTCTCATATACCGTGCACCCGATGTTCCGGAACCGATGATGAAATGGCCATTTGTCTTCAAATGGTCCCCATAGCTCTTGTAACTGTCTTATTTGATCAAGGCGTTGTGATTTGATGTGCCGCAAGATGAATTATTTCATAATCCAAAAATATCCCGCGGAACCAGGTACCGGATGTTCCAGGAACCAATGATAAAATGGCCATTTGGCTTCCAAATGACCTTATTTTATTTTCATCAGTCTTATTTAATCAAGCCGATGTGATTTGATGTGTCGCAAGATGGGTTATCCTAAAATACAAAAATGGCCCCAAAACCCGGGTACCGCATGTTCCGGGACCAATGCTGATGTAGCCATTTGCCTTCAAAATGTCTTTATTATACTTTCAATAGTCCTACGTTATTATTCTGGAGGCTCCCGAATTATTCGGGGCAGTAATGAGTAGATGCCTGGAAGCTGGCAACTTCCCGGACAGATGGAAACGACAGAATCTGGTCCTATTGCCGAAGCCGGGAAAACCTCCGGGTATCTCCTCGTCATATAGGCCGATCTGTCTGCTCGATACTGCCGGCAAGGTGCTGGAAAGGGTTATCCTTAACAGACTCGTACAGTACACTGAGGGTACAAACGGTCTGTCAAGGAACCAATTCGGCTTCCGAAAAGGCAAATCTACGGTGGATGCCATCTTGTCTGTCACTAAGACAGCCGAGGTGGCAATCCAGCCCAAGAGGACAGGTATTCGTTATTGCGCAGTTGTCACGCTCGACGTGAGAAATGCGTTTAATAGCGCTAGCTGGGACTCCATAGCCAACTCGCTTCGGAACGTCCAAGTGCCGGTGTCGCTGTACAGGATCCTGGAAAATTATTTCCAGAATCGTGTGCTATGCTACAACACGGAGGAGGGTCAGAAGTGCGTTCCAATCACCGCAGGGGTTCCGCAAGGTTCCATACTGGGCCCGGTGTTGTGGAACGTCATGTATGACGAGGTGTTGAAGCTAAAGTTCCCGGTAGGGGTGGTGATTGTCGGTTTTGCGGATGACATCACCCTGGAAGTCTATGAATCTATCAGAGAGGTTGAGTTGACGGCTGCCCACTCTATAAGCATTGTTGAAGATTGGATGCGATCCAGGAAACTGGAGCTAGCGCATCATAAAACGGAGGTTATCGTGGTGAACAACCGCAAGTCGGTACAGCAAGCAAAGATCAGCGTCGGGGACTGTACTATTTCGTCAACGCGGTCCTTAAAACTTCTGGGAGTCATGGTCGACGACAAGCTCAAGTTCGGGAGCCACGTCGACTATGCCTGCAAGAAGGCTTCCACAGCTATTTCGGCATTGTCTCGTATGATGTCTAATAGCTCTGCGGTATATGGCAGCAAACGAAGGCTATTAGCCAACGTGGTCCAGTCTATACTTAGGTATGGCGGACCGGTGTGGTCATCGGCGTTAGGTACCAAAAGCTATCTAGCCAAGCTGGAAAGCACCTATCGTCTCATGTGCTTGAGAGTGGCGAGTGCGTATCGCACAGTTTCACATGATGCAATCTGCGTCCTAGCAGGTATGATGCCTATTGGCATTATCATCAGCGAAGACGTAGAGTGCTTCAACCAACGAGGAACTAGAGGCATACGGAGTACCACAAGATCGGCCTCGATGACCACATGGCAGCGGGCATGGTCTAATTCCACAAAAGGTCGGTGGACACACCGACTTATCCCGGAACTATCTGGGTGGGTCAACAGGCGCCACGGCGAAGTCAACTTCCACCTAACACAGATTCTGTCAGGGCATGGTTGCTTCAGACAGTATCTGCATAAGTTCGGGCATGCGGAGTCCCCCGCGTGTCCCGAATGCGTGGATGTTGAGGAAACGGCAGAACATGCTTTCTTCATATGCCCTCGTTTCGCGGGCGCGAGAAGCAGCATGATGGCAGTGAGCGGACAGGACACTACCCCGGATAACTTAGTCCAAAAGATGTGTTCCAGCTCGGACATCTGGGGAGCGGTCAACGCGGCTGCTACCCAGATTGTACTCGAGCTACAAAACCACTGGAGAGCCGATCAACGGCGAATAAACAGCCTAACTACCATAGTCCAGTAGTTATCTAAGCGAGTGCATTAAGCACAATAGCCCCTCCCTGAAGTAATACCGATAAGGTGGTGCCAGGGGGGATTGAGGCTGGAGACTCGAGTAGGGTTTTAGTGGGTCGGGATCCTCACGCCCATTAGGGGGGTCGGGATACCTAAACCCCACTCCCTGAGGTATCTTCTCAGGTGTCTGATAGTACCGTATCTTCTAAGGCGCTCAGCAGATTTCCCAACTCGCAAAAAAAAAAAAAAAAGCTGATGTAATTTGACGTGTCGCAAGATAAATCATCCTAAAATTCAAAATTGTCCTCAAAAACCGGGTACCGGATGTTCCAGAACCAATGAGGAAATGGCCGCTTGGGTCCAAAATGTTCCCATTGCACTTCCATTAATCTTATTTTATCAAGTCAATGTGATCTGATGTGCCGCAAAATGAATTATCTCAAAATATAAAAATGTCCCCCGGGACCTGGTAGTGGGTGTTCCGGAACCGACGCAGAAGTGGCCATCAGTCAACAAATATTCCCCAACATACCTTGGGTGCTAGTTTTTGGCCATATCTTTCAAACGAGGTAAAGAAAACGAAATTCGGATTGAAAATGGATGAATGAGAGCAATTTCAAAACTTGGGTCGTTTTCGACCCTTAATGCATAATATGTAACTTTTTTCTAATGCATTAGGAAGGTTAATAAAGAAAGAGAAGGCGAAATCTGCTTGAAGTTCAAACAGACGCAGAACAGAACTTTAGATAAGTTGAATTTTAACACACAAAAAATTAAAAATTCTTGACATATAACTTTTTGTGTTTAAGATTCATTTTTTGTTAAATCAAAAAATTTTTGATAATGCAATGGACACGGATTGCGTTATATTTACTACATGGAAATGGATGTTTCTTGCAAAGAAAACCCAACTCTTTTCCGTACTTCATCGAGGAACTGGCCGAGAGCACGCACAGAACGAAAAATGAATCTCACATTCGACGTAAACTGAAATCCGATATATTTGTCTAACGTAAATAGTATAAACCGTTTTTAAAGATATATTTTTATATCAAGGCAAACGTAATAAATGAATCTATAATTGAAATTACATGTAATTTTATATGCTTTGCGATAGACGCAGCTTAAACAGCGTCTTTCTCAGAGTTATCGATCAAATACGAAATGCAGACTTTACCAACTACATTCAAGATAGCAGCCCCACCCTAGTGTACCTGAAAACCTAGAAAATGAAGAAAGGAATCGATCAGGCTTTTCGGCATCGACTTTTAGCATGAAAACACGAACCCGCAACGAGTCGGAATCGGAATATGGACTCGACCCGACGACTGAGCTAGTCCAGTAGTTAAACATTATCAAACACAAGACAGTAAAGGGTGTCCCACATTAAATTACATCACGGAAAAACGCTGTAGAAAACTCCTTGGGATGCTTCCATAGTGCATGGTTCATGTGCTTGGGTACAAAAGTGACCCGTTTGCTTCGTACCACTTCTTTGAATAGTGGCACGAAGCTAGATCCAGCCAGAAGACCCTAGGGCCCTTGTGTTGCTTCAACAGAGGAAACAGACGCTTCTGTAGACACTCCTTAAGGTAGATGTGCCCGTTTACAGTCCCGGTAGTCACGTACGGCGCACTTCATTTCCAGTATGTGCAGATTGCATGCTAAATCATATATTTCATGGCAAACTTTGAAAGTTTCTTCTTCCTTAGTTCCTCCGGAACATCAAGCTTGTGCTGGGCGGTGAAGAACAGTAGCCCCGGAAGCTGCCGGAAGTTCGCCTTGACGTAAGTCTCATCATCCATGATGAGACAATGAGACTTCGTCAGCATCTGGGTGTACAGTTTCCGGGCCCGTGACTTTCCCACCGTATTTAGCTGTTCATCCCGATTTGGAGCCTTCTGCACTTTATATGTATGCAGTCCCTCTAGATCCTTGGATCTCTGCACGAAAGTCTTGGGTAAATTTAACTTTTTGGCCACATTCCTGACCGAAGCATTGGGATTTCCCATATACGCTTTTGCGACATGCTTGTGATCCTGATCACTAATAGAACACCGCATTTCTCCTTCCGTTCGATGCTCAAAGTTTCGTAGTAACCTTTTAGCATACGCCTCACCATTAACTGCACGACTCCATGTTGTTCTCCGATGTCCCGATGAGAGAGTTAAGGATTTTCCTGGTGCCTGCGCAAAGTCAATTCACGACTTTGCTTTTCGGGGGACGCCATTGTTTCCAATTTTCGAAAAACTAACAGCGATAAAAATGCAGTCCAAACAATACACATTAAACTATTTCTACCCAAATTTTCAAGAGAAAATACACAATGGGTTATTTTCTACAGCGTTTTATCCGTGATGCAATTTGATGTGGGACACCCTTTACTCCAAAGTTGAGCAGAGAGAAAGGGTCATCCTCAACGGAGGAATCCGATTCTTGGATGACATTTCTCTTCGCCTTAGTGCTGTTAGGATTAATGCTTAGATGCTGCTCAAGGTTGTAAACCTACCGGATGAATCTTTCAAGCTTCAAGTGTCGCAAACCAACAGAACTCTGTGCCCAGTTTCTGACGCGCACAGTATGTCGCATCAACCGCATCAACTTTGAGTTGTCGTCGTTTGCTGAAATTGAAGTCCAGTGAATCTGAGAAACCTTGACATTCTTGATGGATGCAGAGCATCTTGGTAACAATTGCCAAGAAACGAGACGTGTAGCGCGGCATTGTGTTATTAAAGTAGCACCTTTAAAGTAGTCTTAGGCTCTGTCGTTTTTTTATGTGAGGGAAAGTTTAATACCTAGCCAGTTAAGACTGTGTGAGATTTCGCCAAATTTCGTGTTAACCGAAATTTAACGAAATCGTAAGAAATTCACTTTAGATTTTATGGTAGATCACCATTAAGCAACAGTTACATATACGGTAAATTTCGTTTGATCTTGGTGAAGACAAAGTTTCACGAGATCTTGCACAGCCTTATGACCAGTAATATATATAGTGTTAACATTACGTGGCACGGTGTGGGACTCTAACCCAACCTTAAAAACCTTACTGCTCCTGGCCCACAATCCCTCCGGGACTGCTACGGGGCTCCTACATCGGGGGGAGGCTGTGACCTACTCCATTATTTGATTATCGAGACGTACACCGTTTAGAGAATGCTTACTGTCATAACGTTCGCCCCGTTACGGCTTAGCTTCCCTTCTAAGTATGTGCCGAGTGGGAAGTGGCTTCTACCACGACGCGTACATTGTCACAACCACCGTCGCAAGGTTCTCCGCTAATGATGAATTTTGCCAAATATGGATACAGGGATTATTTAGGGTACAAAACTACTCCTCATACGAATGAGAGTCTGGTCAAGGGTAAAACCGCGTCCAGAACCGTATTGCTTTAGATTGAGATATGCGACCCAAGGACGTTTATTCCAGAGGCCACATCGCCATCACCATTATCCATTGAAAATTTACGCTATTGGATATCTGACGCTAGCTGATGTCACTGGAACATTGTTCAGCTATCCATTTCCACATGCGGTACGGGCAGGGTTTGTGTTATCACTCTATTGGCAGATCGCTGGAAGGCCTTGGTCGTCTTGTTGTCAACGTGACTGAAGAAATTTAGCCGGTCGTCGGCCATCACACCCAACTAATTCAGGACACGCCTGGAGACCATACTGTGTCCGGTATTCGGTAAGTTCCGTATTCTCGTGTTGCATGACAGGGTCTTGCCAAACTCTATAAGAGTTATTAATGCTGGAGTTAGGCTGGCTGCATACTTCCATCAGTATTGTTTCTCGTCGTTACGAACGAGGACTTAATTGTAGCCATTGATAGTAGATCCAATCGAGGATCTTGGTAGCCAGACAATGCCAAGACTGATATAGATAAACGGATGGGAAAGGCCAGTGATTTTACTTCCGTAATAGCCTCCCATATCGGTACACTTGGAGATGACCACAACAGACGTACACATAAATCGACCACGCTTTGACTGATGGAAGGCACTTCTGAAATATCATCGATGTTAGAACCTATCGTGGCGCAAACATCGATTCTGACCACTATCTAGTGGTGGTTAAAGTGCGCCAAAGACTTTCCGTTGTTACCAACAGTCGGTACCGTCACTCGTCACGGTACAATCTAGAACGGCTCAAGTATCCTCAAGTTACTACTGAGTATACGCATGTCTTGAGGCTGCGCTGCCGGGTGGGGGAGAGCTAAACGAAGTTCCTCTCGTGGACTGCTGGGCGTTAAAACAGCCATCAGGAGCGCAGCGGAAGCCGCTATTGGGTTTGCTGAAAGAAGTCGACGTAACAGCTGGTTCGATGCTAGAGGATATTAGAAGAGAAGGATGCAGCACGGGCGTCGATACTGCAGCAGCTAGCCCGTCAAAATGTGGAACGATATAGCCAGTAACGAAGACAGGGAACCCAGCTTTTCCAGAATAAGTAGCGCTGCCTGGAAGTAACGGAATGCGAGGACATGGAACAGCTGTATCGTTCTAAAGAAACGTGTAAATCCTACGAGAAACTGAATGTATCCCGCAAAGGCTTTATGCCGCGAGCCGAAATATGTCGGGAGGAAGACGGAGAGATCTTATCGGCTGAACGTGAGGGAATCGGAAGGTAGGAGCAGCACTACATTGATCATTGATTGTGATGTGCCGACTTCCACAGGGGGGGAAACAGAACAGCTTCCGCAGGAGTGAAAGGAGGGAGTAGTATGCCCAATATACAAGGAGGGCGACAAGTTTGAATGTGAGAACTATCGAGCCGTCACAATTCTCAACGCCGCCCTAAAAAGTGTTTTCTCAAATCATCTTTCGCCGTCTGTCGCCGCTGGGAAGTTATCAAACCGGTTTTGTGGACGCTCGGTCGACAACGGCCCAAATCTTTGTGCTGCGACAGATCCTCCAAAAATGTCGCGAATATCAAGTCCCTATGCACCAGACTCAGCAAGCACCAAATCGTACATCAATAACCAAAAAGTTATTTACAATAATAACTTTTAACAAATTCAGAGTCGTAACTAAAGCTTAATAAAGTCCGCCCAAGTTGATGTGCAGTCGTATATAATGATAATAGCTGACATACATACGATATTCAGCACAGAATCGTATAGCAGGACGGAGCGGGTCGGGCTTAATCGGATATTGTCGTATATAATTACTTATATCGATGACATGCGTATGTTTATTCCTCATCACGTATATCGCCTCCAAAATACCGCGGATATGCCAATTTTGCGTATCAAATACTATTTATTAGCATGTACATATGTACGTAATGCTGGTTTTTAACTTTTATATATATATATAAAAATGCTAGCTGGGGATATTCATAGATTTCAAGGCCGCCTACGATACTGTCGACCTTGAAGAGCTATGAAAAATTATGGACGAAAACGGCTTTCCCGGTATGCTGAAAAACTGATTTAGGATATTATGGATATTGTCGAAAGGACATTCCAGGAAGTTGCTGAGCAGTACATTACACTGAAACGTGAAGCAGTGAAGGTTGGATTAGTGGTGAATACTTCCAAAAATTCTAAAAGGAACTGAGCGTAATCGAGCTCGCATAGACAATAGTGTGGTTAACGACGGAGTGCAATCGAGTTGGTTGACGAATTTGTATACCTCGGATCGTTGATGACCTCGGATTACAACTGCAGCAGAGAAATACACAGACGTATTCCTGCCGGAATTATCACGGACTTCACAAGACCCTAAGGTCTGGTTAGCTTTATCCCCGTACCAAATGTACCATGTGCAAAACGCTAATAAGACCGGTAGTCCTCTACGGGCACGTAAAAAGGACAATGCTCGACAGGACTTGAAAGCACTGGCTGTTTTTGACCGTTATGTGCTTAGGACCATCTTTGGCGGTATATGTGAGAAGGAAGGAGAAGGCTGAACCACGAGCTGGCGCAGCTCTCCGGCAAACCCAGCATCCAGAAAATTGCTAAAGCTGGAAGAATACACTGGCCAGGACATATTGTGAGAATGCCTGACAACAACTCCACAAAATTGGTGTTCGTCTCGAATCCTGTTGGTACTCAGACTCAGAGGTGCGCAGCGCACCCGGAAAATGTGTATGCAAAACAAAGCAAAGCCTTTAGACTTGACCCTTCTTTATCGATAGACATCACTGCCGGTTATTAGAGTACAAGACAATTACGGGGCTAGTGCAGCGATCCTACTCACTCTATGGCAGCACTATCCAACCGAGATTCGAACATACGATGCCTGAATTGTTAGGCCAGCATCGTACCATTTTTGGTTTGAGGCCCCATGTTTTTCCTACCATTTTTGAACATACCCATAGGGCAGTGTTTGCCTTGCTAATTATTGAATCAAAGTGTGCGTTCCAAGATAATTTAGCGTCTAGGATTACTCCCAGATATTTAACTGAGACGCTACATTCAATTTCTTCTTCCCCAAGGTGTAGTGACTGTAACTTCAGTTTCCTCTTCCTAGTGAAAGGAACAATTCTTGTTTTTGAAGGATTAATGCCCAGGCCTTCTTTACTACACCAAGATAGTATGAGGTTTAACCCTTTATAAGGCCGTGGCAACTACGCGTGGAATTAACACAAACTTTAGCGAAACACAATGTTAACATTCGGTAGAACCCATTTATATTCTTTTTGATGAGAAAATTGCTGAAAAACTTGAAAAAATTGGTGGCAATATAGTTGCCACTGCCCGTCTAGCGCAAAATGTTGGTGGCAATATGTTTGCCACTGCCCGTCTGGTGCAAAACGTTGGTGGCAATATAGTTGCCACTGCCTGTTTAGAGCAAAACATTGGTGGCAACATAGTTGCCGCTGCCTGTCTGGTGTAAAACGTTGGTGGCAATATTTTTGCCAACCTCTCGCAGGATCACTTTTAAGAAACTGATCAAGATCTACCATTTAAATCTACAACTATACGAAGTATTCATTAACATTTAGCTTTTTTTGCTGGAAAAATTGCTGGAAAACTTGAAAAAATTGGTTGCCACTGCCCGTCTAGCGCAAAACGTTGGTGGCAATATGTTTGCCGCTGCCCGTTAAGCCCAAAAAACATGTTCTCGAATATTGGTTCTAAGTTTTTGGATAAATCTACATAATCTATCACAAAACGCCGTAAACTGAATATTACCATCCAAAAAGTTTCCAATTTAATGGTTTTTCTACGAATTTAAACCAAATTTACTGTTGACACTCAAAAACCAAGATTTGTTTTCATAAAAGTGGTTCGTAAATTACCATTTTTACAAATTCAGCGATTTAAAAACATTGAGAATGTTGCCAAAGGCTATCAGAACATATTGGGTACATAATATGCTAAAACGATATTGTTAGAAAAGCAAAAACAATGTTTTTCGTTGGTGGCAATATAGTTGCCACTGCCTTATAAAGGGTTAAGGCCCTTTGCATTCTTTCCGATATTACGTCGTCGAATTTTCCACGAACCATGATGACTAAATCATCAGCAAAACCCACAACTTCGAAACCATTTGTCTCTAAGGTTTTCAGGGTAACTACTATCTCATCCATAGTTTTCAACAATACTGATGATAAACTAATTAGCCTGAAGGCTTTTGGAAGTGATTTGTCACGTTTTCCTGGTTTTGGTATAAATACAACTTTTACCAATCTCCATATAGACGGAATATGAGTTAGTATCAGACTTGCCTTTAAAATCTCGATTAGAGATGGAATTAGCGCCGATTCTCCATTTTGAATCTGCGCTGGGAAAATCCCATCTGCACCTGCCGATTTATAAGGCCGATTTGAAAGGATCTCACTGCGTTTTCCACGTGAAAGCCCTAGTGAAAGCCATCCCTGCGACTCTGGTTGCGATCTCTTTTGTCCTCTCAGATCCCGACGAGTTTCTTTGAGAACATCCTACGTCACAATCAGAGTCCGAGCTGGCAGCAGCATGAACTGGGGAAGATCCCGGAAAGTGAGTCCCCATCATCAAGTCTAGTACTTCAGCCGGAGATTTTGAATTCAATGATTATGCTACCAGGATTTTCTTTCGAATTAATCAATATAACTAGGTATTTATGTATCACAAGTAACCTTCTAAAGGTTTTCAAAAGTTTGTGTACAATATGATTTTTGCTTAATACTTTGCTGTTGAGAAGAATGTTTTACAATTTTTTTCAAAGATTGCATAGCTACTGGCACTGTTACACACGCTCGGCAGACGGTTCCGCAGACATATACTACGGTGACGAAAGGATTTTCTGCCAATTCGCTATGACGGCGCCGCAGTGGAGACACCTACATTAGTTTCGAGTTTGCGTGAGGCAGAATAGCGATTTGTTAAAGAGGGCAAAAGACAGAATATGTCGAAAATAATTTTCACGCATTCAGCTACGGGCAGTTCTGTAGGTGGAAAAGAGGTCGTGCGGTGCCGTCATAGCGAATCGTCAGCTGGCACTGGCATAAGGCACAAGTTGAATTTTTTCTTCGCGTTCTGCTTTTCAACTTTAAACGTTAGTCTTTTAAAATATTTAATATTCTATTCGAATTATTATACATGTATACAAGTTCTTGTTTACTGGAAGATTAATAGAAGACGGAATATTATCCCAATAGGGTAGATGCTCCAGTAGTTGTGGTAGTACCTATAGTGGTGGAAACTCGAATTATTCCGTTATTCTTGCAGATTTTGGTACAAGTTTGATAGGTATCGAACTACCAGTACCAGTATTATCGGTAAGCACCAAACTTGTACCAAAATCTGCAAAAATAACGGAATAATTCGAGTTTCCACCACTATAGGTACTACCACAACTACTGGAGCATCTACCCTAGTTTATTATTTTGTGCCAATTGAAAATTATCGGGGCTTGAGTGAAGAATTAACAATGGGCAAGGCCTGCTGATCGTGTTTCAGATTTCCAAATGCATACGGATCAAGAAAAAATAACGGACGAAGAATGAATATTGTTGGACTAGTAAAAAGATCTTATTCTGATTATGGAACTATTTTTAAAGACTATTGGTATACGATAGCAGAAGAATTAACCCTCTAGTGCCCAAATTTTTGATTTGCTTGAAAAAATTTTAAAATGCTCATTTCGTGGCCAGAATAATGGAAAAAATATTCTCTAGTTACTAAGTTCAGGAATAGTTTGATTATTTATAAAAATTCGTAACCCGCCAATTGGCGGGGTTGGGCACCTGGGCGCAAAAAAGTTGCAAAATCAAATTTTTCGATTTAATTCGGGACATCGATTTTAGAACATCTATAACAGTGCTAGTATTTATGAAACTAGTTATAATGAGCTTCAACTGAAATTTTTGACCATATGGCCGATTCCAGGTCCCGGACAAGTTCCTTCGAAAATCCGTTCCGTGCTTGAATCAGAAAAGAAACTCTCCCCGGGCCCGGAACCGGTCATACGGCCTCTGTGAGACATGAGATTATCGCCAATCGCTATTTTGTCGAGTGCTGATGTTTTTTGATATGCGACACGACATAATTTACTGATGTTGAAATGTCCCTATATGGGAACCGGTTCCGGATTTATAATGTCCCCCCGGATTCGGATGGCGCGCACCTCATAACTGCGGCAAAGAAACTGATATGTCCACAGTCGATAATATGTTTACAAAAATCAACAGATTTCAAACAAGTTTTAAATATTTGGCAACTTTATCTAAAAAAGCCATGTCACGGTCGCCCAAGGAACTCCGGAATAACTCCGGGACCATATGACATATGGCTATTATCTATAGATATTATGAAAATAGAAAATATTTCCGGAAAAATTTCCAAATTTGGTGAAAAATATTGAAAGATAAAAAAGTTACGGCCATTTTAGTGAATTTTGCAGAGCTAAAAATGAAGTAGACCCTAGAGGGGTTAATCGAAGCGTCTTGCGGAGGAAAACTAGACTTGACTTCCAGCTTGAATGCATCATTGAATCTCCTTACCCGTAATATTGTCGGCGGTGACCAGAGATCCCAAATATATGACCTCATCAACCACTTCCAGTTCATCGTTGTCCATAGTCATTGCCCGTGGGAAGCGAATCTTTTGAAACAGACACAGAAACAGTTGTATTTTGAAATTTGGCAATGAATTCAGCAGAATCACCACGATCTTGCTTATTGATGTTCTTATCAGTAAGCAGTTTGCTTTTGGGGATTATATTACGCCGAATAGTACCCAGTCGTATATTCCTCTCGTTCCTCTCGAGTTGAGATATAAAATCAATGGTAATGTCGTATAATAATAATCGAAAAATATGATTTTTAAAATCTGGCAAAATTTTAGAAAGGCGAACAACAACATTAGTAGCTGCTCCCAAGTCAGGATTGCCTACACCATAATATGCTTTGAAACTATAACCTTTGAAAAGCCTTTAGAGTCTGATAGAACATGAAACTTAAATCCTCATTTATGTGATTTGTTTGATAAATTGGGTTTTTCATTTTTGTAGTACACTTTTGTTCACTATAATCTTTTATCGACTGGTAATTCAATTCAATTTGTTCATTAACACAAACTGATTAAGCGGTATAGATTAAAATTTGCGGTTTTAAAATGGTCTATGATAGATCCCATTTTGAATAATATTGTCTTGCTTATCAAGATTTTGTCGTTAAGCAGTAAAATTCGCCGGGTTTCAATGAATCTGTTTCTTGGTTATAGGGTTATGGTTTTCAAATACCATAAAATGCAACAATGTTTTGTGCTATAGCTATAAAGCGTTATATTGCAGCTCGTCAAAAAGGCGCACTGAAAATTAGGTGATAAGTCCTGTAAATTCCCCTTCCATATTGATGCCACTGCATGCTTGTGTATTTTTCAAGGCATATAAAGGAAGTTAACAAGGCCTATAACAATAATTTGTAGCTTAAACTCGAAAAAAAAATCAATAAATACAACGAAAACAACACGTTGTCAAGTTACCAAAAAAAAGTTGACGTTAATGCCCAACCCCGCCAATTGGCGGGGTCAGTTCCTTGATAAAACTCGGCCAGTTCCTAAACTTTTTATCGCAAATTTCCTCTTTTACCATGAAGTTCAACTTATCAGCTACTCACCAATAATTTTTTTGTTTATTTATTCCAAGAAATAAGCAATTTACAACAATTTGAATTTCACTCTGCAGAGCAAAATAATTTTTTTCTCAGTTTTGTGGCATTTTTCAAGTTTCGCACGAAATATCTGTTTCAAATCAACGTAATAAAACTAACAAACCACTCGAATAGTTAGATTAGACTATAATGAGAAGTTATGAGTGGATCTCAACATAAAACGAATAAGCATAGTAGATTTACAACGATTTTGCTGAAGCCCGCCAATTGGCAGGGTTGGGAACTAGAGGGTTAAGGAATAACTTTGCCTGGTCGCTAAGCTTGGTCCTGTTACTTATCTCCATCACAATTGGGCTTTACTGCTGGAGACGGATATATTTAAAAAAGCTTCGAGACAGGGCAGCACAATTATTATTTCAAAATCATGATTCATCACAGTTGCGATTCCGAAAACGTGACAAAATGTTATTCTACGGTCGTCGTATGCTAAAAAAAGTGAAGTCCAGGCCAGGCAGTGCAGGGCAGAAAAAGAAAAGCCGTGGTGCGCTTCGCGAAACGTTTACTCCACATGCGCAGAGATTATGACCCAATGCGGCTTCAAGTGGTAGAACCTCCAGCTGAATACTTAGAGGAAGCAGCTGAGGGGAATGACAAAGTTCCGCCCGATGCTCTATATATGCTTCAAAGCATTCGAATTTTTGGCCACTTCGAGAAACCGGTGTTCTTAAAGATTTGTAAACATACAGATAAAAAAATTAAATGACGATAGTGTATTCATTGTGCAATCCGGTCAGATTAACGTGTTTCTCAATAATCCGGATGGCAGCTCAATAGCCCTCAAGGTTGTGCGTAAGGGAGAGTCGGTAACATCTTTGTTGAGTTTTATTGACGTACTTGTGGGAAACGTCAGCCAATACAAGACAGTCACAGCCAGAGCAATGGAAGATTCTCAAGTTATCCGCTTGCCTATGTTTGCATTCAAGGAAGTATTTGATGAAAGTCCTGATTTACTAATTTGCGTCATTCAAGTTATAATGATCCGCTTACAGCGAGTAACCATTACGGCACTGCATAATTATTAGGGTTTAAGCACTGAGTATATCCAATGGTCGTCTCAGCGTAAAAAAGTCGTCGTCCTAATGAAAAATAGTCCTGGTAGTCGTCGAGTTCCTTCGGACGGGCAGATGCCTTCCCACTCGTTGGTGGGTCAAGTAACAAATAGTGAAACCAGACCGGACATGCTTGCGGATTTAGCTGATCACACTGGAAGTAGGCGCACTTCTGCAATTCCGAGTGAACCGATGGAAGATACTGTAATGAAGTCAATAGCTATTGAAGGTTTTCTTAAGGAATTAGGTTTAACACTAGATATACCAGACCAGTCATTTTGACTGGTCGTGCAATTTCAATTTGAAATTTCTACAACATCTAACATTTGATTTTAGAAACGATGTTATGACTTTTGTAGCTATAAGTAGAGAATACATTTTATGAACTTAATGTTACTTTATATATATTAGTAACAAATATAATTTTTGTTTTTGCCATTTATACCATCACCAGTCAAAATGACTGGTGCAAGATTCTATGAAGAAATTTAGCATTTCTGGAAAACGGTGAGTCCGAAGCATGAAATTATTCAGTGAAATGCCGTTCCTAATGGTTCTTGGCCATTTTTGTAGAGTTTTGTCGAGAGTCGGTCCGTTTCGGCGGTTCTATTCTTCAGCTGACCGATTTCTCGCCGGATCTCTTTGAGATCGGAAGTCGAAACGCCCTTAGGCTCTCATACGTTCACTTTTGCTCCTTTTTCTTTTGCTATATCAGCAATTGAGATCCCTATCAAAGAACTGCTTCCACTCACCAACCACTATGCGCTCGTTTGTGGCCAGGTTTCCCTGCTCGTTCTTACACATATCAGGCCTCGGTGTGTATCCTTTACGCATCTCACGCATCTCACTGGCCTGAAATAGTGGTTCTAGCTCTCCTTCTGGCGTTTTGCGGCCTCACTGATGGCCGAACGTATCCTGCTACATTTAACTTCGAGGGTCGAAGCACCTGGCCACAGAGGAAGGCGCATAGTATGCGCATAGTTCTCATCACATTCCGGGTTGTCTAATTATCGATTGTTTAACCGAGGGTGGCTTTGTCGTGAGATGTATACCGTCGATAACGTCGGGGCACGTGTACTGTTACTAGGTATTGATCTGAGTCGATATCCGTACCCCGTAGGGAGCGTACACGGAAAGAAATTTGATTCCGATGCCATGAATGAAATCATAAAATCATGAAATGTGAGTTCATGTCAAATCATGACTGAACTGCCATATCAGACAGCACAAAATCATGAACAATCATTCATGATTTTGCGTTGTGTTGTACTGCAAGAAGCTCGTGATATCATGATTTTTATTCATGGTGTATTTTCATAAATCATGAGCTAGAAACCGGGAATCATGAGTCATTTTGCTCGTTTTGGAGATCAAATTTCTACTCGTGTACGTTGGTGATGTTCGAGAAAACCCGACCTTCGATGAGAATATGGTCGATTAGGTTCGATGTTAGTTGGTCAGGTGATCTCCTGGTGGTTTTGTAGATCTATATGGGGAAAGAATGTTTTTTTTTGATCCCCAGGCCTCGGGAAGCTGCAAAGTTGATGCATCGCTGGCCGTTATCACTATACATTGGTTCCCTGTCGATATGATCGTTCATGTCCTCAATGATGATGATATCCCGTGGCGACCACTCGAGCAGCTATCGTATGTTGCCTCCAGCTGGACATAGAACGCTTTTTTCTCGTCGTCGGGTCTACCTTCGTGTGGCCAGTGCACGTTTATGATGGAGTAGTTGAAGAAGCGGCCTGTTATCATCAACACACATATCCTCTCCCGATCCTGCATTCTGCTCATCACTACGAAGCCCGTTCCCAGCTCGTTAGTTGCTCCACCGTTCTGGCAAAATTGGGCCTTGCCGCCACGGATCCCCCAAACCTTCTCGCCTTTGCGACAGATCTCCTGTAGTGCCACAATGTCGAACTTTTGCGCTTCTAACTGAACGAGCAACATTCTGTCGCTATCCACGAAATTTGGTTTTACAGTTCCAGGTAGGAAGCATCTATTCCAATTCCTTGTTTCATCGCCTGTCCATGCTAAATGTTTCGAGTTGAATTTTCTTGATTTTTCATAATATTTTAGATATAAAAAGCTTGCCTTACTAGGGCTATGCTGCCGAGTCTCATGATGGGGCTGTTATCGTATAGTGCCGAGACAAGACAGTGCCTCCTTGCCTGTCGGTATACGACTTTAGTTTCCACCAGGGTTGGTAACCACACCTCTGCTAAGGTTGTTCGTATTCCGGCTGGTAGGGTAATCAACCTATTTTGGACCCCATCTGTAGCTGTACACAATTTGGACACTTACAGCAAAATCAAATGAAAGTGTCCAAATTATGTACAGCTGCAGATGAGGTCCAAAACAGGTTGGTTACCCTACCACGAAGAGGTGGAGATAGAAGTTGCTGGATAAGAGGCTAAGGACCACTATAGGGTCTGTGTTGCCCATTATTTAGTCGTTCACCAACCGTTTCTTATCCACCAGTCATTTTGACTGGTTTTGGTATAAATAGGTATATTTAAAATGCTGGTATATCTAGTGTTAAAGGAAGGAGACAGACCCTTCATCGAAGACAACATTGTTTTAAAGGAAATTGCTCCTGGTACAACGTTAACGCATCAAGGTTGCAGTGATGATGTACTCCTTATTTTTGTTATTCGCGGCGGATTAACAATAGCGCAATATCCGCAGATCAACATTGGTTGCAACAAAAAATTAGACAAATCCGAAAACCATACTGTTGCTATTCATCCCGGTGACGTTGTTGGGGGTCTAGCAGTACTAACAGGCGAAAGTAGTTTGTATACCATTAAAGCAAAGCACTACTCCAGAGTTGGACTACTGAGCAAGGAGATCATCTATAGCATAATGCGTGAACGCCCGGGGGTTGTCTTGAACATTGCCGTCAGTGTAGTCAAACGATTATTGCCTCTAGAACGTCAATGCGATTTTGCATTAGACTGGAATTTCCTAGAATCGGGAAAAGAAGTCTGTTCGACTTCATCCGAACGGAATAATTTTTAAAGTGAAAATTTCTGAAAAGTTGTTAACCCGCGCCTACTTGGTTACATTTGTATGCCCCTCAGTAGTGATCTAGATAAGTTACGAATGCATTCAAAGGCAGTGGTGGGCTAATTCGCTCACTTTTTCGCCGAAAAAGTTAGCTCGCTAATCGCTAAACGCTAATCGATAAACTCAGATTAGCGAAAATTTCGCTAATTGCTAAATCTGAATTAGGGATGAAATGGGGAAGGCAAATGAGGAGCGTCCAATATAGCTCTAGCTATCCCAAGCCCCTACCTAGCGCCTCCACGTGGCCATACCCGGTAATGCTCTATTGAGTAGCCAAGCTAGAAGGTGCGATACTGTGTGGTTCCCGGCTGCCTGATCTCATAATCGAGGTTTTGGGCAGAAGGTGGAGCCACACGATCTGGTAAGCATAATATAAGTTATTTTAATTATTTTTTTCGTTTTAGATTATGAAGCATTTACTGCTTTATAGTGAAAACTTTGGCCAATACGTGTGTTAATACTGCACATGGATATTGAATACCAGAAGAAAAATTAAATTAATTATTAGAAGCATTTATGGAAAGTAAAGGACGCAACTCTATTCCATTCGAAGGACTGCTGGTGAGATTGTTCTATTTTTACGCATATATACCACATTTCATAAATAAACTAGAATCGGGAAGAGGGAGGGACCATCAGAGCACTTGTTTGAAGCGGTGGGCCTAGGGAGAGTGAAACAGTCAACTTTCTAGGGTTAATCTTGGCCCGATTAACAACACATCGTGGATAATGAGCGGGCTCTTCTCCCCACCTGCTGGAGTCATTCTGCATTAAGACGGTTTATTCAACGATTCAGGTGACTTAGCCCTTGGAAGGAGATTCTCTAACTCCCTGGTACGTGTAAGTGATGTTGCTTATCGACCAATTCCCTTTTGGCCCTTCATACAAGAGTTGGGAAGCATGACCAATCGTTGAATATGTTCAACTCTTTTTGACATGATAGGCTCATTGCTATGAACGGATGTTCTGCTAAGGCAGGTGGTAGTACCATATATTCATATTCATATATAATTGCTAAATCTGAATTACCCAAAAACATTTTTGTTTTGAGCATATACTATATATAGCGCAAATAACTGTCGACAATTCATAATTTTTGGACATACCGTGACCGCACATAATTGCGATCAGCTCCCAATTCCGATCACTAAACCTAAATGGTCAATTTTTAGAAAATTGAGCCAAAATCTGTAGTAAATGAGCACGCTTAGTTATTGTGCTATGTATTTATGTGTCAGTTGTTGAAAAATGACTGCCTTTGGGGCACTTCAAAATAAATTAAATTCGACAGGCAATAGCAAAAACCGTCATCAAAATGTATTTTCTTAGCCGAGGTGCTAAGCGCTCGATCGAATTTGCTAAGATCATAGCAGCTTGAAAACATATTACCTTCTTCGATATTATATGATAACAAATAGATATAAGCATATGTAACCGTTCTATATCAAATTTGGCTGAAAAAATGCTGAATTTGCAGAATTTATTCCATTAATTTTTTTTCTGCTTCTAATTCCGATCACTATATCAAAGTTATAAACTGGCAAAATGCAAGCTAACGAAGTTGCTATTTGGATTTTAGGATTAATTGCAACATGATAACATGGTAGGATTATCGAAATTTTTTGCATTAGAACTACGTCTTACGGCGTTTGGTGTTAACCAAAATTTTGTCCATTATACACCAAGCTTGTGGCTGCTGCTGATTAGCATAAGCAAGCATAAGCATCCCAAGCAGCAATGTGAGTTTTATTGTACTCTTATGGTGGCCTTCAAGACCAATTTTGGTGCCATCATAAGAGTGTAATAAAACCCAAATTGTTGCTTGGGATAAGCATAAGCAAGCATAAGCATAATCGTAGGATTCCGCCCGTGTGCTGCTACTCCGTTAATGTCCTGGACCGATGAAAATTGCAAAATGATGGCTGGAAAAGGCATGTTTAGGACAGCGCACTTTTCCTTATTGTGCAACCTTATCTAGTCCCTGTGTGTTGATCAATATCGACGCCGGCCACGTCCGAATGCGGTTCCTGGTGGGATGGGAAAGAATGTTAGTCCAATACTTGTTGCTAATAAAGACCAGGGAATCCTCTGCATCTTCACTAGCGTCAAGCTTGTGGCTGCTGCAGATTCAAGACAAAGAACCAAAATAAACTTGCGTGTTTTTTGCTTACTAGAGAGCACAGTATAGCCTAGGTGCTACATTCCGATTTGGAATTTTGACCTTATGTTTTTATACGACATACTTCGCAGCCTGTAAGAGTACGGGACAATTGTAGGACTAGTGCTACAAATCCTTTGACTCTTTCAGTCGAGATTCGAACATGTGACGTCTAGCTTCCCGATCAGATGATTCTAACAAAAATCTTACAGAATTGTTGCTCAAGTTGATATTTCTATCAAACTTTACTATAAATGTTTCAACCAAGATTCTATCTCGTTCTGTTACTTATAAATCGCTTTGTTACAATTTGGTTATACAGCAAGACAGAATACTGATTTTTGTTACTCATATGGATATAAATTATATCATAATTTGGTATATTTGTGATATGCCTTGAGCAAATTTTGTTACAATTTTAGTTATTTTAACTAGTAACGAGACCTAGTTTATAACCAAATGCAAAGGAGACTTTGTTATAAAATACTTAATTAAGTGCGCTTAATCAACGATTGTCGCCGGCTCCAAAGATTGTTAGATGCCTGTGTGAATTGGTGCAAGTTCAACTACATGATAGTGAGCACAACAAACGTTCCATCGCACTCAAAACCCTATCATATGACTGCAATATAAGCAGAAATACTCTCCGGAGGGTAGAGCAAGTTAGCGACCCCGGCATCTTACTCGACTCTAAACTTATGTTTAACGCTCACCGTTCCACAGCATCTTGACAGCTATGATTTATCCCCAAAATCGGAGGAGATTTTAAGGACCCTCACTGCTTGAAATCTTTATACTGTGCATTAGTCTGTCCTTTGCTTGAAAATTTTCATTCGAGATAAGATTTTTAAACCAGTTGATAGAATAATATTTACTGAATATCGGCGTGTATTTTGGTCTTAATGAAACGCCACTGAATTTGAGTTATAGTCGCGAGAGATGATGAAGTCGCTGCGGCTAAATTGGGCCCATTTTCTATAGTGGTATCGGTGTTGTTTAAATCCGGCAGGCCGAAAAAGCCTACTCAGGGATTGCTACTTTTCAGAAACAGATCAAAAGAGAGACCGAAAGATAACGTGTCGGTATTGCCTACATGTCGGCTCATTGAAGATAACTAGTTTTGCAGTGACAACAGCTCACTGCTGGCGTTAGTGTATCATTGAATCGTTCATATACACTAGCACCAGGAGCAAGTGGTTGTCACTCAAATACTAGCTATGTCAACACGATAGAAGAGTTTCAGGCGCAACTGCCTCACACATTGATAGTAGTGTAAATAGAGCACCGTATGCTGAAATTAAAAGCAAAATGTTGCAAATTGATAGTGAATGAAAATTGATTTATATTTTCATATCGGAGGGGAATTTTTATGTTCTTCCGTGATAAAAAGAAGTTGAATTGTTCTGTGATATCATATTCACAGTTTAGTTTCTAGAATAAGTAAACGTGATCATAATTGTGTGTTTTTCAAACCATCATCAAGAGCCGATACGCGTAAGCGATTGTTTCTGTTTTTTTCAGCCTAATTACGTGCCAGTGGAAAAAGAGTGGTTTTGATGCTTATTGAATAAAATTTAGCAAATTTCTTACATTTTTATGAAAATAGTTATAACACATTAATGCCTTTGAGTGCTACATTCGTTTCAGTATTGTTATATAGCGGCAAAGTTTTTATTTAGGAAAGCGCAGCCAAAAAACGTAATGTATGCCGAATTTCGTAGCGTGCTGGATCTTTGCCGAGGTATGCTTCCTGCGAAAAATATCTCTAATAACTTAGTATCGAAAAAGACGGAGTTTATTATCATGATTACGTCCATTTTATGAAAATGTTTTACAGAATAGATTTCTTTCTTGTAAGGCACCCTTCTTGGTACAAATATTGCCTCTACACATCCAGGCTTATGCAGTGCTCTGGAAATACTCTCCATTTTTAGCATTTTGCTGTGCAGAACAAGAATTGTGTTGCTCTCTCTCTTTCTGTCGAACGTAATCTCTCCCGAAAACCGAAGAAATTTTTTCTTTTGCAATGCTTTGCTGTTCCAAGTGCTCCGAACTGCGCATCCGAAATATATTTTTAACCTGATATGCGATAAATCGTCAATCCGGAACCAACTTCTCAAAAGGGCCAACCAGCAAAATGTAAACAAACCGAGTGGGGGTTTCTTTCCCTATGCTAGTCCAGCAGAAAATTTACGGTTTGTTTACATGTGTTTATGTTTGTTTGTTTTGCAGATAGGCCCTTTTGAAAAGTTGGTGCCGAATCCGCAATTATCTAGTAAACCGAAAATATTTCATTTGATCAATTACAACAGTTATCTCATAGTGATAACGGAATTCCTCTTTTGCTATTAAATAATCTTCATAACAATTGCTTCTGACTCGCTTAGTTATCAATTTGCTAACAAGTCTATGGCTGTCATCAAATCTGCCACATCAAAAGCCACCAATCTGCTAGATTCGCAACGTGAGCGGATGGTTCTAATTTAACTGGGACCATGTGCGTAAATTCACGACAGCAGCATAGAGACCGGTTCTTATCTAATCAGCGACGACAGGCCACCACCGCGAGGCGACGGAAGTAAGAGAGATAGTTTCATTGAATCACTGGCTCAGCATGGACGTGCTAAGTGTGCTCGAAGGCCGGCTAGAGGTTGTAGACGATTCGGTATCCTCGAGGGAACTGATCAATCGCTTGGTTGCACTGGGACCTCGCGAGGAACCGTTGCATCTAGTCGAGTTGGATGCAGTCGTAAAGCGGCATTACGACTGGGTACGGCATATGCCACGGGTCCGACCGTTTTACGCCATCAAAAGTAACGACGAACCAGCTATTGTCGAGACGGCCGCTTTGTTGGGCTGTGGTTTTGATTGCGCCTCAATAGCCGAGGTTCGGCGAGTTCTCGGCTTTGGGGTCAATCGCGAAAGGATAATATTCGGTCAGCCAATGAAAACCATCGAGGCGCTGCAGTTTGCCAAGGAGAAAAAAGTGCGAACCGTTTTTGACAGCGACACAGAACTCCGGAAGATTCATCAATACTATCCGGAGGCAGAGTGCAGTCTATTCTGGTATTTTGAAGGCATGTAAGAGAATTAATTGGCGTGTTTTGTTTTTCCAGGGTTCTGATCCGTTTTAGATTCGTGCCCAACAACGCCGACGCAAATTATAACGTTAAGTTCGGCTGCAATCCAGCAACAGAAGCTCGTCAGCTGTTGGATTTGGCAAAAGAGCTCGGAATCACTGTAATCGGTTGGTGCTTCAACGTCGGAGCTGCTTGTTCGGATCCGGAAATCCTTTACAGAGCCATCGAAGCAGGTCGAAAAATTACCGATTATGCAACTGATTTGGGATTTTCCTTCCGGTTGATTGATTTGGGTGGAGGTTTCTCCGGCAGGAAGGGTATTGATGTTGGAATTTATGCGACGCATATAAATCGAGCGCTACAGGAGTTTTTCCCGGAGGATGAAAAGTGGTCCGTGATTGCAGAGCCTGGAAGATATTACAGCGCAGCTGCGCACACCTCTGTGATCCCCGTTCACGGTAAGAAGGTATTTCGGAATGAGCAGAACCCTGCACAGATAGAAAGAGTGTTTTACTACTTTAATGACGGAATTTATGGGACGTTCTACAGTGCTAAGTACCGCAAAATGCCGGTAAAACCGGTGATTTGGAAAAAGCGCGAAGAGTGCGGCCCGGAGCGTCGATCCTTTCTGTACGGGCCATCTTGCGATGGGATTGATTGCTTTGCCGAAGATATATTGCTACCGGAACTAGACATCTCGGACTTTATTATTTTCGAAGACCAAGGTGCATATTCAAGGGTTCACTCTTGTAGATTTAACGGGTTTTGTGTTCCAAAACCGGTTATCTTCATAAGAAAAAGTGTTTGGTAAAATCTGGAATGAGTTTAGTTACTCCATCAATATTTTTAAGGTATGTAATTTCAGGGAACTTCTGGAGCAAGTGGCATCCGCGACTCAACCTGAAAGACTGGTTTTGGATTCAAAATATTTACAATTGAACTATAAATTGGAAGCCGTGGTATTCGAGTAACTTCATTTGACAGAATATTATTGTTGCAATTATTATAAGCTTGAGAAAATAAAAAAATCATCACTGATTTTCTCATCCTAGTCGGTAATCCATTCAAGGATTATCCCTTCCATGCGTACACAAAAGACGGTGAAATGACTAGGTACATATTGGTTTTCGTTCCCACTCGGGGCTCGGGTGTTCTAGCTTATCTGTAGTGCCGATCCGGTTAATCGGTTTTGCAAAATATGTTTTCAAAACAAAAAAACTCTCCCACACCTAGCGTTGCGTATGATCGTACACATGAGGGGCGCCATGGGAAAATTATGCAATTTTCTCTCTTCCATCTCCTTGAACCCAATCAACCGTAGCCGCTTAGCATCCAGGTAGGTAAGGTAGTCGGTGTTATTATCGGTTTCCTTCACCCTTGACGAGCTTTAAATCTCGACAGCTCTTTTCGTGTGATTTCTTACCTCTCAAGCAGCATTCACTCATCTGTCTGTTTCGGTGTTTGCCTCTTCTTTTTTTCCTAATCACCCTGAACAGCTGGTCTATACGTCATGGGAAATCGCCATCATATTTGCCTTGAATGTTGCTGTTGATGACCAGAAGGCTAGACTACGTAAGTGCTTCATGCTGTCTCTAATCCGTGGTTGTGACCGGGTAATCAGTATTATCGAAAAGAGTTGAAAATTCCGATAACTCGCCGTTTATTTTGAACACAATTTGTAACAACCTGCTTCTGCTCGCAGTCAGGCAGGTGCACCGCATCTATGAACCACGTCCTTCTAATGGAAATCCGAAATAATTATGTATACACGGACGATGCAAACAATATTAGCTCCCGGCGGCGGTCGACAGAGAGTTCGAGGCCTAATTTGTTGTTTTTCTGCTGCAGTCACCATCGCTGCAGCAGGTGCATCGGGCGATTTAAATCCAAACAGCCGGCACACGCGCTAGATGAACATTTAGAAGTCAAGCTGTGTCCGATATACCAAGATCAATTTTATTTTTTTAAATCAACTTTTTTGTGTGAGGATTGCTATTTAATATTAAAAAATCAGTCATTTAGTGAATCTTGGAAGCCGTGTTTCATCCCGTGATAGTAGCACGTAAGACAAATATGTGATTATACTCCAAATCATATACGATGCCGCGCTTTAACCGCTTGCAGAAATGCAGCCAACATCGGCAAAATACAGCAAAGCAAAACATATTGAATTTTGCCACCTGTTGCTCTCGCAGTCGATAATAATCAAGCGAAATAAATAACATGCTCTGCAATGGCGGATGCAGCGAAGAATCAAAACACCTTGCGGGGAGCCGAGAATGACGACAGTTGGGACCAGAATGCGTCGGTTCTACTTGGAGGCTGTTGTTTTAATTTTGCCGTTGTCCTACCTTTGTATCTTCTCAAAGTAGAGAGGATGCATGATGGCATGGGTAAGAACAAATAAAAGCAGTCTGTTAGTTGCTAAAAATGGGAACTAAACATCAAGTCTTCCATATACTGATAATGATGACTGAACTTTAATTCGAAAAATACGTACAGCTGATAAATCGTCATCCGTCGTTCTACAAGAATTACGCTTGGCACAACAAAATATGCAAATAAGAATAATAATAATTCATCACAAGAAGAAGGGTTTCCTTAATTATATAACTATATCAATACACAATCATATAACAACAAATAAACAAAACAAGTTGGAGGGAAAAACGGGTTGTTCTAAAGAAAGCGTTTGTATAAACGTATAGTAATCTTTGATTCTCACACATTTCAATTAAGTTATTTAGCAATAACAATTTAGAAACATAAGCTTTTCGGAACGAGAAAAAGAGCTGAAAACGCTTCTGTTATTACTGTGTGTTGGTATGTATTAAGTTTAATTCGGATTTAAGGCTTGTTCGCGCGGCAAAATCTGGACACCACAATTTTGCAATAAAACAAATTTGCTACAAGTTTAATCCATGAAACAATTTTATATCATTTATGTGTGTATCGTTAATAATTATCAAACAAATTAACATTACTTATTTGGTCTGCATGAAGATAGGTTTTAAGCGCTAATAGCTCAGCGGTTTTCCGATCGATTTTCAATATTCTTACACCAATCGATCGGAAAATCTTCTAAGAATTAACCCAAAAGAAGAAAAGTATGGATTCGTGATGTTGAACTATTGAAAAATTGAAAATAATGAACCTCTGTTTTACCAGAATTCTCGCTTGCTTCGTGATTGGTTGGAAGATTCTTTACGATGATCTAAACCTATACCAAATTGATATCTGTGCTTGGGAAGTAAGCCAAAACAAGTGACAAAGTTCCCTCATTTGAACAAGATTTCTTAACACCGCGATTAAACCTAGACCATTTTGATGTCCTTGCTTGGGAAGTACGCCAGAAAGTGTGACAAAGCCCCCTCGTGCCAACAGATTTCTTACGAACGCGATTAAACCTAGTCCAATTTGATGTCTGTGTTAGGGAAGTGTGCCAGAAAAAATGACACAAGTTTGTTGTCCCAACAGATCGCAAATTCTTTACTGCGAGACGATTAAACGTCGGCGAATTTGATATCTGTGTTGGAAAAATGTGCTACAGCTGTAGTGTTCGGTTATAATACGGCTCTGTATGAATACGCATGCTTGCCGTTTCATTAGAAGTGTAGTGAAAAGATGTGAAGATGTGCTGTCGATAAAATAGGATTGAATTGGCAAAATCCCTTCAACGTGAGGAACCATGAGTAATAAAAACATTCTTTAATTTCAATGAGGTAGCAGGAGGCAAAATGGACCAACGATGGTCTTAGCCGTCCCAGTGACAACACAAATAAAAAAATGGAGCTAGCAGGAAAGCAATAGTTTGTGTTCTTGATTTTGTTAAATTGTTTTCAAATGCACAATCTTTTAAGAATTGAACGTATGCAATGCTACTACTTTGATAAATGTTACATACAACGCATGTAGCATGTATATATGTTACATATAGCATGTATACATAAAGAATCGAATTATTACAAGCATGGATACACGCTACTATCATTACAAAGAGGCTTACGTAGTCCTGCGTCACCTATATATGTGGTCGTGTAATGGTAATGTGTTGTGTTGGTAATGTTCGAGGTAAATCAATCATCGATTAGAACGTGATCGATTTCCTTCACTCGTTTTCTCTTTGCTGAAAAAAAGGGTTTTATCGGTGACTTTTATTGTTCGTGTCGGTTCATTTCCCCGATGCGGATCTTGATGTCCTATGGTAACAGCTCCCGTGCATCAGCTCCAGCTGTCCTTCTAAAAAAAAAAAAGAATTTTGTCTTATTTATTTTCGTAAAGTACGAAATGTGGATGTGGAGTACCGCAAGGAACAGTTTAAGGTCCTTGACTATTCTCAATGTTTATACATGTCTTACCAAATCAAATACCTTAGGCCGTATAAATAAAATAAAAGAGTTGGTGCAAACTCTCCCATAAGATTTACACGGGAAAAGCAAAGCAAATTGTTTTATTCATACGGCCTATTATTGTCTGTCGCACTTGTCAACGACGATTTGTTTTTTAATAGACAGTAAAGGCCCAGCAATTTGACAGTTTTGCCATGGGTTTTTCTGTCAAATATCCGCAACGTAGTAAAATCCGTATGCATTATGTCTGGGCCTTAAGCTGGAAAGCTCAAACTAATGCAGGCTGTTAATATTCATTTTGGATATCTTGTATTTCATAACTTGGTCGCAATATTCATATTTCCATATCATATTCGAATATGTACTTTTTGCTCGTTCCCACCAACAACCATATACTGCGTTTCGGCGGTGTTAATTGTAAGTCCCAATCTCGCCGCTTTTAAAGGGTCTGAAGGCCTCTTCCACTGCGCTACGGTTGATTCCGATGATATCGACGTCATCCGCAAAACCAAGAAGCATGCGAGATTTCGTGATGATAGTTCCATTCCTTTCCTCGTTTGCCCTTCGTAATGCACCTTCCAAGGCAATGTTGAATAGCAGGTTAGAGAGTGCATCCCCTTGCTTCATTCCATCCAACGTCACGAAAGCAGCTAAGTTCTCACCCGCTATCCTAACGCATGATTTGGATCCGTCCAGCGTCGCACGAATCAGCGTAACTAACAAGTTTCGTCGGAAAACCATGTTCTAGCAATATTTGCCACAGCTCATTTCGTTTAACTGAATCGTACGCCGCTTTAAAGTCCACAAACAGATGGTGTGTCTGCAAGTTGTACTCCCGGAACTTGTCTAGCAACTGACGCAGGGTAAACATTTGATCCGTCGTGGAACGACCCTCACGAAAACCAGCTTGGTACTCGCCGACGAAGGACTCCGCTAACGGCCTCAGTCTGCAGAACAGGATACGGGAAAGCACCTTGTAGGCAGAATTGAGCAATGTAATTCCTCGATAGTTTTTACACTATAGTCGATGTCCCTTTTTGAAAATTGGGCAAATGAGGCCATCCAACCACTCCTCCAGCATTTGTTCTTTCTCCCAGATCCTGACAATGATCCGGTGGATTGCTTCGTACAGCCGATCGCTCCCCGCTTTCAGAAGCTCAGCCGGGATACCGTCCTTCCCAGCAGCCTTACCGTTTTTCAGCTCACTGATTGCCTTTTTAACCTCCTCCTGTGTTGGTGGCTCCACAGCTTGACCATCGCGTACAATTCCTATCCTGTCCCTGTTGATCTCCACATTTACCTCTCCATTCAACCAGTGTCTGAAAGTGCTCCTTCCACCAGGCTGCTACCGCCGTTTTGTTGGTAAGCAGGTTGCCAGCACCATCATTGCACATCACAGGCATGGCAAAATTCCTGCATATCACCGTTTTATAGAAACTCCGTGTGTCGTTGCTGGCGTATCGTTCCTCTGCGCCGGCGAGCACGTGCTCCTCGTACTCGCGTTTCTTTAGACGATGGATTTTTCCGCAGCTCTAGTCTCTCTGTACCTCTCTCTGTTTTGACGCGTTGCCGCAGTGAGCATGCGACTCCTGGCCTGGTTCTTTTCATCTGTCACTCTCTAGCATTTGGCATCAAACCAGCTATTAAGCTGTCTTCCACCTGTCGTGCCTACCACCTCTCTCGCAGCTGTTTCGATGGTTTCGAGATTTCGCCGTGTTCGACAGCCTTGCGCAAATCGTACTCACTACGAGATAGTGGTCAGAGTCGATATTTGGTCCCCGAAAAGATCGTACATCGATAACATTCGAAAAGTGTCGACCGTCAATCAAGACATGATCGATCTGAGAGCTAGAGTTTCCATTTGGATACCTCCAGGCCTGGCCTCAGACCGTTATCATTGGTCGACAGATGAAGGCTATGTCTTCCAATAACTGGACGGAAGAATTCCTCCCTCCCGATCTGCGCGTTTGCATCTCTGATCGTGATTTTCGTGTTTTGGGCTCTCTCCATAGGTCCTCTCAAGCCTGTCGTAAAACTCGTCCTTAGCATCATCGGATTTATTATGTGTCGGTGCGTATAAGTTGATTAGGCTATAGTTGAAAAATTTGCCCTTAATCCTCAACACGCATATACGGTCATCTACGGGCCTCCACCGGATAACTCGTTGCTTTTGTTGTCCCAACACTACGAAACCGACTTCATGTTATGCTTTTTTACCGCCACTGTCGTAGATGTGGTACTTGAAAGAAGTGCCTGCAATAGGGTCTACTGCACGGAACTCCCTTTCTCCGGAATTTGGCCACCGAACTTTCTGAATAGCAGCGATCTCCCTTCCGAGTTGATGCAGCTCTCGAGCAAGCAAGCCAGCCCGTGCCGGTTCATGGAGAGCTCGGACATTCCAGGTACCAAGCTCCAATCGTTATCCCTTAATCCCTTCCTTGTCCCTTACCGTGTCCTATACCGATTGCTCCGACCTGAATTTCTTTCTTCGTTGTTCGTGGTAATTGAGTTTTCGGCATACTACCTCACCGGGGTCGCGATACCTACATCCCGCTGATGGGTCTGCCGTCTTAGGTATAGCTCGCGGGATACAGCATTTCATATTCAACCGCCCGTTTGGAGCAGACGCTGTGTGAGCCGCCCCTCACCTGGAGAACAGGTGCTCTAGTTCGCACCTCCTAGCTTAGCTGCTTCAGTAAGTACATGAAGCATTTCCGGGTAAGGCCATCGACCGTCACCATTTGGCTTAGACCTGCGTGGTGGCACCAGGTGGGAGCTTGAGAAAGCCAGAGCTATGTTTGACGCTCCTTTCAGGTAACTCTCTCCATTTCATTCCCGTGGGAGCCCAATGGGTTCAAACGTCGGTGCCCAAGTGGTGTTGGTGCCGAGGTGGAGTTAGGTGGGGAACGATATGAAGTAGTAGAGGAATTTATATACCTTGGTACACTCATGACATGTGACAACGATAGAAGCCGCGAAGTGAAACGACGAGTTGCAACCGCGAATCGGGCTTTCTACGGATTACGTAGCCAGCTGAAGTCCCGTAATTTGCAAATTTGCACAAAACTGGCACTCTACAGACCACTAATCCTTCCGGTGGCCCTCTACGAACACGAATCATGGACGCTAAAGGAAGCTGATCGGCGAATGCTTGGGGTTTTTGAGCGTAAAATTCTGCGATCTATACTTGGAGGCAAAATGGAAAATGGAATGTGGCGCAGACGCATGAATCACGAGCTGTACCAAGTACAAATACTGTACTGTACAAATATGCTGATATAGTGAAGGTAGTGCAATGTGGCAGGCTGCGGTGGGCTGGACACGTGGCCAGAATGCCCGATGAAAGTGTAGCCAAAACTATTTTCAGCAGAGAACCAGGAAGAGGTCGTAGATTCCGAGGCAGACCCCGCATCCAGTGAGTGTTCGTAGGGATTGGAGAACGGCAGCCTAGGACCAACGGTACTGGAGGATCATTATTCGTTCGGCGCAGGATCGGTAACGGACCGCTGCCACTAAAGTAAAGTAAGTAGTTTTTGTTCAGTCAACAGATAAGAATTATCATAGTTAAAATTTGCTTTTAATTATTATCTAACCAAGGTTGCCTCCCAGTTAGCTTCGAGGTACAATGCTGGTCTAACAAGTCAGTCGTCGCATGTTCCAATCTCGGCAGGGAGAGGATGTTAGAGTTAATAGGATCTTAGCACTAGAACCGCAATTATCCTGTGCTCTAACAACTGGTTGCGAAGTCTGTCGTATAAAAAAACAGCTCAAGTTTCGATAACGGAGTGTAGCTTCTAGGCTTTGCTTTGTCTTGCTTTTTGGTTGTGACTATTACTGTAGGTTCAAAAATAAGACTGAAGTACATTTTTCTTATTAATCAAGTAGTACTTTTAGAACCGTTAGAAGGTTATTTTTATTTTGATTGTTACAGATATAAATAAAAATAAATGAATATTTATGTATAATATTTATGAATACGCTTCGAAATTGCATGCACTTTTAAAATTACGTGTCTAAGCGATTGTAATATATCTAAAAAAGGTTTAAAAAAGGTAACTTAGAGACCAGTAATTATTATGGTAAAAAATTGATCTGCTCGAGCAATATTCTTCAAAACTTATTTTTGAGTATTGGACTCAAATAATAATATGTTTTTGTTACCTTTGTGGTATTTTTCATTTGCACAGTTTTTACCCGTCCATCTCAGTTTCCGACTGTAATGTTGTTAGCTTTGGTCTCGAAACCTTTAGTTTGCTCACCATTTGCCGGGATGCAACCGAGTGCTGCACTCAAGCCGCAGCTTAGTAGGACCCCACAGTTTTTTTTTCATGCTGTGCTGCATTTGTACCGTAGCTATATACCGAGCTGCTGCCTTTCGGGCCAATAAAAAACACTCTCGGAACTAGTCCACAGAACCAAATTATGCTCGTCGCTGTGCATATAGGGTCGAGGCTTGTTTATTGGAGATTTCTCTCACTTGACCCCGGATGGACCTATTCAGAGATATGCATACGTACCTGCGCCCACCTGATGCCAGGCGAGCAGCAGCGACCGGGTCATGCAAGTTGAGCTGCGCACGGTGACGAGTGTCATTGGAGAGACACTGTGTTATACAATGTGTTCAGCTCTATTCAGTTGTGAAGCTCCTCCGTGGAAGTACCGCTGAAGTGTTGGCCTTTCATCAAATTCCAATTTGAATACCTGCGCAGCGGCAGTCGACATGAGAAAACGGATTTGGCTTCGCGTTGATTCTGCCGGCGGAGATGATGGTGCTGCTGACTGCTGCTGCTGTTGCCGCTGCTGCTGCCAGTAGAAAAGCACTCCAAGGTTAGTGCGGTGCCATATGGCCGTGGACATGATGGCATCGCAGTGTTGTGGGCCGCCGTCATGATGGGCACCCCGCGCGCAGAATGTCAGAGTCAAAACCACTGAAAGCCGAATGTTGTTGGACAAGTTTTCGGAAGGATGATCGTTTATGGTTTGCGGTGCTGCTTTTTCCGTTTTAGGGGTACAGGTTGGTCGCGGTTGAATGATTTGAATCGTTTGCCAATCAATGTGGTACCATACCATATAGAAATTAAAAACGCAAATGATGGAATCACAAGGCTGAGGCATGCTGAGATTGGCATGTGTCCTTCACTTTTTAATTAGTAATTACTAAAAATTAATAGAAAATTTGATTTTTATTTCGCCTTTTGTCATGAGTTTTTATCGTGTTGATTAAAAATTCAGCAAAGATTTCCAGGTTTTTTTTACTTTCGCTTCCATTCTGTGACGAACTTGAACACCTATTGTACATACATTAAACTTTCGTGTCGTTTAACGCAAAGTAGAGAGTGGTTCTTCCTTGATGTATTCTTCGTTGACCACGTACAGTCAACTTTCTACCTTAAACGGCTCTTGAGAAAACAATTTTTCGAGACAGTGTCCTAGGTAAATATTTACTCCAAAAGTCGACGGCACAAATCGACCCGTGCACCGTGGCAGGTACCCGGCCTAAGCTAGAGCAAACCGAAGTTGTTGACTGCAAGCGCCGCCAAGATGAGCAATTTAAATGTTGATCCTGAATGGGCAAACAAGGTGGGTCAAATGTATTTATCACATTGAGCAAATAAACAACAAAAGCATCATCAAATTCGTTTCGCCGCATCCATTCCGGTGCGGTGATGGTCCCAAATATATCCCGCAAGACGCCGGCACAGGTAGGTAACATAATAATAATAATAATAATAATAATGTGCTCTGACAGTGAGGACAGCAAGGAATGGAAGGTCCTAATGTCCCGCAGGCTGGGAGGTCTTTCCGTCTGTGTTTATTTGCAAACATAGAGAGGCTCTGACACTAGATGTTTAGTTTTTTCTTTGAACGATGACCTTTTTCGGTTGACGAACGAAATGATCTGGTATTCAATTTACCCGGGTAGAATGGTTGATTGATTTAGTTGCGCTTACGATTAGTTTTGGGTTGGTTTCATCAAGAGTAAAAAGAACATGCATATTTCATCCCGTAATAAATTTTTACAATTTTGATTGGTTACGAATGGTTTTGAAATAAAAAGCAATGTTGAATAATAATATACATTTGCACATTTTTGCAATGAAATCCACATCAAATGGTTGAATGGTAGAATTGCATATATCTGGGTGCAATGGAAATAAGTCGGATTTATATACAGATATATATACAGATAAAAAAGAGCACTAATGCCACCTCGTCCTGTCACAAGACCATGTTCACAGTAGATCTTGTCTACTGAACAGAATTTTTCGTGAGTGAGAACGACTTACGAATAAAAATCATAAATTTAAGACGAAAACTCTAGATAATTCTTACATTAACGCCATCTAGCAAGCAAATCCTGTAAAATGCCACACGTAACTTTGAAGATCTCGTGTTTGCGTATATTTTTGGAAAAGGAAGCATCATTCTAGGTGGTAAGGATTTCGTGATATAAACGTCACAAATGTGAAAAAATCCTATTTTTTCAATCTATTTTTACTAAAACCTCTCGTTGTCCGCCAAGTCGCCATTCATAGTTTTATCATTTAGTCTATTAAATTATTTTCCAGGAACATCTAAAAATTCGGAAATCTGTCAGGTTTTCGTTGAGATCAGTTTGAATTTTGTGATGAAATTGACCCCATTGTCCAGAGAATGTAAATTTTTCAGTAAAATTGTGATAAAACGTAAGTTTTCGAAATCGTTTGATTAAATAACTACTGTAATAAAAAATCTCTGGCAGATACTCCTATAGTCGCGAAAGAAGTGAAATAATTCATGAAAAAATAAAAAAAACTCTAAAGGGTGTCCACGCTTAAATTGCACACTCCCCCTTGGAAATTGGATTGAAAAATCGTGGGGGGCAAAAAAATAATTTGTAGGGCACGACTTATTTTTTTTTTATAAAATCAATTGTCTGTGGGCTCTATAGCCTGAAAAACTCGAAAAAAGAGTGTACGAGTTGAGTTAGCACTTCTAGCACGAAATAGAAATGAGAATTCAAACAGTGGAATTTCCGAAAATCGGCCAAAAAAATTCTTTTATTTTTGTCTTTTTTTCGTACATTTGTTCGTGTTGTACATAAAAGAGTCATAGCCGGAAACTGAAACAAATAGTTTTTATGGTCGTATTGGGTTTTATTTAACCGAATAAAAACTTCTGGCTATTTTCAAACATTTATGTAGTCCGATTAGAGTAAAATGTTGCCTAGAAAATTCTTGATCGTTTGCTATCATTAACTCATTTTTTTAAATTTTGCGACTTGGTCCGGTCTGATTTAACACCGACCCTATGATATCGCGACAAGCAAGCGAGTTGAGCAGGCGAGTCGAGCAGTCGAATCAAGCATTCGAGTCAAGCAGTTGGGTCGAGCAGTCGAGTCGAACAGTCAAGTCGAGCAATCAAATCGAGCAGTATAGTCGAGCAGTTAAATCAAGCTGTTCAGTCAAGCAGTCCGGTCGAGCAGTTGAGTCGAGCAGTTAAATCGAGTAGTTCAGTCGAGCAATTGAATCGAGTAGTCTAGTCGAGCAGTCGAATCGAATGGTTCAGTCAAGCAGTCTGGTCAAGCGGTTAAGTCGAACAGTTGAGTCGAGCAGTTCATTCATGCAGTCGAGTCGAGCGGTTGAGTCGAGCAGTTAAGTCGAGCGGTCGAATCAAACAGTTAAATCAAACAGTTGAGTCGAGCAGTCGGGTTGAGTGGCTAAGCCGAGCTGTTGAATCAAGCTGTCAGTTGAGTCGAGCAATGAAATCGAGTAGCCTAGTCGAGCAGTTTAATCGAGCAATCGGGTGGAGCAGTTGAGTCGAGCAGCCGATTCGAATAGTCCAATCGAATGGTTGAGTCAAGCAGTTCATTCGTGCAGTCGAGTCGAGTAGTCCAGTCGAGCAGTGAAATCAAGCAGTTGAATCAAGCAGCTGAGTAGAGCGTCAAATCGAACAGTGGAGTCGAGCAGTCTAGTCGGGCAGATAAATCATGCTGTCCAGTCAAGCAATCAAATCGAGTAGTCTAGTCGAGCAATTCAATCGTGCAGTTAAGTTGAGTAGTCGGGTCGAGTAGTAAGTCAAGCAGTCGAATCGAGTAGTCCACTCGAGCAGTTAAATCGAGCTGTTCAGTGAAGCAGTCAAGTCGATCTGTCCAATCAAGCAGTTGAGTCGAGCAGTCGAATCGAACAGTTCAGTCGAGCAGTTCAGTTAAGCAGTCCAGTCGAGCAATCAAATCGAGCAGTCTAATCGACCAGTCCAGTCGAGCAGTCTAGTCAACCAGTTGAGCAACCGAGCAGTCCAGCAGTCGACCAGTGAGATGACTGAGAATACAACCCATCTGTTTTTAGTTACCAATAAGCTTCTCATGATGTCCTGTCAGAGACCTGGTTTTCGGTACAGACATAAGCCTCTTATATAAATAGATGTTAAAAAAGAGCAATTATGCTCAGTAACTTTGCACACGATTTTTTTTATTGCTTTCAAGTGTTCTACAAAGTTATTAAGTTTGCTAAAATAAATATTTTCTATGAAAAATGTTTGTCGCCAGGACGCATATTTAATGAGTTATAAAATATATGAAAAAACGGGCAACTTCGCGCAAACCAGACAGCCATTAGGTGAAAGTACATTTTATATTTTGTCTATGTAAAAAAAATATTTCCATCAGGAGATCTCCAACGGAATCTCAAAAAAAAAAAATCAATTGAAAAATGAGTTATTTTTGATAAAAATTTTTATAGCTCGTTAAGGAAACGAAAAAGAGAGTTACTGTATTCAACAAAGTTGCTTATTTTAAAGTGTTCTACAGCTTTGCTGACGATACCATACTTTATTGGACGCATTCAAATAAACGAAAATTTGTATCACTCTAATGAAACCACCAAAATTATAAGAGTTTGCTATAACGCACAAATGCGTAATTTTTGAGATGTATTGTCTTTAGAGAAGTTTATTAATAAAATATAGAGCATCCTTATGCACTATTAGGGTGGCCGTGAATTTACCTATTAAGGTGATACAACCCTTTGTTTTTTTTAAATAAAATTTCAAACAAAACATTTTCCTCCAAAAAGTTGTAGAACATACTAAAATAAGCAACTTTGCTGAATATATGAATATAGTAATTTTCTGTGTTTTACTGGTTGCGAAGTATAATGATGTGTTTAAAAATAAAGAACTTAAAAGCAGTTATACTCAATAACTTTGCACACGATTTTTTCTTGCTTTTTGATTGCTTTCAAATGTTCTACAAAATTATTTAGTATGCTAAAATACACATTTTTTGTGAAGACTGTTTTCACTAAGATGCATATTTAATGAGTCATAAAAATTTTTATCAAAAAAATTTTTCAATTGATTTTTTCCGAGATTTCTTTGGAGATCTCCTGATGGAAATATTTTTTTTATATAGACAAAATATAGTATTTTCACCTAATGGCTGTCTGATTTGCACGAAGTTGTCTGAAATTGAATAAAATTTTATTTAAATAATGCGAAATTTTTATTTCATATATTTTATGACATAATAAATATGCGTCCTAGCGACAAACAGTGTTCAGAAAAAATGTGTATTTTAGCATACTTAATAACTTTGTAGAACACTTGAAAGCAATAAAAAAATTGTGTGCAAAGTTATTGAGAATAATTGATTTTGAAGTGTTCTTTTTTAACACGTCATTATATTTCGCAACCTGTAAGAGATAGATAGGAAGGGAGGAATGTTTGATGCGAAGAATGATTAATTGAGTGAACTGGAAAATTTCGTTATAGACCAATAAGATTTTCGGGTAGTGCAATGCTAGCTGGGACTCGCATACCCACAGTCTTTCGCTGGTAGTTTAATCAGAAAAACAGTCGAGCGCCAATCGAAAGACTGTGGATGCGAGTCTCATTTAGCATTGCACTTCCCGAAAATTTGTTTGGTCTATATCAAAATTTTCCAGTTCACTCAATCAACCATTCTTTGCACTAGACATTCTTCCTTTCCTTTCCAGAGACTTTACGGCAAAACTATACAACACACTTAACAAAAAGCACCGAATTCGGTAAAATTTTACCGAAATCTAAACAGCTGAACGTTTGGTAAAAACTTCGATGGTGCCAATCGACGTTTACAGATCATTAATAATGTTTGGTGCAATAAAAAATTTTACCGAACTTTCTGCTGTTTCGGTAAACATTTACCGAACCGATTAAGTGTGCAGAAGATCGTAGGATAGTTGTAAGACTTCAGAAGTGGAAGAAGTCGCTATTGGAGACACTCTTTCAAATACACCGGTCTATTCATAGTATACAGTGTTGAAAAATTCATAAGCAGCAAAAAACTCAATGAGATTTCAAGCACCATGAAATTTCAACCTTGATCACAAGCGCAAAACTCACATATGAATTTCTCTCGTTATTATACGCGATGTCTCTGTTGCTATGCGATGTGAACCAAATTCAGCTGTGAGCATTTTGCTTAATTCTTCCACAGCTGGCATTTCATACAACGAACCAGAGAGCGAAAGAGAATTAACCGCCAGAGAAAACATCAGCAGCGAAAAAAGCTAGCACACATTCATGAATTAAGATGGCAAACATATTGACGGTATTTACACTTTTCCTTCGCGGGAATCGACATTTTCTTAACTAGAAAGTAAAAAGCCTAATAAAAATTAGATAAATACCGTGAACGCAGGTAATTCCGATCAGTTCCTAATTCCGATCACTCAACTAAAGTCGCCGATTTTTAGGAGCTTGAATTAAAATGTATAGCTCATTGGCAAGCTTTGATCATGAGGATTCCCATAATTTATGGTTTTTGATTCCATCTTCTAAAAATCGACTACTTTAGTTGAGTGATCGGAATTAGGAGCTGATCGGAATTACCCGCGTTCACGGTATGTAGTTTAAATGTGTGTTTTAGTTTGACTTTACGATTTATTTAGAGATTCATTCTCTCACACTCACTCACAGTTACGTATCGCACGAGAGAAGGCCTATGCTGTTCAACAACGAATTTGTATGTATATGTGTATAGCTCCGTGTAGCAGTTGAAGCAAAGCAGAATGCGATCAAGCGGGAAGAAATATGTGTGAGTTTTGTGCTTCTTGCTATGAAAACAGAAAACCTCACGCGTGAGTTTTTTCTGCGTAGGATCAAGTTGACATGATTCACAGTTCATTTTGATTTTTGATGAGTTTTGAGATTTTGAGTTTTTAACAGCACTGGTCATGAAAGGTGTACGCCGTTGTCCACATGAACAAATTGCTTGGCAAATCAAGAATTTTTTGACAAAGTTCGACTTCTTCTGTTTTCGGAGGTTCTCTGGAACATCATTCTCATCCTTTGCAGTGAAATACTGGTTCCCCGGAATCTTGTTGGAGTCCGCTTTCACGTAGATGTCGTCGTTCATAACGCAGCAATGAGGTTTCGTTATCTTTTGATCGTATAATTTCTAGGCACGGCTTTTCGCGGCCGTATTCTTTTGAGGCCTTCTGATCCTTGAATGTCGAAGCTTGGTAAAAAGCGATTGGAATGGCGTTACAGACCGGTGATTGTGGTTAAGGGGCTGCAGTTGGTTCACCGATGCGATGCTCGCAAAAATGGACCATTACGTAGAACACGACTTTGAGCGTATATGTTGAGGCTCGCGAGAAAATATGGGCAATCCACTCTCGAGGTCAGCATATCGGCGGCAGCCATCGACGAATGTTCAAAACGTCAAGATCGATGAGTTTGCAGCGTTGTTCAGCTGATGGGAGCAGGGCAGCTGAAAGGGGTCGTTCCAGGGCAATCTCCAAAGAGCGAAACGGATGAATCTATGCTGCACCGACTCGATTCGGTCAACTTCATTTTGGTAAAAGGAATGGAGTCCAGGAGTCAAGATTGGACCAGACAAGAGCGCAGTAGAAAGCTTTGAGACAGTAGATATCGTAGAAGTTTTTGGCGAACCGCATGATAAATCCCAGGTTCTTGTAGACCTTGTCGACAATAAATGCGATATGTTGTTTGAAATCTAGCTTAGAGTCGAGCAGTATTCTCAAGTCCTTGACACAGTTTTCGCGGCTATCTACGTTAAATACAGGGGTTGATCATGATCAAATAACTTCTGTAATAGAACATCTCCGGTGAAATAAAAAAAAATCATTAAAAAATAAAAAAGCTCTAGCTTCTCAAAGTGGTTTGAGGTCAAATTGACCCCAAGGTACAGACAAAGTGTTAAAGCTGAATTGGATAGATTTGGCTTCCACGTGCACGAACCAAGTTTGTGAATTATCTTTAATATTTTCCCACGTGTGAAGATCGAAGCAAACTGCGAAAAGAAGCGGACGTAAAAAAATTTCGACATTTTCCATATCTTTTTTTTTGATAAAATTCAAGTAAATTAGAAGTGGAAACTATTATTTTCAAGTGTTTTATTTCGGATAGCCATTGAGAGATCAAGTGTTTTAATTTTAATTTGAAATGCTCACAAGTGGAGACGTCTTCGAAATATTACGAATGGTACTGTTGAAAAATACCATAACCAAGACCTGTTTCATGAAATTCCGGTGGTTCGGAGCCCCTAGAATGGCAGCGTTCTCCTGATATTTGGCAACCCACAGTCTCATCACGGTAATGGGTGGATCGCCTAGCTGAAATTCTTCCGAAAAAAATCACCGCACAAGCGCAACCCGTTTCAACCTTACTTCAAAATATTTCCAACGGTGGTTCCTGAACATCAAACAAGTTATCAGCACCACTTTCTACGCCGATTCGAAAGACGGGACCATCAAACTTAGCTAATAGCATGGTGAACTTTAGGTCCAGGTTAATCATTCGACTTGAATCTGCCGTTCTAACGGAACAGAAGTACTGGTGAGATCGTTTTATAACTACATTATTTTAAGGTTGTTTTATGCAACTACATGCACGTAAATTTATTTACTTTATTATTGCTTCATTTTGTTGTTTAACAAATTAATTGATATATGCCATGTCTTTGGTAGTTTGGTGGTTGGTGTATTTGATCTATTTTAGAGAGCGAAATAAGGCGCTATAACCTTGGCCAACAGCAGCCGGGCTTTTGGAGTATATGCCATAAGTTCATCCCCGAGGGTCCGGAGTATCACTTTACCATTATTAGCATAGATACTCCCAACGAAAACAAAGTTAAAATTACTCAGAGACGGTTGGTACGAGACGTCCCCGTTTCTTCATCCCCTATTGATTTAGAAATGCATCTATGTATGAATAACTTATTCACACAAGATTCAATTCGTATAATCGTCTTTGCGGCAATATTTCACAGTTGGCCTGGCCGATTAAACATTTGCGATATATTTTTGATATTTTGCAAATGTTAATACTGACAAGAAAATAATTTGATGTATTTCTATGATTAGAAATAATTAAAATTATTTCCAGGAATCCTTTATTGTGGCTGTGATGATATTAATAAGAATAAGAATAAGAATATCTTTAATATTTTCCCACGTGTCATGTATCTGGTTGGCAGCCCGTTTGTACACTACTAGTGTATAACAGACTAAAAACCGTTTAGAACCTCTGCACGCGCCTTGTGCCAGTTAATCCTTCGTCAGAGAAATTATTTGGATATTTGCCATAAATAAGCATTTTAATGGCCCGAAAATCGGAGTCAGTGCAGCAGCCCGGTAACTATCTATATCCTCTCACGGGCCTGGCTAAGGAAAGAAATACCAGCAGCCGGACACCAAATTATCGAATCAGAATTTGGTCTGAATTTGAAAATAATATACAGCATCCAGGCCAGAGCAAGGACCGCCGTTCACCATTCCAGAAGGTCACTCAAATTAAAATGATTTGTTTCGTGACAAGATTGCCAACGAACCCGAGCGCTATTCCCGAGCCAATAAATTCTGCATTTATTTAATACCCCCAAATCGTTAGTCCGTGCACAGCGCTACAATGTTGTATTTTATTCGAGCGTCCCATTCGAAAAGCTCTGGTCGGAAAACGCATTTCGGATGAGCAAAACCGACAAAATAGCGCACAAACTGAACTGCCATTATCATTATTATTTCCATCCGAAATCCATAAAAAAAAGTTCCATGGCAATGATACGAGAAACGAACCGTATCCACTCCGGCAAACAGCAGCCCAGTCGGTGTGCATTATCCTTGTTATGTCGTTGCGAAAAGTATGTTGTTTCGCAAGCTTTTTTTGCATTTTTCAATTATGAAGCTCACAGTAGCATGAATAACTTGGCCAGCGCAGTGGAAAATCAACTCCGCACTATTGTACTACAATGAAGCAAAGAGAAGGAAATTAATCTACTACTGCCAGAAGTTTGGTGCTGGTCAGAAACGTCTTCTGCGAAAAATTCTAGCTGGTGACATCCTTTTGAAAAGTTTTTTTGTTCGTGGAAAGGGTTTACAATTACTATGTAAACCATCTCTTCAATCGGGGCCCCAAGATCCTAGTGTCACATCTCATTCGACTTTGTTTTTAAAACCCGTCATTATCCGTATGAATGTATGCTTGTGTGTGATGTTTATTTTTCCAGGAAGGTAAGAAAGGCTTATCAGTCTGTCAGCATATCATGAGAAGAGTTCTAGTGTGTGTAAGGCCTCCACCAACGGAAAACTGCTGCTCTTTCAACGTCATGGCTTCCCATTTCCGCGGTAACGTCCTTCGGCATTTTTCCGAGGATAGTGAAGCTTTTGCACTATACTGCTTGTTTTTAATTGTTTCCGCATTTTATGTGCCTTTGCACTTCTGCTGGCTGTTTTACCCGGAAAGGGCAATGTTTCTTTTTAATTCTGTTTTTATTGTTTCTTTGTTTCCGCCGTTTGATGTCTATCGGAAAGTAACAGCGTAAACGTTAGCCATTAGAAGTTTTGCTGTCAGCTTAATTTCATAGTTTGCTTTTAACGTCCAATAAAAGGTCGACAAAGCCTGTAAGAACTATGTTCTGGGCAACCAGCACTCGTTATACCGGTCACTTAATTTCAAAATTTATTATATTTTACGATAATTCCATAGCCTTTGAGGATACAAATGATTCCTTGCATTAATGAAGTAGAATTCTGAATTAGCGCACACTTTCACATTTGAAATAGTTTTCTGTGGTGTCAATTAGAATCACAACACCGCAATATGGTTTAAAGTGTTTTGTTGTATGTAGTCACTTTTACATAATTCCCTTAAAAGGTGAAAATATCAAAAAACAACACTCCTGTATCGAAAGCGTATATATAAAGTATGATGGCGCCTTCAATATACACATTAATGCAAAAACTTATCTGCGCACTTCCTACGAACTGGAAAAAAATAGATGAGATTCGCAGAAGGCGAAGCCTAATCATAACATTTTCCTTCGGGTCATCCTTTTTCTCGATCAGCATCAATGTTGCACTGATAGAATGCATCCATCTACTCAGTCAGGATAATCCGACACTCGATGGAAGTTTCAAATAGAAAATTAACAAAGTACCGTCTTGTCATCGTCGAAAGAAGACCGTGTGCTAGTTTCTTGTCCACCAGGAATAAACACCGCTAAACTTATTTTCCTGGTTGCTTCTTAGTAGCCAGCTAGTAGGTAGATCACTTCCAATGGCTTCGTACAAAAAAAACTTTTACGAAGATACGGTACAACAGGCCACTAGTCTATTATCATTAGTTTGCTTATTTTCTACGGCCTTGCGCGCCTTTTATGGGACACGATAATTCATTGCAATATGAGATTTTCCTCTTGGTACATTACCTCACTGGCAATCGTTGTCGTAGTACTCGTGTTCTACCCAACCGAACCGTATCATTTTATTTTTAGAGGTACGTTCAAAGCGAAGCTGCGTTTCTTAATGAAAACCATATGCGTTGCATGATGGTGTAGGTACCCCCACGCTGTTGTTACCGAGGCGACGTTTGAACTATTGCGTGCAATTAAGTAGGAAGGATGAATGAAAATGGATGCGTTTTCCCTCAACTAATGCTCAACAGCGTGCCCCCGTATCTACACTATAACCTTTAGACCGATAAAATAGAATACCAAAGTTGCCTTTGGTGCGTGAAAACTGAAAATAGAGTAGAGTAGAGTAGAGTAGAGTAGAGTAGAGTAGAGTAGAGTAGAGTAGAGTAGAGTAGAGTAGAGTAGAGTAGAGTAGAGTAGAGTAGAGTAGAGTAGAGTAGAGTAGAGTAGAGTAGAGTAGAGTAGAGTAGAGTAGAGTAGAGTAGAGTAGAGTAGAGTAGAGTAGAGTAGAGTAGAGTAGAGTAGAGTAGAGTAGAGTAGAGTAGAGTAGAGTAGAGTAGAGTAGAGTAGAGTAGAGTAGAGTAGAGTAGAGTAGAGTAGAGTAGAGTAGAGTAGAGTAGAGTAGAGTAGAGTAGAGTAGAGTAGAGTAGAGTAGAGTAGAGTAGAGTAGAGTAGAGTAGAGTAGAGTAGAGTAGAGTAGAGTAGAGTAGAGTAGAGTAGAGTAGAGTAGAGTAGAGTAGAGTAGAGTAGAGTAGAGTAGAGTAGAGTAGAGTAGAGTAGAGTAGAGTAGAGTAGAGTAGAGTAGAGTAGAGTAGAGTAGAGTAGAGTAGAGTAGAGTAGAGTAGAGTAGAGTAGAGTAGAGTAGAGTAGAGTAGAGTAGAGTAGAGTAGAGTAGAGTAGAGTAGAGTAGAGTAGAGTAGAGTAGAGTAGAGTAGAGTAGAGTAGAGTAGAGTAGAGTAGAGTAGAGTAGAGTAGAGTAGAGTAGAGTAGAGTAGAGTAGAGTAGAGTAGAGTAGAGTAGAGTAGAGTAGAGTAGAGTAGAGTAGAGTAGAGTAGAGTAGAGTAGAGTAGAGTAGAGTAGAGTAGAGTATGCGTATATCGCCTCCAAAATGGTACGTAAAAATTATTTTTGCACATCGAAAACGACTTGGTTGGATACATATCTGCACGTACTTCTAGTTTGTATACATATATTAAAATACAAACTCAAAGATTTATATGAGTGTTAAAACATTGAAAAGATTCATTTCTTATGTGTGGATTTTATGATGACAGCGTTAGAGTGCTTTTTGTGCAATTAAGTTTTTTATGATTTCTAGCATTAGTTTTCAGAATCGCATAATCAACCCTTTTGCTTGCATTATGCGACCTTCTTAAAACTAAAACCAGATTTGTGAACCACCCTAATGAGCGATAATTTTTTTCGATTTTTGATCCCTAATTTGAAATCAGTGCAGTGCCGATGCTGCTGGAGTCAGCAGGATCGTTGCACTAGCTCCGTAATTGTTTTGTACTCTAATAAACGGCATAAAGGTCTGTCGATAAAGAAGGGTCATGTCTTAAAGACGCAAGGCTATGCATTAGTGCACTTTTTCAAAATAGACGTACAGGTTTTGGATGGAAGGGTCTCAGATTATGAAGTGCCGAATTGTTGGTAAAAAACCTTACGGTAGTATTTGTCGTTGTTCCTGAATTACGGTCGAAAAACTCCCTTTGCAAGATCGTTATATATCAATAACCATTGTTCAAAACGCTGCGTCTCTGGATCGTGGTGATGAGTGATTCTTAAATAACACTAATCTGGGAAACACTATGATGTTGGAATTTTTGAGATATAATATTACTCATTGAGAGAAAGATGCAAATTTACTTTTCAAATCGAATTTAAAAATGTTTGGCAGCATTTTTTCGGATTCCTTGGGCAATATTATTTAAAAATATAAATAGATATTTTCTTTCTACAGTTAATCGAGGGAAGGTCCCAACCGGTACACAGCTTAGAATTTTGCTTGCTACACAGTTTAATTTTACTAGGACACTTCGCGAGGAATGACCTCCACCCCTATATTTTATCTCAGGAAATTGTTAAAAATATTTGTTCTTTTTTTTATCTATTTACCTATAACCTTTTAAAAATAAAAAATTCACGATAGCATAGATTTCTGTTCCTGGGTTATGTCCGAACGGTTAACGACAGCACATCGTTAGTTTTTTTCGGGCGAAACTTAAGGACAAAAACTACAAGGTATACAGCCCTATGGGTTTTACAAAAGGGTGACGTAGGACTATGTCAGATCATTAGATCACAAACTAATGTAAAATGCATTTCTGGCATATGTATGTTTATAAGAATCTGTGAGTGCCATTGTTTAAGTGAATGTTTGAAAGAGAAGAGCGAAATATTCAGATTAAATTCTTCATTGAATGCAATGGTGGCTTTGAAAATACGTAAACGGGGATTCATAAGTACAACGCCTGCAACCATTGATACATAGAGATTTGTTTTAAAAATCACTTGTGTGCATCAAAAGGGGTTGATATAGTAATGAATGACCAGCCCGCAGATTATTGCGTAGCTTGACATGTTTCAATAATCTTACTTTTACTCGCTTGTGACCTTTAAAAAAGCCATTGCACTGTGGTCCAGAAAGCCAAATTAGATGGAAAAAATTGTTTACTCAGTAGTCGTTGATTTTAGACTATTTACGTGTTAGCAACAAAATCTTGATTTAGGATGCTGCTTTTTTTTTGGCATGAGCTATTTTAGAGTGACTCTTAAATTAACCAAAATTCAGAAATTCAGAAATTATCTTCAAAACGAAATAAGATAGAGCGATATTCACTTCAGCAATTTTATAGCTTGAAGTATTTTGAGTAATATTGCAGAAGACAAAATCCCTTTGTTTCGAACCGTTTCCATATTAGGGCGATTTTCCCCAGTCAAATTAGGGTGACCCTGCTGTTTTGCGAACTTTTTTATTTTGCATTTCTCACAAAACATTTCTTCAGATGACTTTTGAAGCTTAATGAGACGCAACTTCTGGTGGAAACAGAAACTGGCTATCTACTTCAATTCTATACTTATATACAATTTTGTGATAAAAATAGGCCGTTTTCAAATGTTAGTATCTTAGAAAGATGCAAGCAGAATTAAAATCGGTTGATTGCGTTTGAAAGATCGTGATTTTTTGTCAATTAATGTCAAAAACTTGGAGAGTGGATTTTGGTCTATCTCGAATAAATCAACTTTGAATATGTGGGGTTTTAACATATTTAAGCATATAAAAGTAAACAAGTTGCGCCATAACTCCGGAACGTCTTGACTGTTCTTCAGCAAACTTAGCGTACATGTTTCTTGACATAAGTAAATCAGCACAAGGGGTTAACGAAAAGGGGGTGGTCACTAAAAAAGGGGGGGGGGGGGAGGGGAGGTCCAAATTCGTAAAAGTGGCTGCGATTATCTTGCATTAAGGGGTGAACCAGCCACGGGCTGAAAACCTCTCAAATATAGAATAATAATAATAATATCTTGCATTTGGACGGTTAGAAGTTATACAAGTGGTTGGGAGATTAGATGAAGAGCGTGTGAAAAGATGGGAGGGTCACAACTACGGAAGTAGAACAATATAAGGAAGGCTTTATTTCTCTTTCATTATCTTCGGAGAGACGTACAAGTTGCTGTAGACAAAAGGGCCGCTGACCGAGGTGAGCTAATCAGGGGGAGGGGTAGATATGTCTAAATGAGGAAAAAAGCTTTGTTTTTTGTATTATGAGAATTTGCAAACTGAAACGTAGTGTTGTACAGCCCGCATTCGTGTGGTCCAATTTTCTCTCACGATTTTCTTCTAACAAACACACACATATATGAACATTTATTTCGGGTTTCTTTCCTGATATTCTCATGCACTGCGACAGGTTTTTGCCATAGTGTATTTAGTTATCACCTCCCAGTTGGCCTCGAGGTATGATGCTGGGCTAATAAGCCAGTCGTCATATGTTCGAATCCCGGCTGGGAGAGGCTGTTAGAGTCAATAGGATCGTAGCAACTGGCCCTGCAATTGTCCTGCACTCTAACAGTTAGCTGCGAAGTCTGTCGTATAAATAAACAAAAGGTCATGTTTCGATAACGGAATGTAGCACCAAGAAGAAAAGAAGTAAAGTAAAATCCGTATCCATATATCCTAGTGTGCCGCTCGTGCTCACGATCTATGAACAGCTCGTGAGCTTTGGATTCGCGGGCGGGATGTGCAGAAAGTTGCTATGAGGCTGTACACTCACGAGTGTGTAGGTAGCAGAATGTATGCACACAGTACCAGCAGTTGTATGTCGTAGGCTTGTGTCAATGCAGTGGAGTAAGCTTTGGATGCTATGCTTTTCACACTTGCTCGCCTGAGATTTTCAACCTTATCGAAAACAGATGTACAAGTGGCTGGAAGACAAAAGGATGGTGGCTGAAGAAAAGGGAAGGTGCGAATCACGGAAATCCCCGTCGCGGGTAGAAAACTATTTAAACTTCTCATTCGGTAGTTCCACTCCATGATACTATGAAACACATATGATTTCATTACTTTGTCTACCATTCCCTCTGTTTATTGGAAAGTCTACCGTTTTTAATGTCTAACCTCATTATAAAGTTCAAGTCGACAAACATGAGGTTAAGTTTATACATTCTCTTTTAGGTTTGGAGCACTCACACAACTTATAACGGTCTAAATACAAGATAATTACAGCCACTTTTACTTATTTGCATCTCCCCCTCCTCTTTTTAGCGACCACCCCGCTTTTGTCAACCCGCTGTGCTGATTCACTTATGTCAAGAAACATGTACGCCAAGTTTAATCAAGAACAGTCAAGGCTTTCTGGAGTTATGACGCAACCCGTTTACTTTTATATACTTAAATATGTTAAAACCCCACATATTCAAATTTGATTTATTTGAGATAGAAAAAATCCACTCTCCAATTTTTTGACATTATGCACAAAAAATCACGATCTTTCAAACGCATCAACCGATTTTAATTTTGCTTGCATCTTTCTAAGATACTAACATTTGAAAACGGCCTATTTTTATCACAACATTTAATACAAGTGTAGAATTAAAATAGATAGCCAATTTCTTTTTTCACCTTTGCGTCTTATTGAGCCTCAAAAGTCATCTGAAGAAGTGTTTTGTGAGAAATGCAAAATAAAAAAGTTATGGAGAAAAATCGCAAAATAGCAGGGTCACCCTAACATGACTGAGGAAAATCGCCCTAATATGGAAACGGTTCGAGACAGAGGGATTTTATGTTCTGCAATATTACTCAAAATACTTCAAGCTATAAAATTGCTGAAGTGAATATCGCTCTATCTTGTTTCGTTTTGAAGATAATTTTTGAATTTTGGTTAATTTAAGGGTCACCCTAAAATAGCTCATGCCAAAAAAGCGGCATCCTAAATCAAGATTTTGTTGCTAACAAGTAAATAGTCTAAAATCCACGACTACTGAATAAACAATTTGTTCCACGTAATTTGGCTTTCTGGACCATAGTGGCATTGGTCGTATACTACACTTCGCTGCGGCAGAGACACGCTTCAACATTCTAATAACATGCATGACAAAGGGTGTAGTGGTTTTTGTTATTCTCGTTTGCTGCTTCATTCATATGCCTACAGCTTTTCCCCAAATAATGCGGTTTCCTACAAGAAAATTGAAAACTAACTCTACTGCAGCTATTCTTACCAGATCTTAAAAGCAGTGATCAACCACAAAATCGTAAAAAAATCCAACAATTTTCTTTACATAAATTTTAGATAAAAAATACATTAATAATTACACCTAATTCTCTATCGCTTGTCCTTACTATTCCAGCTAAGCAAAAAGCGACGAATACCTGTCATTTCTATACTGCGACATTTTTCGTGACTGGTCACCGTACATATAAGAATGTTTGCTTATTATCAGGTACGTCTTCGAGCCAGTTTCAACGCGTCAAGAGATAGGCTATTTCTCGTCATAGAAACAATACGGAGTGACGATATTGGCTGAGATTCTGACATTGCACTGCATACTGTCAAATGTATAGAAACAAAATATAATCGTTTCGGTCCCTGGCCAGACTTACTCGTTTCTTCGCAAGAAATATCCCTTTTCTGGAGATAAAAACAAAATATCATGCGTCTCCATTGCATGATCGCTACATCGTTTAAGGTGAAATTAGACGTCATCCTGCATTCTGCAAATTCTGCAAATTTCAAAAGCAGTTTTTTTGTTTGAAACAAAATATTTGTTCATGAAAATATATTCGCTGTTTTTAGATTGGCAAGAAGAATGCAGTGAATACATTTCTATAAACAGAACCCCGCTTTTGGGCTCAAAAACTGCTTCCGAAATTAGGCTGTCCGACGAAAAGTTCATGACTGCTAAGTTCCCGTTAAAATATTGTATCTCAAAAACAACCAATTATACATTTTCGAATTTTTCATGTTTTGTAAAATATCTTGGTTTGCAAGTAATAAAGTGTGGCGATCCCTGTGATTCTCAAACTATAAAAACGTAACGTTTTGTTCTGTTATCAATAGAAGGTTAACGCAACTGATTCTATTTGAAAGGAAAAAAATGACGCAAAAAATAGCTTTTAGTCATTACGGAAGTGAGTCAATAATTCCAAGCGTTTCATGATACTGAAAGGCCAAAAAATATGATTGTTTGCAAAATTAGATTATCGGCTGTGAAAACAAGTTGAGACTCCGGATCCGGATAATCGAATGTGAGGCCTTTTGCAAGTTAAGCTTGGCTTGGCTTGGCTTTCGAAGCGATAGGACAGTAAAATGAGCTGCACATTTATGATTGTAACTATTCATTATCACCCCATTTTTGGATTCCACCTCTATGGCACTATGTTTAAGCAAGGCAAGCAAGGTTAGAAATTTATATCTACAACTTACTTCTCGTTAACGAAGTTCCAAACTATCTAGCTACAATTGGGATGGCACTAGAAGTGGTATTCCTGGAATGTAGGCTGCGGGACACGGAGGGTGCTCAGCAATTAAAAGAAATTATTTGTCTAAGAAACTAGGAAAAGTTAATTACCATTCGCACTCTACAGGATGGCGGTGCATAATTATGACTTTCATTTAGGTTTATGGTTTTAGGTAAGTTGAAAGCAGTGCGGTCGGTATCATCAAATAGGCACACGTGTTCAAAAAGTAAAAAATAATAGATAAATAAAATAAAAGCACAGTTCTAATAAAAACAACTGACGAAATGCGTCCATAAAGTTTATTGTTCAGACTAAGAGCGTAGAACATTGTTAAATTCGTTGTTGAAAACAGATGATAACTATTTTTCAGTTATTTCGCTTACTAACATCATATACATACCTAGTAAATTTTTTGTAAAAATTCTTTTTTTATGGGATAGAGTAGAGGAAACCAGATCGCGATGCATTCCACTCTCTGTAGTGGTAAACCACCGGAATTATCACTGTGCCTTGTCACGGATCTGAATTATTTCAATCCGAGCAAAGCTCGGATGTCATGTTTTGATCAAAATGATAAGCTCTAATGAATATTGCATCCCCGTTGTGATGAAATTTTTATTCGTGAAATTTCATCAGCAAGAAAAACCATGTTGATTCCATTCTTTGTAAATATGTTCATTCTGATGCCAACCGCCGACCACATCCGGTGTGTACGGGTGCCTGTGTATGGGTGGATGTGCATCCGGAAATGGTGGTTAATTTATTGTAGTGCCCTATTAGTGTTTACTCAATAGTGCTATTATCACATCCTTTAGTACCGATGTGATCACACAAGCTCTTACTCTGTCTGTCTCTTTCACTATTTACTCTCTACGCGTCTACACGCTTCCTAACTCAAGCGCTGCTTGTGGACGTTTCGAAACAAATGCAGTACGGTCGGGTTGCATTTATGAATGCAAGCAAATAATTAGTTTATGAATTAATGCTGAGCTTGGTCGAGGGCACACTTTCAAAGGCAGCTTTGTGTTGATGTCGGACAGGCATTGAGTTAGCCGACGACCATTTCCCGTGTAGATATATTATACTGTAGAGTGTCAATGCGCCAGATTGCCGATGTAGAACATGCCCAGCGCGGACCGTCACCGGCTTTGCACTGCGGAATTTTCACCTAATCATGTTGGTTGGGAAGTGGTAAAAATCCGCCACTGGGTCGCCGGTGCCGGCGGTTGGCCAGTGATCGTATCAGCCCGTCATTATGGTTACCAAAGGCTATCTTTCCGTGTGCTGAAACCGCAGGGCAATTTGGAGACACGCCACACGGTGACTAATTTATCAATCAATATGTTTAATAAGATTAAATTAACGCGAGTGTGCTGTCCGATACAGTCTGTGGGGCTCTAGTGACGGTCAGCTTGCCACCGATGTGCTCGTTATGATCCTTTCTGGGTGCCGTTGGGGTAATTTAACAAGTGTACTTTTAATGCACAATTCTGGCAAGTCACCAGAAGAGCTGGATTGTGACACGCTAATCCGCATTCCAATGCACGTTACTGAGTGCACTACAGTGCAGTTGCACGTCATTGTTATAGCGGATTCTATGGTAATGTATTACGCTAGAATGATCTCCGAATAGCACGCTGTTATTCAGCCTTCAATATGGCTGTATTGGGAATTCGATCGAACAAGGTTCACCTACTTTCCTGTATAGAAAGCTTTTACTGGCATCATATTGCGGCTTTAGCACGGAAAAGGTGAATGGTGTTGATTTGTCTGAAAGGAATTCCTTTTATATGCTGCCATTATTATACAATGTAGAAATTGAAACATATTGTTTGAAAAATGCAAATTCATTTTCATTATTTGTTAGGTGTTGGAATGTTGAATGTATTACAGTACTGACTTGAACCAGTTGGTTTTAATCTTCAGACGAATCGAATTATCGCACTGGTGACAACAAATAAAAAGTATTAGGGTAGTTGATCCAATAGTTGTGGTAGTACCAATAGTTGCGCCACTATTCATTATTAATGCATATTTTCGTCACCGTAGCATTTTAGATAAAACCATTACATTCATTATATAAAACAGGCTTTTAGACGTATTGGTAGTTAGACTACACCATTTAAAATTAAAGCATTATTTGCTAAAATGCCAATTTTCCAAAATCTAACGCGCAGTTGGAGCGCACAACTATAGGCGCTCATCTATAGTTTTGCTACGATGTTTTTTCACTTAGCAACCTAGCAATGTATATGGAATAACACAATTAAAGGAACATCAAACTTAATTAAGGAAACATTAGCGCAACTGTTGGTACAATATAATTGAATCGGAAAATTCATTTCTTCTTTATAACGCTTCTCGTACAACGAAAGCAATTGTCTTGCCTTGTGACAAATACCTTGTATTTGATAAATTTATATCCCACAAGCATTAATTGAAGCATATAGCTCAATAAACAAGCAAAATGAAGTTATATTGTGCTTAGTGGCGCAACTAATGGATCATCTACCCTAGAACCATAGGTAATCCATGCTGAGATTAGAGATTACTTTGCATAAATTCTCGATGAATTTTTTTGTCATAAGTTCAACGGACCTAACGTCGGACTCGGATCAACCTGCCGTCGCAAATCGCTCGCAAATGCTAAACATAGCTCCACACACGGAACCAACCTCCAACCTCGTGTGGAACCGCTCATTAGGGCAGGGCGATTCTCACCCAAATTCGGCAAATGAAGAGTCAATGTTTTCCGTAATTACACTCTATAATTTGATGATTACTACGATGGTAAACGAACGATTAAGGTGCCCCGCTGGGGGCTTGTGTTAGACCGCAAAAGTATAATGAGGTTCACGTAATAAAACTCGACTATCGTATACGTTCGTAGCGTGCTCGCTCATTCCACGGAGCATGAACCGTGTGTGTGCTCGATATCTTAAACAATAAACAATTTGGTTAATAGTTTTTTACGAGATTGTCAATAAAATCCCACCCTGAGTTTCCTAGAACCTGTCAGCAAAAGGCATTACTCGACGGGCTTCCAAACGGGTGGAATTATATTTTAAATCTTTTCTTTAAGCTACCACTAAATACTACGGATAACATTCGCCGAACTTTTATTTCGTGCCTACCTATAATTGGAATTCATGGTTCGCAGGCTTGGTCGCAAGTTTTCGAGAAATATATTGCTTTTTGTGCACCTTATCCCACATCCTCCAAACACGTACCGAGAATATTTTTTGCCCCGAATGGACCAACTTATCAGAGTGTTGTTCTGAATTTTTTCGTGCTCCTTTCCGAGCGTCATCTTGCTAATGTGTAACAAAACGTGACTTGAGATCACGACAGTTATAATTTTATTGCCAAGCAGTTGGAGATGGGTTCATCAGCACGAAAGAATGAGGAAAGGGCATTTCTTTAATTTTATCATTAATCTCGGCTTTACGAGAGCAGTTTGGTCGGAATCGGCATGTCGTCGTAGCAGCCAGCAAGCCGGGCAAATCGTGGCGCGGCATGCTCGATGATGAAGGAACGGATTGTTGTAAGCCTTGTCCCGGGACTAACAGGCCCGATCTGATAGCCGTGATGACTGATGTGACTAGAAGAAGTAAAAACGGAGCATTCCATAGAACTGAACTGAAAGCTGACGCTGCTGTACCAAGAATTATTGGCTCTTTTCAAAAGGCCTTGGTCAGATCGAGCCTGCAGCATTTGGCGCGGGCTCCGATGGGAGACATGATAAATGATTCGGAGATAATGCAAAAATGTAGATGGCTATGGAAATTTTTACTTCAAGCATGACCGCTGCTAGTCTTCCCACAGCTGCCGTGTTGAAAAGTTAGCCAGAAGATAGCAGCCTTTTCAAATGTTCTCATTTAGCATAGAAATGCAATTATCAGACAAGAAGTGAATCTGCTTCCCGCGTATGCTGCCGGCAAGCAGTTGCTTTGTCTGAGGTCTTAAGAATGCTGGTTTTAGACACAACATGCGGATTGTTTGTGCGCTGATATCATTAGCACAAATGGGTTCGAAATATTAATCATTGAGATATGCGCCATTAATACGGATGTGGTGCAAGGTGACTTAAGAACTGATGCCTGATGAGCCGATGACTAAGTCGAAAAAGTTTGAAATTTGTTTTTTTTTTCGAACGACACTGCGTTGTCATGATCGTTGGAGGTATCATTGGAGTCACGCTTTACGCGGTCTATTTTTTTCGATTATTACTCAAAACGATGCAATCTGTCGATTTATTTTCAAAAACATTTACGTTTCAGACAAAAAGTAGTCATATTTGACTATTTTCCTCGCTAGCGAAAAGTTCAAAAAACAACCGGAATAGGTACTTATGATCTTAATCATGGACAATTTCCGAAACATGCTTTTCTTATTTGTCGATTCCTTAAGGGTGTCTATGGTAAAATTGTTACACATAAAATTTACCCATGATTTCTTCATTTCTTCAACTGTTTTGATTACTTTAGGTCGTTTCAGAAGATTCGGTTTTACATAAGGCTAGTATTTGTCGATTTGAGATCATTCCCCAAGCAACAATTCTAAAGCCACTTGGTTTTACTTGAATTTTATAAAGGTTTTATTGCGTAATCGTATGTATGATGGTGACAAATTAAATAAAAACTAATAACATCATTCGATTGCGCGGCCAAAACCCATAGAAAAAGTATATTGGCATATCTTCACATCAAACTGTTTTAGAGATATTTAAATCAGAAAAATGACTTTTTTTGAAAATCTGTTAAAAAGGAAGTAGTGCTACTGCTAGGGGGATTGATCAATCGGCGTAAAACTTCGGGAAATTAGTTGTAATGTCGGAATGAACAATTATGCCAACTTTGGTTGAAATCGCTGATGGTCGGATCCAATTTTTCCGATTTTTGTGTACGTTTGAGATGGAATGACCTATATTTTGTTTTAGCTCGCAAGCAAAAATTCACCAAAGCAAAGTTTTTTTTGCAGAAAGAAAGTTATTATCAATCGGTTTTCCTGTCATAGAAAGCAACTAAAATGATTTTGCTAGAAATTGAGATTAACTGACGGAATATATTTATTTTGTTAAAACTACCAGTTTTCGAAAATTGCAAAATTTCAGAGGAACGTTGATTTTATCCACCATCAATATATCAATATCAATATGCACGATAAAATTTAAAGTGCACATGCTGCAAACGAACTAAGACTGCTCAAAATTCATAAATTATTATGTTTTATATTTAATTATGGTCGCTATAAACCAAATCGTTCAGAATGATCTGACTGTAAAACTATAACTTTTCTGCTCACGGATATATTTTCAAGCTGACAAAGCTGGTGCACTAATTTAGCTTTTACTATAGCGAAAAGCGAAAAGCTTTATTAAATTATTGCGGTGGCTGTCATCAAGCAGGGAAGGCTTAATCGGTTTTATTTCTGCTTTCAGTAGTGCGTGCTATGACTACTTGAGGTTATAACCTGATTCTTGTAGAGGTTATGAAAACATTCTGAGGAGTTCTGGCGGAGATTTATCTGCGGTTCATAAAACCGGTTCATAATAGGACACTGCCTCTAACTTCTGATAATAAATAACAGAAGTTGGCGCAAGTGTTTCATCATGCGCCATGCGTGAGAGTATGCTTGAAACTATCAATGTTTCCCTGTTGAATACAACAGATGTCGGTACTTTGTACCGCATATTGTACATTTCGGTAACAGCTCAATTTTGCGCGACAATAAATTTACTGAACACAACACCCTTACTCTCTCATGCATCTCAGTTTCTTTTGTGTTTATCGCTAATCGCAATGTAACGTTTGACACCTGAACAAATAAATAGTTGTTAAACATTGTTTTTATTTATTGCGTTCATGTTGCGAAATTTAATTTTTTCGAATTGAAATGTCGCAAACAGGGCTTTTCATAAAGCCCTATAAATGTACCTTTATAGGGCTTTAGCTTTTTAGGGCTCTCGGATGACTGGTAGTAAGATGCTATGGAGAGGTATAGGAAATGTTTGTTTTTATCAAAATTAGGCAGAAATCATGAAAATTAAGTATAACAGAGTAACTGTACCTCAAATAAAATATGATTAGTGATTGTTTTAGAGGTAGGAAAACATAAATAAGTGAGAAATTTTGATTTAATTACCACTAGAAAAGCGCCATCTCTTGAAAAGCAACCGTTCGTATGGTGTCCTATTGGTTCATAAGCGGTTCATAATTGGTCACGAAAACCACTATACGAACCTAATAAATATAGGAATTGTTATTTGGGTCGACACGAAATCGACATTGGTTGCCTTATTCCACTCCAGCACGTTCGTTGCGTACTGGCATGAAGTCATATCCGGCCAGAAGATCATAGGACAGCAAATACATTTATCCATTCATGGTATCTGTGGTTACGAAAAGTGTACTCCGTTGTGGACACATGAGCAGTTGGCATGTCGGCGAGAGGGCCATGGCCAATGTATATTAAAGTTGAGCCGGCGAAAGGGCCATGGCCAACATCTATGAAGATTGAGTCGAGCCAATGTTTTGAAACTGTTAAAATATTGCATAGGTAGAATATCATGACCATTGACTTCAGCAAGGTAAGTTTGATAGACGTACCGTTCTGATTCAAACTTAGAACAGTCTCAAACTTCGAACACTTAGATTAAAATACTCGTTTGTATAGCAAATATGATAAAATATTATGCTTATTGTATATCAGCGAATAGAGGACATTATAACGAACACGGTGGTATACAATAAGCATAATATTTTATCATATTACCCAGCTAGCACCAACTCGTATATCAATGTACGAAAATTATCGTAAATATCTCCTAACAAACTCGAAATCGTAACTATAGCTGGATAAAGTGGGATCAAGTTGATTTTTGGTCGTATATAATAATAATGACTGACATACATACGATTTTCAGCACAAAATCGTAAAGTAGTACGGAGCGAATCGCACCTAATCGGATATTATCGTATGTAAATACTTATTATTATTATTATTATTATTATTATTATTATTATTATTTATTTAATATATCCATCATTTAAAAATTATATCAAAACACACAATTAAACACACAATTAAAAATTATATCAAATCAGTGTTCCACAGTCGCTGCGTGAATTTTCCAGTTGGCTCTCCAAACTCGAAGAGTTCTTCAACCCGAGTGAAAGTCCGGACACATGCAGTCATCGGTTCGTGGAATCCAAATGTGGTACGATGAAAAACGGCATGCAACAACGATGTAGTGCGTAAAGATCTTTGCGAAGCACGGAAATTGACTTTAGTAAGTAACGTCGGTGAATCGATGTCGTTGTTTGGAATTTTTGCCACCAACGTTGCCTGCTGAACTTTACGGCGCCGTTCCAAAGTATCCAGGCCCAGCAAACGACAACGTGCTGGATACGGTGGAAGATTGTCAGGATCCCGCCAAGGCAAATCCCTAAGAGCAATACGAATGAACCTTCTCTGGATGCGTTCGATTCTTAAGGTCCACGTGAGCTGATGAGGTAGCCAAATTACACTTGAATTTTCAAGTACTGGACGGACTAGTGCGCAATACAAGGATTTTAGGCAATGAGGGTCCTTGAAATCTCTTCCAATTTTAGCAATAAATCCAAGCTGCTGGGAGGCTTTGGAAATGATATTAGAACGGTGAGCATTGAACGTAAGTTTAGAGTCAAGTAAGATGCCGAGGTCGTTAACCTGATCAACCCTTCGGAGGATACTTCCGTCAATATGGTAGTCAAACACAATCGGGCTGTGAATGCGATGAAACGTGATTACCTCACATTTGGCTACACTCACAATCAAGTAGTTTAACTTGCACCAGTTCGCAAAGGCATCTAGTAAATGCTGCAACCGATGACAATCATCGATAGAGCGAACATTAAGATACAGTTTGAGATCGTCGGCGTAAACAAGTATGCAACCGGCTTCAAGTAGTAACGCGACGTCGTTGAAGAATAGGATGAAGAGTAAAGGCCCCATATTGCTTCCTTGGGGAACACCGGATTTGTTAGTAAACGCAGATGAAACGGTAGATTCCAACTTGACTTGCAAGACTCTATCACGTAAATATGAGCCAAGCCAACACAATAGTCGTTGCGAGGCTCCTAGACGCTGCAGTTTTCGCAAGAGGATGCGGTGGTCAATCCGGTCGAATGCAGCTTTCAAATCCGTGTATACTGCATCCACTTGTGCTTTTTCCTCGAGTTGCGCGATGCAAGAGGAAGTGAAGTCGAGCAAATTAGTTGAAACCGACCGGCCTGGCATGAATCCGTGCTGGTAGATGGATATGTAATTCGTAGTACGATTGAGGATAGCGGTGCTGACGATAATTTCAAAAAGCTTAGAGGCAGCAGACAGGCTTGTAATACCTCTGTAGTTCTTAACATTTCGGCGATCGCCACGCTTATGGACGGGGAACATGTAAGATTGTTTCCAGATATCAGGAAATTTGCCTTGCGTAAAGGACTTGTTAAAAATGCGACAGAGTGGCACAGATAATTCTGATGCGCAACGGGACAAAATAGCAGCAGGCATTCCATCGGGTCCAGCGGAGAAAGATCGCTTCAATTTACGTGCAGCTTCGACAACCATCAATGGAGTTATTTCAAATATATCGAGGTCGACTAGTCCGTCGGGAACGTTCAACGCGGCTAGTTCAGCTTCACCGTCAGAAGCAGACACATTCGCGAACACAGAAGAGAAGAAAGATGCAAACATTTCGCAGGAATCAGTGATGGAGCGTGATTCTGACTCGTCAAGGTAAACGTTGGTCGGGATATTGGTGCATTTCCGTTTCGAGTTGACAAAACTCCAAAACCCTTTAGGGTTCCTTCGCAGATCAGTTTGTACACGGAGGACATACGACTTGTACAAAGAAGCATTAAGCTGACGATACTCCTCACTAGTACGCTTGTATTCACGTTTTGATTCGGCGGTTCTACGACGACGATGTTTACGTAAATGTGCATTGCGAGCACGTTTCAATGAACGTAAGCGACCAGTACTCCACGGCGGTGTGCATCGATTTTTGACGAATGGTAAATTAGACCGGAGCCATACGTTAATAGTGTCACAAAATATGCTAGCCATATCATCCAACTCTCTCGCATCGAATAAAATTTCCCAGTCGTAGGTTATTAAAAACTGTGAAAGCAAGCCAAAATCTATTTTGCGATAGTTCAATTGTCGACGTTCAATTTCGGGGGGCATATCATTCTCCAAACAGTCATTAAAAGCAGGTAAAGAGATCGACAACGGTGGGTGATGAGTGTCAACAGGGAGCAATGGTGCAACACACGTTTCAACCGATACCGCATGCTCAACCGGATGAAAAACCAAATCTAGCACTCTACCAAGCTGGTTACGGTCCAAGTTGGCTTGTTGGAGGTTGAGAAAATCCATACCGTCGATTAAAACAGCACTCGCCGCACTGAGTTGCGATGTGTTAGTGTGGCGGATCATGTCGTCAATGTATTCCCAACCAATGCGTGGTTGATTATAGTCGCCACAGATCAAAATACCTTCGATTGTACGGTTTTTTTCACATAATTCACGAATGGAAGAGACGTGCATCTCGATTACAGCGGGATCTTGGCTTTTGTCGGGAGGGATGTACACAGCGCCTAGTAAAATTTTCAGGCCACGGATATTAGCAGTAACACTAACCTGCTCAAGGCTACTTGCGTGCACTGAAGTGAGTACAACGCAAGGATGTTGCCGGGCGACAGCAATTAGTACTCCTCCGAAGCTGCGCTTGTCACTGTTGCGAGAAGAACGATCGCAGTGAAAAACATTGAACTTTTCGCCGACCAGCTGCACTGAGTTTATAGTATCGTTGAGTCCAGTTTCCGTCAAAATGATGACATCAAGACTGCAATCGCGGCTTGCCAAATAAATATCGTCCACTTTCGTCCTCAATCCCCTGGCATTTTGGTAATAGATGCAAATATCGTTGGAATGTGTGTCACAGTACTGTAACATAGGAACACTGTACACAGCGGCAGGATTAATCGTATTTAACAGATACTCGCCTTTGGCGGGAACCCTAAGGTTCCCACCGTCCACAGAAGATCGCATTGTATTTAATTCATCGCAGCAACATCCTCCAATGGCAGAGCATTGGCAGCAGCAACGCGCGAATCCCAGTTTTTTGTCTGATCGATGAACTCACGGAACAGTAAACCAGCAGGCCATGATGCGGGGTCTAAAGCGATGTCTCGCATTTCAGGATCGAGCCCAATTTTAAAGGATACAAATGAAAGAGTTGAAGCATCTTTTCCTCTGGGAACCAAACGAACAACATCAGTTGGTTCGGCGACGTTCAGGCAACGGGATACGATCGACTTTACATCAGTGCTCGAGATCAGTGGATTTAATTTCGACAAATAGAGCCAAAATTTTTTTGTTGCAGTGGATGTCACAGTAGCAACCGAAAGATCGCTTAAATCGATGATTTTTGTGCCACAGCCAGCCGGGGCTGCTATAGTTGAACGAGTTTGACCATCGATGCGGCGGCGTTTCAAAGACCGTGCTGATCTGTACACGGGAACAGCTGGAGTAGCGGGGTTTAACGACGGGGTAACGGGCGGGCACGATTCAGTTGATAATTTGTCGATTTTCTTGGTCAATGTGTCGACAGCATTAGACAGCAGTTCAACCTGCGACGGTAAATCAGCATCATCATCAGCCGCAGGTTTAGTTTGGGTGCTGTTCAATTTATCAGCAATATAATCGCGAATACTCCGTCCGTGCAGCTCATCTCTGCATTATATAGTCGTAACGCTCAAAATTTTTCGTAATCACCTATATCGCCTCCAAAATAGTACGGATATGCCAATTTTGCGCATGAAATACGATTTATTTAGCATGTATATCTGTACGTAATGATGATTTTTACCTTTTTTATACATATGAAAATGGTTTTTGCAAGGACGTCGGAAATAACGCAACAGCCTTTCTAAGTTAGTCTGTGCTAAAAGTATAAAAATATTTCCATGGAATTGTGTTCCATTTGCTTGTCATAGACTAAAAAGAGCATGCTTCAAATCGCTAATGGTCTCGCCGTGATTGTCAGAAACAAGATGAAACAGTATGAGCAATGCTTAATAATGTCTTTTAAAAGGAATTTATTTTCATTTGGTTATCAGTGTGTTACCCAGCATCTACTCTTCCAACTTACCCGTAGTACCAATCGGGATAAGATCAAACTTAGCGGAGATTGGGTAACTAACCCCGGTTGATTCCAAAGTCGTATACCCACCGCGGGTGCACCGGGTAGGGGGGCTCTTTTGAGCTTCGATGACCCTCCGGCATGGCAGGGAGTTGATGACATAGATCTTGCAAGCCGCCACGATCAAAACTGAAAACGCAATGAACGAAGAACAAAAAAATTTTGACTGGGACATTCGGAATATTTATTTATTTGCTGTTTCTAACGGGGGTTTCAACCCGTGAGTTGGTTATCCGGAATAGCAATCAGATTAGAGCCATGCGACGAAACTTTTGTATGTGAAATTGTCAATCTATCAACTTCGGGTGCTCTCCGATGTATTGAAGAGTCGTAAGATCGACATCGTAGCGCTACAGGAGGTATACTGGAAGGGTTCAACCCTCACCTCAGAATTTCCGAACATTACGCAAGGATGCCGGACGACTGTACAGTGAAATCCGTTCTCTTCAAGAACCCAACCGGCCCCAGGAATAGAAGGGCCCAACTTCCTAGATGGGTCGACCAGATTGAAACCGACTTGCGTGTATCGAGACGCTCAATGAATCGGCGACGAGTAGTCTAGAACCGAGTACAGTGGAGAGGAATTCTTGATAGGGCAAAAGACACGAATAACGGAGCACAAATACGATCGCCGCCCAAAACATGACATCGTCATCGGGAATTTCAACACTCAGGTCGGCCAGGAGCAGGAATGCATACCAAAAAATGGAGAGTCCAGCGCACACCAGCTGACCAACAAAATGGGACTAAGACTTATCGACTGTGACGCCTGCAAGAACATGGCCAGACGTAGTATCTTGTTGTAGCATACACTTTTACACAAGTACACCATGAGTATACCAAATCTTGACTACCGGTACCGACCTCGAATAAATATCCCGCGGTTGAAGAACCCTGACCTGGCCGAAAACTATGCGCACTCACTCGAAGTCGCGCTGCTGGAAAAGGATGAGTTGAAAGAAGCTTCCCTCGAGGGCAGAATGTAGGAGAGTGATGGATGAGAAGATCGTTGCGCCACTTGTCACTACGTGGAAAGACACAGACAGAAGAAGATGTAGCGAGACAAAATCTTCCGGGAGAAACAGCACTGCCTGCGAGGCCAGGAGTATGCAAAGTTGGAGCAGACATCCCGTAACGGCTTTGTACCGCGGGTTTAGAACTGTAGTATCTTGACGGATGATCGTAAGGTGACCGAAAGGCGGAAGTGTTACTTCGTTGAATACTTGAAGGGAGCCCAAACAGCATGGCGGTGGGGAAAATAATTTCGACGTTACGATAAACGTGGAACAGGTGCCACGCCCAACGATATGCGAAGTTAAGGAGGCCATGGGTGTGAAAAAGCTGGCCACTTTTCTGCACCGGCTGATTGTAAGGATCTGGGTTACATACAATAAACAACAATAACACCTACCGGCGTTATCTGTTCACAAGAAAGGCGACTAGGTGGACTGTAAAAACTGTCCTCAGATCGCCGTTCTCAATGTCGCCTACAAAGTGCTCTCCTAAATCATTTTCCGTTAACTCCTACCAATTGCGAACAGATTTTTGGAAATTTATCAAGTTGAAGGAAGGTCGACAACGGACCAAATATTTATGCTGCGGTAAATCTTTTAGGAGGTAATGAATACAGATTTCCCACGCATCATTTGTTCGTTGCCTTCAAAACTGCATATGATAACATCGACTTCAAAGAGCTATTAAAAATCATGGACGACAACGGCTTCCTTGGGGCTGTTTAAATCTACGTTCTACGATGGTGCTCAGTGCTGTGTGCAGATTTCGGGTGAATTTTAGAGAGATAAGTGCAAACAACGAACTTCGGGGGCATACAAGAGAACGGAGTATGGAAACGGGGGATGAACCATGAAATCCCGCAGCTCTACAGTGAATGCAGTATTCAAAAGGTTTAAAACTTGACGAATATCTAATATATAGGGTGGCGTGTGGTGATAGTTTAATTGTCAAAACACTCGGGCGCCAACCGAGAGAGTGTAGGGTAGAGTCCCACTTCCCAGCTAGCACCAAATCGTATATCAATGTACGAAAACTATCGTAAATATCTCCTGACAAACTCAAAATCGTAACTAAAGCTGGATAAAGTGGGATCAAGTTGATTTTCTGTCGTATATAATGATAATGACTGACATACATACGATTTTCAGCACAAAATCGTAGAGTAGTACGGAGCGACTCGCGCTTAATCGGATATTATCGTATATTAATACTTACATAGTCGTAACGTTCAAAATTATTCGTAATCACGTATATCGCCTCCAAAATAGTACGGATATGCCAATTTAGCGTATGAAATACGATTTATTTAGCATGTATATTTATTTATTTATTTATTTCGTCAACCGATGTAGACTAGTATAATGCATATACAGTTTCTTATATAGAAGTCTTATAATTAGATGGTGATTAAAAAGTGTTCTTATTCCTTTGTTTCGTTATCTACGCGTTATGATTACGCATTGAATTAAAGTGATGTTTAAGTCTATGCCGAGACATTGTAAAGTCAATGGTTTCGCAGTATTGATTGTACGCTGCCATCATACGATTTAGTGGACCGAATTTTGCATAATTAGTACGATAATGGCTTATGGCAAATAAATTTCGATTACGAAGTTGCCGGGTAGGTGTATAAAAGTTCAGTTTTGATAAAAGTGTTGCTGAGTCAATACGGTGCGAAACGATATCGTTTACAAATGAGACCATTGCATAAATACGACGCTCTTTTAATGATTGTATATTTATAAGCATGCAGCGTGCTTCGTATGACGGAAGAGGAAATGCTGTCCAACCTAATTTACGAAGAGCATATAAGAGAAATTGTTTTTGTACTGATTCTATTCTTTCTTCGTGCGTGATTGAAAAAGGAGACCATGCAATGCTGCAGTATTCCAGTATTGACCTCACATAAGCAATATATAGTGTTTTGATGGTGTATGGATCTGAAAAATTATAGCTAAAGCGTTTAATAAAACCTAGCATGTTGTTTGCTCTGTGTATTATTGTGTTATAATGGTCTATGAAAGTTAGTTTGGAGTCTAAGATAATTCCTAAATCCCTAAATTTTTCACATTTTTCTACTATTTGATTTCCTAATATGATTGATATTTCCGGTGTAATTCTTTTTCTGCTAAATGATATAAGGTTGCACTTTTTTACATTAAGTTCTAATAAGCTTTTTTTACACCATATGTAGAATATGTGTATTTCGTTCTGGAATACATTGATGTCTTCTTCATTTCTTATTTCCAAAAAGAGCTTCATATCGTCGGCATATATTAGCACTTTAAGTTCCTTGAGAATGAAGGAAATGTCGTTTACATACAAGATAAAAAGAAGAGGTCCCAAATGAGAGCCTTGAGGAACACCAGAAGTGACTTGAATTGGATTCGAGGTCTTTCCGTTAAATTTAATTATTTGTTGGCGATTAGTTAAATACGATTCAAGCCATTTCAGGAGCCTTGGCTCAATTCTAATTTTTTGCAATTTGAAAAGCAGCATTGGTATGTCAATGCGATCAAATGCCTTGCTAAAGTCCGTATAGAGTGCTTCTACATGGTTTCCATTATCCATTGCATTCAGTGAGTGGTCTATGAATTCCAGTAAATTTGTCGTAGTCGAACGTCCTTTGAAGAAACCGTGTTGCATTTCTGTAATTCTGTTTTTAATTTGAAGGAATAGTTTTTCATTGATGATAGCTTCAAAAAGTTTTGGAATGCAAGAGATAATGGCAATACCACGATAATTACGTACGTCAGATTTCCGGCCCGATTTAAAGATAGGCACCAGAAATGAGCTTTTCCATATTTTTGGAAAGATTCCGGATTTTAGTGATAAGTTAAAAAGCCAAAACAGAGGAGCAGTGAACTCTATTGCAAGATTTTTTATGAATACTGGAGGGATTCCGTCAGGCCCAGGACCTTTTGAGGCATCCACATTTTTCAAAGCCTGCAAAATATCCTGAGCCTGAAGTTGGTTAACGCCAATATCCATTGAAGAATCCGGAAAAAATGCAAAATAGTCGCGGTCGCGATCTTCTTCAGAAAATGTTGTATAGATTTCTTGAAAAAATTTTGCAAAAAGCTTACAAATATTTTCCGAGCTATCCCCAACATTTTCATCAAGATGCATTATGGATGGAAAATTGTCAGATTTTAGTTTAGTTTTCACGTAATTAAAGAAGTTTTTAGGACTGGACTTTATTTCAAGTTCAATTTTTGAATTGTACTCTTCAAACGCATTGCTGATTGCAAAATTTAGCTGGTTGCATACGTCCAAATATCTTGCTAAATTTTCAGTACTGGCATGTTTTTTATAATTTTTATGTGCCTTTTGTTTGCGATTTTTCAAGTTCTTAATCTTACTGTTATACCAGACTGGACTTTTTGTATTTTTGTGACGTCTTCTTTTCTTTAACGGTATGTTCTGTATCATTACTTCTAATAAAATTTTATAGAATGTGTCTACAGCAACTTCGACATTTTCTTCATTCTTGAGAATCTATATCTGTACGTAATGCTGATTTTTACCTTTTTTATGCATATGAATATGCTAGCTGGGTTTCCAATCGAACTGCGCAATAAAACTTGACTTCATATCGAAGTTTCGCAGTTTCAACCAGTCTACCATTCTTTCCACCAAACGCCCTTTCTTTTTATTAAATTACCTGTATTGCATCAATTCAGGCGTATTGCATAAATTAAATATAAAATTTCTAAGCACTGATCCTCGCTCGAGAAGGCTATAGGTCTTACAGTCCCAGTAAACAACCGAATCGGCACTTGAAGCAGAATTTGGTAGCCAAGAAGCGTACTAAGCGTTTGTGCGAGCAAGTTTTGATAAAATTCAACGGATGTTGTTTGATGAACGAGAAAATCTACGTCAAAATAAATTTCAAGCAACTTTCCGGTCAACAATTTCAAGTAGCAACCGGGTGTGGCGATGTGCCAGGCAAGTATAAGTTCGTGTTTGCAGATAAATTCGCGAAGAAGGCCACGCTCTGGCAAGCAATAGGTAGCCGCTGACTGAAGATTAAGCTTTTCATCACTTCCTCAACAAGTGGAAGAATGCTTGAAGAAACGGATTTTGCTTTTCATTTGTATACATAAAGGTAACCTTTGTATTCTGGGTTGACTTAGTTATTTGTCACTACTCCAAAGTGGTACCAAAGTGGTTTATAGCTAATAATGTCGATTTCGTACCAATAGAGGCGGACTCTCCTAATTTTTTGAAACGATGGTTCTACAATTGATGAAGGGACGGTAGGGGAAAGAAATGAAAATTTTGGTGAAGGAGGGGGAAGAGCGGAAAGGAAGGGGGGGGGGGGGGTGTTGGTAGCTATGCTTGACAAGTAGTCATTTTGACTCCTACCTTTTGTCCAATGCTGGAAGGTGCATGAGTCGAACCAAGCTATAATCTGAGATTAAAACCGGATTCGAACCCACAACACAAAAGGTAGGAGTCAAAATGACTACTTGTCAAGCATAGCTACCAATACCCCCCCCCTTCCTTTCCGCTCTTCCCCCTCCTTCACCAAAATTTTCATTTCTTTCCCCTACCGTCCCTTCATCAATTGTAGAACCATCGTTTCAAAAAATATTAATATATGTATGACCTCATTCCAAGGTCAAGACTAAAATCTTGAGATTAGTCTACTCTCCTAATTGTCCGGTATTTCAAACCATTGAAAAATTTTAAACAATTGTCAAACAACGTTCATCCAATGTTTGTTCTTCACAAAGAAAAAACACTTGCTGAACATACTGATTCAGTCTTCTCATCTTCAACTGTGCGTGGTATGATGAGTTTTGTTAAGAAGAAAAGTTCGAGATGTTATCAGAACTTAAGAAATGCAATGATGTAATACTGTCAAACTTAAAGCTGAACAAAAAACTGCAATCCAGGCATTCATGGATTTTTTGCGACACTCCTGGTCCGAATTACAGGTTGTTATATGCGTGTAGATTAATATTTAACCAGACTTTAATGCTGCCGAAAGCTCATCTTTCATTATGCACGATACCTCAGCGAGCAATGCTTCCAATTTTGTGTCTGCGAAGACATTTGACTTTCACGCGGACGGTCTTTATCATCGACCACACAGTTTTTGAAGCGACGGAACCAATCACGACACGTTGTTTCACGCTGAGTCAATGATCCCAGATCTACGGATTTATTCGCAGTTCTACGCATCTAGAAATTTCCTACGGACCTACGAAAAAATCACGAAAACGCTACATGCATTGAATTATATCCGGAAAAGTCCATTCCCATATTTTGTTAGTTTCTAATATAATAAGGAACGAATTATAACCAAGAAGCTGGAATGCTTTTTCTATAGTGTAAGTATTATATGCTAATAAAAAAACCAGGCTTGATTTTGCTCATCTTGAGCATATAGACAGAGCAATCTGCCTTTCACAACAACCAAGAGCTTTTATTTTCTGTGACAATCACTCATCTTGCGCAGAAGGAGCACAACTACAAGCAGAGCTAATCTTTTCTTCGCACACTGGAGACATTTGCTCTGTATCCCAAAGAGAATATCGGACAGGCGATTATATGGACTGAAACGATTGGTTCTGTGACCTTGAGAGTATGCATTCGGTAGTGCTAAAGCAAGCAAAAAACTCGTCGCTTGTCGGAGAAGGTAGCATCCGACAGGGAGAGAGTAAATTGATTTGTTTTCTGCGCTTTGCCAGTAAAACGCCGAGAATTGAGGATTTTTTCAAAGCACGACGGAAGCCTGAAAAAACGACGAAGAGACGGTAACATGACGACGAAAAACGCCAAAACACTAACAAAATACAGCAAAAAACCACCGAAAACAAAGAGATGACGAATACGAAGAAAAACAATAAGAGATGGCGAAACGGCAACGATAATATTTGACCAAACCTCGTGCTTTTAGTCATGACCTTGAAATGCGGTCAGACATATATTAATATTTTTTTAGACTATTCTCAAGTTTTTAGTCTTGACCTTGAAATGCGGTCATACATATATGTTAATATTTTTTTGAAACGATGGTTCTATAATCGATAAAGGAACGGTAGGAGAAAGAAATGAAATTTTTGGTGAAGGAGGGGGAAGGGCGGAAAGGTGAGGAGAGGGGGGGGGGGGGGAGATTGGTAGCTATGCTTGACAAGTAGTCGTTTTGACTCCTACCTTTTGTCCAATGCTGAAAGGTGCATGAGTCGAACCAAGCTATAATCTGAGATTAAAACCGGATTCGAACCCACAACACCCGCCAGGGCATATGGTTCGCTGGTACTTGTACCTTTGAACCATAGGGGCGCTGGACGCTGGTTCTACAATTGATGAAGGGACGGTAAGAGAAAGTGATGAAGAAGGATTTTTTGAAACCATCGTTTCAAAAAAATATTAACGATAATATGTCAGATAGACAATGATGAGATGACGAAAGAAGGACGAAACAGTAAATAAACAACGAAAAGGTAGTGAAAATCCAACATGACCTTTAAAAGTCCTATCGTTCCTCCGTGTTGTATATGGTTTGTTTCATAGCAAATTTTGGAAATATCACAATAATGATATGAAAATTGTGGACCCTACAGATTGATTGTTTCATTTATGTTACGTCATGTTTTTTCTTAGTATTCCAATAGGGGTCTTGAAATGAAAATCGATTGGAGGGTTCGGCATGATGAACGGTGATGGCCGTTGAACGAATCCCAGATGGCCGCCAAATTTTTCTTACTACATTTGAAAGTTATATTTGAAAGCTATATATGAACAGAACCATGTCACTTTTTAGTTGTTTCTTTTCAAATTTAAGAAATATCTCAAGGTTTTCTAAAAATTCAACTTTTTTTTAAACTGTAAGGGCACTTTGGCGAACGAGGGGTCCACTGCTTTGAGGTATTAAAAATATAATTGCCATTTTTTATCAGTTTGAAGACCACGAGTCGGTAAAGGCCCCGTTTCAACGAGAATGTTTAATCCTCGAGATGCAATAATTGCAGAATTGCCATTTCATAAATATTTTTATTACCGTCCAAACTCGATTATCCGGAGTTGTCACAGATGGGGTTGATTCATGATTTATTTGTTATTAAAAAGATATTTGAACGACTCATTTTTTAGCTTTTGGGTATCGTAAAATGCTTGAAATTATTGTTTCACATTCCGAAAGACAGCCCATTCCTTTCTTATGATATTTTTTACTGCTGGTAAGGCTTGTTCGCGACAAAATCTGGACACCTCAATTTTGCAATAAAACAAATTTGCTAGAAGTTTAATTCAAGAAACAATTTTATATCATTTATGTGTGTATCTTTAATAATTATCAAACAAATTAATATTACTTATTTGGTCTGCATGAAAAATTGGCGAACTTTGGAGTTTACCCTTGCCATGAAAGTCAGTGCAGACTTGTTGGCAATAAATTTAGCTGGGTTTGTCCAAAATTTTCGAAATTTTAGAAATCTATAGTTGGTGCTTGTTGTTAATGCTGGGACAGCTCTCTCTTCACCAAAGCCCAATACTGCTCGATGGGGGGTACCTCTGGACAGATAGGTGGATTCGCCTCCTTCGGTACAATATGGACTCCATTAAGGTGCGTTTAAACTGGGCAATTTTTCGGCAACATGTGGAATGCAACATTTGGTATGCGACATGCTGCTAGTTGTTACTCAATGCTGCTTCTGTTGCCACCTGAGCATTTGTTATACGTTGCTATGTTGCTTGGAAACATCGGGCAACAGTTTGGAAAAAGTTGCATGCCACATGTTGCCAATATAAACGCACCTTTAGCATCATACCATTCCAAAAGTGACAGGATTCCAAATCAGGCCAAAACAGCGAGGGTACATCATGGCTGTGTAGGAACGGTAACAATCGTTTCTGCAGGCATTCTTCACGGTATATTTCCTTGTTAACCGTTCCCGTAGTGATGTTACTTTTGCTTGCTCGACCACAGCTGCATATGGCCTGCCATACTAAATCTTCTTTATCCTAAAATGCTCTGCAACGCCATTTCGCTTCATGGCAGTGTAAAAAGACATACCTGGAAACTGTTTAAAGTCTTCTAGGACATACGTTTCAACGTCCATTATAACGCATGGAAACTTCGTTAAATATTCGCTATAAAGCTTACGAGCGCGTGTTTTGGTTGTCGTATTTTGCTTATCATTACGGTTTGACACAGTCCTCACCTTGAAAAACTTTATGCCTTGTCGTTGCTTAGAAGTGTGCACGAATGTTGGCGACATTTTTATTTTACGAGCAATGGTACGTACAGAAAGATCTGGTCTCCTCCGTAATATTTGTTTTACCTTCGCATCCTTGTGGTGGTTCCACAGATCCGTTTTTGTTCCACTTCCTTTCTTCCCAGCTGTTGTCAAGCGAGTATCGAACGATTTTAAAACACTGTGAACAGTGCTTGGAGGAAATCCAAGCTTTTTGGCAAGTTTTCTTAACGAGAGATCCGGATTTTCATTGCGACCGCACACAATGGCTTTTCGCACCTGCTCTTCTTTGGAAGCCATTTTACGCTGAGCGCTTGTAATATAAACAAGTGTTATACATATTTTCAGAAAGAACAGACATACGTCTACCACTTGGCAAAATGTTTCACTCATTGTTAATGTATTTCCGAAGCTGTGTGTGTTTAGGGGTGTCCAAATTTTGTGGCGAACAAGCCTTAATCGAATCCTATAGATGATCAAGTAATTTTTTTCATATTTGTTTTTCAAAAACATAAATGCGTGAAACAAAAAAGATTAATGGCTTCACTTTTGATGCTTTTTTCTCAAAAGAAACATTTAATCATAATATATCACAAGAAACAATATTGAAAATTAACCGTGAGAAACTAAAGCCCCGGATTCGGTTTGCTCGGTATCATCTGTATTTTAAACCTAGTTAAGACCTTGTGTATTGCACAGCCTGTTCTATTTTTAATTTTCTTACTTTCACAAATTCGCTCATACTGAAGTGCTCGCGAAGCAGTTCAGTAGAACCGTCTTGCACAAAATTAAATGCCAGACGGTGCTATGATTTGCAGATGCTTTCAATTCATTGGAGACCGATTTTGGCATTTAGAGATTCACTCCTTTACCCCCGGTTGTCTACAGACAGTCATCATCGGTCTCGGCAGAAGACATGAACACAAACAGCCACCGGTGCTAGTAAGTTTATACTTTTGCTACGCTGCTACCTCAAATTCCAGATGCTGGTACTTTACGGTAAATGCCGATCCCACCGAAGAGGCTTGCTTTGCGTTTGCCCTGTACCTTCCACAATCCACACGGATTATAATCGCACAAAAACCCCGGGCGCTGCCGTTCAACCTTTCGCTAAAATGTCGACGCCATCGGTAATCTTGTCGGTTGCTGCTGTTACTTCTGGGATGGGAATTGAAAGTGGTTTCCATGCTTGCCCGCATCTTCTACCGGCTCAGGAGTCCGGAGGTGATCTTCACCACCTCCGCGCGCCCGGGCAGGACTGTGACTGCAGGAGAATGTTCGTCGATGTTAATAAATTAACGCATTGGCGAGAAAGGTGTACATATCAGAGTTAACCACATTAAAATCGATGCCATTTAAATTTAATCAACATCTATCTTGTTCCATCGGTGCGAGTTTATGGAAGCCAAAGTGCTAATATTGTACTTTCTCTTACTCTGATGTCGGCGAAAGTATACCTGATAGGAAGGCGGGAAGTGTAGATGCATACATGAATAACAGCTCGTATATGGGAACCGAGCCTTTCTTCAACAGTTTGCGGCCATACTAAATAGTTGTTAATAATAGACCCTGCTAGTACTATCTAAAAAGAACACCTGTGACAAATCAACTACTGTTTGGCTTGCACTTCCGGTTGCAATTATATGAACTCATACGCACCGGATCTACGCTGCGTGATGCAGTCAACTTCTCGTAATCACAACAAATCAACAACACTGGTTAAAACATGTGTTGTGGGTGCTGGACATTGAAGATCGGTTCCCGGTGAGTGAATCGTTATCATCATTACGAGTCATCAACCTGAACAGCTAAATCTGTGGAGTGAGACGTGCAGTAAATGTTGCACTAGAAATTGCTATCAACGATGACCCGCAACGATTCTAACAAGAGTGAACAAAAGTAGTGGTAAACTCGTTCCGTTCTGTAACCATTTTCGGTTACTACACTACACTGACAAGTAACATTATTATTAAAGCCGCACACGTGTGCGTTTGTCCGCATCGTGTTGCGCGAATCGTACAGAGATTGTCAACTTTAAAGTGGGTCCCCGTGTTCATTGGCACGTAGCGGCAACTTTAGTGGCATCTGCTTTGACGGTCATAAAAATATGGACCATATTCCGACAACGCACCACGCTGTCTGCTCATAAATCATAGCATCGCGTCGCAGCCAGCAAACCGGGTGAAGGAAAGCAGTCCCCAATCTGGACAGATCTATAAATCACACAGCAAAATAAGGAGAAAAAAGAAGTTTGTAAGCCTTCCTCCTACGCCAGCGCTGCAGGAACGGGTTGAAAGGGTCAATAAACACGATTGAATTGCCACGTTTGATGGCTAGAAGCTAGGAAAATTGGATTCAAAACAGTCTTAATCCGGAGAACCAGCGAACCGAACGCAGTCTTGCAACATGTAAACATATTGAATATACCAACATATATAGATAGGCCAACAATTTGAAATCCAAACGGAATGGCACTGTGTACACCTTTTGGGTCCAGGTGCCACATGGGAAATCTGAATGCTTCGTAAATTTTTTCCATTGACTAGTTATTTGGATTGTCGCCAACGGAGTTGTGTGGTGCTTTGGGTTTGGGTCTTCCTTTGAATTCCGAGAGAGACAAGGTGCCATTTTTGTATAAACAATTTTCCAAGACATTTTTAGCGCGATGAATGTGAGATTATTTTCGCAGTTTTATGACTTATTCGACTTAAGCAAAATCATTATTTTTGGAGGCATTTGTTATGGATTTAAGTTTTTTAATAAGTTAAGATATTCTTAAAGAGATTAAAAACACAGTCGATTGATTCGCCTTAGGCACGGGTGGTCCAACCTCTATGGATTAAAGGTTACACAATATTGGTGAATCATGGGGTGCTTGGAGAAAATTGGGTTCGATTTCGGTTGTAGGTGAAATAGTAAGAAAGTATTCTGCTAACTGGCTGTCGGTTTAGGTTACACAAGTTGATTGATGGCGAACGAGTTGCCAAAAATAAAGTAGTTCGGCGTTAGATGCTCACGATCCACTGAATTCCGGAGCATGTAAACGAATGGAACGTTTGTAAATCCTACTGCTGCTGTCAACACCGCTAATCAAACTTCGTCAGTGAAAAAGCATCCATCATCCAGTGTTTCTGTAGTCTTCTTTACGCTTTGCACCAAGCGTTCCCACACGCCACCCATGTGAGCTGTGGATGGTGGGTTAAATGACCACTTCGTGTGCATTTGGATGAATGTTGTAGTGCAGTCGTTGTTAATCTACTGCATTAGTAGCCGACTAGCACCAACGAAATTGGCTTCATTGCTGGAGATTGCTCCCTCGCAACCCTCGTTTCCGGACGCATGGACTTATTGCCTTCACGCAGGACTGCGTCGAAAATGTTAACGTAACATCAAGCTGGATGGTTTGCGTAGCTAAGCAAGCAGAAACGACGTCCAGTGGTGCTAGATAATCTACATCTGCGCAGTTAAATGGTCTTGTACTTATATTTTTTTTACTTTGCTCCACCATCAAACGTAGCTGAGGGCTGTTGTATCGTTGGTGGACCACTTTGACTACTATCTTCCTACTAGAATGTTCGAAACGTTACAATGTGATTGAAAGTTTCTTGCGTTGTTTCTTGCTAGTGAGAAAACTTCAAACTGGTTGAAGGATGCGATCCCCAGATTTTCTTCGTGAGGACTGATAACTCTGGCGGCCGACAAGTTTTCCCGCGTCCAGAGATCTTCCCACGAAGCGCATTTTTCGATAATGAAAGGATCAACAGGCTACCGATAAGTGGTGCATACTGTGCCAACTTGCGAGTGGAAATTTTGTAATAATCTTCCGGTTTGTTGAAACACAGAAATTTTGACGCAACGTCGCAATCACAGCTCTGACGAGATCGAGATTATGGTAACCGATATTAGTGGACTCGAAGTTGGCCGTGAGGTTTCTGGAGACTCTCAAGGTTCCATAAATCCTGCAAATTCGGCGGCAAATTTAGGGATCGCCAGTTGCTGTATAAGGCTATGCGTGGTCTGAAGAAATTTCGTCTCTACCGAAATCATACGAAACCGAATGAAATTTCATAGAGTCAGCTGTAGTCTACCATGATATGTAAGGTAAACTTTCTACCATGACATGTAAGGTAAACTTTCGGACGATTTCGTTAAATTTCAGTAAACACGAAATTACGCGGAATCTCGCACAGCCTGTTGTTTCGGACTCCTAACACGAGAAGCTCCGGATTCCTACCGACGTCTTCTGACCTTGCCAAATTGGTTGTTCTAGGATCAAGCGGTACGAATAAGCTCGCGTGCTCATGACATGCGATTGAAGAAATAAGTTATCCGCTTGAAAAACTTTAACCTTCCATAGACGTGTCCTGGTGGAGATTCGAACAGCTTCGCAGAACAACTAGGGGACTGTTTAGTAACGCTCAAATTACCATAGATAGGAAAGCTCTAATAAAGTATAGTAAACATTAAAGACGAACCAAAAGGCTACACTCTTAAAAAAACATTGAGCAAGTCTCCAAAAGACGCATGTGAGTGACCACTGGAACGGACTTGGAGTCCTTAAGAAGGTTAAGGTTCGTTCCCAAAGTCACCTTTGGAAGTACTAAACTTCATGATGGAGACTCACTTTCCAAAATCGACTACTGAACCTTTTACTACTGACTGTGTATCTGCCTGTGTTGAAACAGACTCTCTATGAAACGTCAGTGAATAAAATTGAAAAAACACTCTCATCGAACGGAATACCACTATGTGCTTTTCTTGACATCGTGGGATCCTTTGGCAATGCGTCAAACAATTCCACGGCACAAGCAATGCTAGAAAGAAAATTCAATGGTTCCCCGCAATACTCACAGCAAGACCGTCGGTGCCTCGCTTAGCTGTTGGCATTAAATAAACCCCGTTGCGGTTCTCAGACCCTTATCGAGCAACTCCCAGTTTATCTCCTCGTGGTACCAGCCGGGGTACGAGTAACCTTAGTGGAGGTCACGTAACCAACCGCGGTCGTAAGCCAACAGGGAAAGGGGCATTCATGCTGAGTGTTGTAAAGAGAAATTGCCTCGTCAGCGCTGAGAGTCTGCTCTAATGTTAAGGGCGGCGCTTGAAGATTCCTCAACCAAGTGAGTGGTTATACTTCGGGTTAGAAACGGCTCATGACAGCGTTTAATTAGGAGTGGCAGTCCTAGAAACGGCTCACGACAGCGTTTAATTAGGAGTGGCAGTCCCATCATGAGACTAGGTAGCGTGGCCCTAGCAAGGTAACCAATCTAATTCAAATTACTACGGAAAATCAAGATCATTCGACTTGGAACATTCGGCGTGGACAAAGACGGCGAAAGAAAGACATGGAATAGATGTTTGGTACTTGGAATTGAGATCACTGATTTTCATGAGTGGCGACAGGGTGCTGGATGGTCAGTTGGCACCCTGAAAATTCGGCATTTTGGCAAAGGTGAGAAGGAGCGGGCGATCGGGCTGGTACCGAATGACCGAAACACAAATGGCCGAATCACGAATGGTCGAAATCCAAATGGCCAAATTCCAACAATAGTCACCGAAGGCCTAATCACGAAAGGCCGAATCACGAATGGCCAAATTTTCTCGGAATTCAATTCATCTATTCAATAAAAAACAAATAAGTTTAATCAAATGAAAAACGAAATAAGCAGCACAACTATTTACAATACAGTATAGATGACTGAAAGTTCTTTCTTCCCCTAAGGGCAAATGATTTACGTTCATCATAAGGCGCGATACCTATTTACCGTGTCAGTAGCAAATGTTTTCTAGATGATTTAGGGCGAAACGGCCCCAGGGCGCGAGTGTGCGCCGGTGACTCGTCGTCGGAAGCGAACCACTTTTATTTAGGCTTTTATTATCATGCATTCCTAGGTTTAGTGATTAGTAGGGAATATCTCTTAGTTAAGTCCGAACGAGCGGTAGCGAATAAGGACAGCATCTATCCAACATTTGTGCAGGTTGAAGGTCGTGAATATTTTCGGCCGAATATGACGTTCGGCCATTCATGTTTCAGCCTGTTGTGATTCAGTCATGCGTGAATCGGCCATCAGATATATTATACCATTTGTTAATTCGGCCCTTTGTGTTTCGGAGATTCGTAGGTAATCCGAGCAATCCATGGCGGCAAGGCGCAATTATACCAACGAGCAACCAATGAACTGGAAAAGGGCTTTGTGGTGATGGGTAGAATGCAGAATCGCGTGATGAACTTGAAGGCGATCAATAAAATGATTTCTATGTTGAGGATAAAATGTTCACTATCCACGTGATGCAACGATGAGATGCGCTGCCTTCTGCCTTCTTTTCGGGGATCCAAACACCCGACATAATCGACACGAACAATAACGGCAAGCGATGCATACACTTCGTAGTTTCCCGAGACCTAGTGACCAGAAGCACTTTCTTTTCCCGTAAAAGATTTATACAAGACCACCTGGAGTTCACCTGATCAACGAACATCAATGTTGACCATATTCCAAATCCATCCAAATTGACCATATTGTCAACGATGGACGGTATTCTTCTCGGGACATTCTGTGCCGAGAACTACGCGCGCTAGGTACTTTGATTTCGAAGGAAGGGCAGGTTACGCTCGCCCGTCAATGAGGCCGCGACCGTGGTGTTAGGTGAAGGAATTTTGAGTGCACAAAATGGCTGGTTTGACGGGTATTCTCCGGTAGTCGATGGAGAAATTATCTATGCGTCAGCCACGTAGCCAGAAGGGGGGGCCCGGGGGCCCAGTTTTGATTTTAACTGTTTTATATGCATATTTTTTCGTTTAGAACTATTATACATTAAATGTATTGTACTGTATTATATTTATATCCAGTAAGATATGCACATAATAAATTAGGAGCCAAGATAGGGCTCCTGGCCCCCACCTCTGGCTACGTGGCTGCTATGCGTTGTTACGAGGGAGAATTTGGCCAAGTATCGACGAGCGCGGTATGAGTTGCCCACGGTCCTGAGGAGGATAAAGCGCGAGAAAGAGGACGTAGATCGTGAAGAGTTAGAATAACTATTCCGGGATAATGACAAGCGCAAGTTGTAGAAGAAGATGAAGCAATCTCGCAAAGGATTCACGACAAAACATAATATGTGTAGAGACGAGCGCGAAGTTGTCTACATAAGAAAGCAGTTTTTCGCGTGGTTTCCCAGTGATAATATAACTGAAAGGATTGGAGCGGAAGTTAACATGAAAGTGCCCACAAACGATAATAGCGTTTCGGCTCCCGATCTCGAAGAGATTCGGCGAGAAACCGAACAGCTGAAGACTAATAGAGCCGCTGGAAAGGGGGGAGACCCGGCAGCATTCTACAAAAATGGTAAGGAACCACTAGCAATGGTACATTATTGGATGATTTTCAGGATTTGGGAGGAATAGAAGCTACCCGAGGAGTAGATGGAAGGTGTGGTTTGTTCCATCTACAGGAAGGGTAATTGGCTGGAGTGCTACAACTACTGCGGCATTACGCTAATCAACGCTTCTTACAAGGTGTTCTCACAGATATTGTTACGTCGTCTATCCCTAACAACAAGAGAATTCGTAGGGCTTTGTAGGGGTCCATGCTACTATACGAAATTTTCACACTCCAACAAATTCTCTTAAACTGTCGGGAATGCTGCATGCTCACGCATTATGTTTTCGTGGATTTCAGTGCAGCTCATGATACAGTCGAGCGCGACAAGCTGTGACACGAGAACGATTTCCTGGATAAACTGACTCGGCTAATCAAGGCTACGCTGGACATATTTTGTAATACGCTACGTGCATGTCACTGGGAAATTCTCGATCAAATCGCGCAGAGGGTTATAGCAAGAAGATGGCCTGTATGTTATTCAACATCGCTATTGAAGATGTGATCCGGCGAACAGGCATCGAAACGAGAGGAACGATCTTCAGCAATGGCAGACAGCTCTTCCGCTTCGTGTGTCGACGCCCTTAACACAGCATTTTCTTCTGTAAGATTAGAGTCACTTTTATAGTTTAGGTCATTCGTGACTTCTGCAAGGTTGGAAATTGAACTCGGGTCCTCGGCGTGAGAGGCGTGAGTGTTAACCACTACACCGGGATTGACTTCTAACTGCATTTTTTGCTATTGCTTCATAATCAGTTTATTCCTAATTTGTAGTGTTATAAATATCATAATGTGTTATAAAACTGATAAAAACTTGTTGACCTTCTGATCTGGAAGCGGTCCCTTGAAGCAAAGTCCTTCTTTTGGTTATAACCTTGGTCGCATTCTTAGCGTTCGATATGAAAATCCCCAGCCTTTGAACCACTCTCCATTACTCCAATGGTTTCGGTATCCAACACCAGTCCTTTATCTTCGTTGATTGTCATTTCAAAAAGCACCAATTTACTAATAATTTTGTTGGTCAGAATGTAACCAACTCAGCTTTGAGTTTTGATGCTGCTGAACAAGCGGTTACTTCTGAACGCAATTGGCCAAAATACTAATATTGTGCCATATCCACCTGTTCAACTCTAATTGATAGGATGCACTGTTCAACAAGTGCTAGCTGTATGAATTGATACAATGGAAATGTGAAAATTGGGAAACCGCAAAGTTTTCCACTAAACAATAATATGTTTAGCCGCCAATGTCGATTCCATATTTCGAAAAGCAAGAGAATAGTTTTTCGATTGAACAAATAATGCTCTGCAGCAGTATTCTAGCCTAGTCGGTATCAGTGAAGGTGAAGAGTTCCGTTAATATTTCGTTTCACACTAATTTGTGGGTTAAATTAAGCTGTATGATGTTCATATTCCACAGTGACGTTCCGTTATTGTTAAAACCTAAAGAAATGGTGAGGTTTCCAGCTAATAATAATTTTATGTCGTGTGCAAAGTTAATATTCAATGAATATTATTCAATATTATTCATGTAATTGCAACCCAAGTCTCGTTTCAATTTGATCACGCAAAATTTCTTGCTACTGGTGTCAAAACCAAAACGGCACTGTAATTTGAATTGTGGTATTTATTATCATAACATATTGACTACATGCAAATAGGTAATCATCACAAAAGTAGGAGGATTACGTGGGCTTTTCGATCGAACAGCCATTACTATTGGCTGCCGTCGATGATTTTGTTACACGAAAATAATCTGATTAGCCTAATGATTTCCACCGTTGTTGCGCGACTCCATTCTGCCGCGAGTCTCGTGTTTCATCCTCGGAAAACGTGGGGAAGCTATGTGACTTGCGTTTCGGAACGAATTTTACGTTTCGATATCATAATTCTACTGCCGTTCGCGGTGGTCCATAATTGAATAATAATCAAATGTACTGAATCAAATCAAATGTTTGTCAGTGGGCCGCGGGTGCAAAAGTTGCCCCGAGTCGGGGGGCGCCGTTCGCTCATGATGGGACATGCCACAGAATTAGCAATATCATCATCATCATTTGGGTTGGGTGCTACGATCGACGGTCTTTTGAGTTGTTTGTTGCACCAAAGCGCCAAAATTATTAACGCTGAACGCGCCATCGCCAATATCGATTGGTTTTCGATGCGTTCGAAGCTTTGTGGAGTAGAGAGTAGACTTCATTGAGTGGATACATGATAGTTGATAGTAGATACATACACCCAACTGTCCCAACTATGCCAGCTTGTGGATAAATAAGTTTATAAGATGTCCGGTTTAGGTAGAAAATCAGCAAAAAGTTTGCGAGATGATGATCCTTTATTTGGATGTATTTTTTGTTATTCGAATGAACGAAAATCAATCAGAAATCAGTCAATGGAATTGAAATTATCAGCCTTTTTCAGCTTAGTATTTATCAGCAAATGAAAATTTATTTTCTGGGCTAATTTTTGGGATCGATTCCAGCATTTAAATGTTACGTTCTTCATGTCCAGTAAACAACAGTTTTGTTTCGAGCTAGAAACAAAGAAGATGCTATTCTGTTACCTACGTTTTCGTACGAGACTTCAATTCTAGTTATGTTTTAGTTATCCATCGATAAAATTCGTCAAAGATAAGGAGTTTTGCACTTTGTAGAGTGCATAGAGTTTACTTTCAGGACATCAAATTCGTCTAGGATGCTTACTTCTTGTGGTCTGCGTTTTTCGGCAAAAATAAATGCAAATCCGAACGTTTCGAGGTACTTACTGGTAGTGATGTCCGAAATTTCTAATTATTCGTTTACCGATTAATCGGAGACCGTTGTCTACACTAATCGATTAATTCAAGTATTCGTGTCAGTGGTGTTCGATTAAAAGTATTCGAATATTTCTTACACCGCTATTCTATATTTCGAACGACTTGGTATTTCGAACGAAAGTTTTTTCGAACGAAATTTCCGCCAGCAAAATCAAATGGGCAAAACATTTCGTTCGAAGCAAGTCGAACGAAATAAAGACTCGTTCGAAATATAGAATAGGGGTGTTAGATTAATTCGATTAATCGAACGATTATGAACGATTAACGAGCATTATTGGGGCATTACTCGTACTCATTGAATTATTCGATTAATTCAACTACTCGTGCTGGCAGTATTCGATTAAAAAATATTCGAATATTTCATTCGATTAGTGGAATTAATCGAACGATTAACGGACATCACTACTTACTGGCTTTTACGCATCGTGTGCGGATAACACTTAGCGTTGCGTGGTTGCGTCTTTACACGTTGCCCTCTAGGTTCAATAGAAATAATTTGGACGGGATGTCTTGGTTTCTTTCTTATGAAACCGAAGCGTTCTGGACGATATTTTTATCCGACATATTGACGATAGAATACCATGCAGTAACAAAAGTTATTGATATTTGAAATCTCATTGAAACGTTGTAGTTTGGTTTTTGTTTCGAAGGCCTTCAGATCCAGTGATTCAGTAAGTGCAAATGATTGCGACGGAGCTATATTTATAAAGCTATATTTATATATAACATTGTATTCGTATGTAACTTCTTTTTATTTATTTTCAGATACCGCACCTGTAAACTCTTGTTCCTGTTCCCGTGAGTCTTTCAAAGTTGGAGTTGAATTTGGAAGAAAAACATCCTAGTATATTAGTTAATTGAATATTATATCATATCGATGGTAAGTCCCACAGTATATTAAATGTTTTACTGGTAGCGGATACGAGAACGTAAACGAAATTTACAACCCAAGTAGCACGCTTTAGGTCAATTGCAACCGGTGGTTGATGCAACCGGATTGCGACGAAAATTAGTTCAATATCGGTCGTCACAACAGCTTTGTAATAACCGTGCTAGTAGGGAATACCGCCAGTAATGTGATACTTTGATGCCCCGTCAGAAAAATTTACTTTATAGGGCCCTATTCTGTAAGTCACGTCGAGCAACTCGGCTCGACTCAGTCACTGTCGAGTGTCGAGTGCAAGAAGAACGGGCAGCATAGCGGCTCAATGCACGACCAAAACAAAGCTAGCTCAGGCGTCAATTGCTAACCGTTTAGTCACTTGCTTTTTGGCGGTGGACTCAGTCGGGTTACTCGACAAAATCGGGTCGCGTGTGACTTACATAATACCAAAAGCCGACTAGTCGAGCAAAGTGACACTCGATGTGACTTACAGAATAGGGCCCATAATTGATTCGCTAGATTTTATACACGCGTGTCCTTTAATAAGAAGGACGTGACTCCAAATCACGACGATAAACAAGACAAGACGGTCTAAACACTCCCGGAAAATGTACACGACGATGCTAACGACATTTGGTAGTAACGGGCGATGAAACCTATATCAAAGCAGACTTCAAAGAGCTAGGAGTTTATACGGAAACCGGAAGTAGAAAGGTTGTAAACATTTTCAAGCATATGCAACTGTCGAAATTCGTTAACAAATACCTGGTTTGTTTAAACCAGTTGAAACATCAGATTGTTCCGTGCTGTTTTGACCGGATTTGACCGATCCTGCCATTACAAAACAAAGGCCATGGAGTGGTTGATATGCTACCAACGTGTTTTTTAAATTCAAATTTTGATCGTTACACATTTTGTACCTTTTTGTAATTTGATTTTCGACTTTTTTTTCTATAGGCTCCGCAGCCAATTTTCACGTTGCTAATATGCAATGCAAATAAGTGCAACGGTTGATTTTCCTGTCATTTTGTTTCATAGCACCTATGTAAAAATGTCAATTTGTTGTTGGGTCAATTTACTTTGCACTGTTTCTTACTAATTTCATGTAAATAGCCTGTCTGAACGGCATTCTAAGCCGTAAAGTACCAAGCAGCTAAAGCATCTACTCTAAATAATTAAATTATTCCTTGTTGATGCGTCTAGATTCCCGCCATAAGGGAAATAGGACACTTTGACTCCGTTTGGGGACCTTTTCTCAGTAAGCTTGTGGAGGCTCAATCCAAGCTGCAGAGTCTATTCTAACGTCTTAAGCTCATCAAACAGTCCAACAATAGACAGCCGCCTGGCAGTATGTTTGTCGTTATTTGTTATGACACGGTTTCGACATGCAATAATCGGTACCAATGTACTGCTGCAAACCGTAACGTAAGGGATACAAGCTTTATGCAGTTCATCTGTCCCTACAACCTTGTGTTCGGAAATTGCATTTACTGCATCTTGTTCTTGTTTGGTTGGTGAATGCGATTAGACGAGCATAAGGTTGCATTAAATCCAGCTTTCGATAATCTGCTGCACAAACAGACCCCGGCAGGGGACCATTAGTCAGAGTACGTGTATTTCCCATCCGTACCGTTGCTCGTTGTGTAATTGCATTCTGTACGTCAAAGCTCATTCACTCCGTTCCTAAACAACAATAAATAGAAAATTTGTAAAAGAAACTGCAACATGAATCAGCCTTTACGGAAGGATAGTTTCTGTCTTTGAGCGGCCGCCAATCCCTGGTTGCATTGTTCGTCCTAGTTGCTTTTACCTCTCAATTTTAAACCCAGAGCGGAGTTTGCTGACCAAGAGCGAAAACGGCGGGATGCTCTAAACTACGTGCTTAAACTAGAACATAAATCGTAGTGGCCGGTCTACCCGGAGTAGAACATGTTTCATTTGATTTGCACGAATTTCGATCACTGTGAATAGAACCGTAACCGAATAGAATTCGAGAAAAAGTACCTAAAGTACTTTGAAGTTACAGAAACAAGGAAATGCCTTTGCTGTGAGCAATCGTTTCCTGTTCGGGTGGAGACCGCTTCCTTGAGTCCATTCACAGTCGGTTCGGTTTCTTGTCCATATTTGACGCATTCGATTCACTCAGCATGCTTTTTATGAAACCTTGTATGCTCACAAAAAAAAGTATAATAGTAAACTCTAATCGTATTTGGGTATTTCAGCTCTTCTTCGCCTTCGCATTTTCTGCATGCGGCTCTTTCCTTACGTAAACCTTTATTTCGTTTTCTTTTCTGACTGAGGATTGACCCATGTCAAGCTAAAACGATGAATGAGTAATAGCCATCACCGTAGTTGTTTCCAGTTTTTTAACTTCCTATTTATTTGAAATTTGACAGTTCACGTCTTGCACTTTCTTCTGGATTATGACTGGTCCTCAATCTAGTCCGGTTTTCATGTAATCGCCGGGACGACATCAACCAAATGCGATTCTCATTAGTGATAACAAAGGAGTTTGTATTTTTGTTTGTTTAAGCTGGATGTTTCCAGGAAATCGTGTACAGCTTTTTCGAAGAAGTTGGTATGATAAGTCCAGCGGATCGTTGAACAAAAGTGCGGTTAGACGACCGATGGCAAGTCCGTAAATTCCAGCATGGATTAATTATTTTTCCATGTTGCACCCTAAACCGATTACCGAAAACAGTAACAGACGCAACCAAAACCGAAAGACATAAAACATACACGGCACCAGCATCAGCCAGCTCTGCCTAAAATGGGCGAATATTTTTATAGGTTTTCAGAGAAGATTGAAAATTAAATTAGTGGTTTGTTAGTTCCATTTGTCGAAAACCAGCGGTTTTCAAACCGAATATTGTACCTTTTCTCAACTACATTGTAAACACTATCTATAGTGAGCCAGTCTGAACTAAGCATCAGAAATGCATTTCTGTGAAGAAATAAACGTCTTTTTTCATTGCGGTTGGCTTTTTCGTTTATGCAGCGATTCTTCCGCCGCCGCGCCGCCCGTTGCAACGCCTTGTCGGTTGAGCGTACATTCTATTAGCCTTGCCTTCACTAGCTTTGAGGGAGGATCTCGGGTGTACGGTTTGTGCGGTTAGCGAGTGTCGAATTTCAGGATCTCGACTCGTCGCGTCTCAAGGAATAAGATTTCCAGATAGTCTTGAATGGGTCTTTTTCGCTTTTTTTTTCGTAAGTTGAGTTCATCTTTATTTCCGTTCCCACAGTCCCAGGCAGCAGGCGTTTTTTCACTATCGTTTTACTGAATATGAAGATTGCAGAAATTCTATAGAAGTAGCGTGAATGTGCTTAGCTCAATGTGGTGGTCAAATTGCTAATTGAATTGATTTGTTACTTTATTTTAAGCGTTTGAATGCATTTTATATTTTATATTTTGATTTTTAAATTTTAATTTCTGTGAGTCTGTGACTTTGCGATTTTGCGTAGAAAATTCTCCTCCCTCCCCCCAAGAAAAAAGTAAGCAAATTTCGTTTATGAGAAGTTCCACGATTGTTTTCGATTGGACTGAGTTAGTAATGTTACTAATGCTATCTATCTATGTCTATCAAGAAAACTGCGGATACATTCTATTTGGCAGTGTTTATTTGCATCACGGCATGCGAATGCCTTACGATCACAAAAATATAGCTCTAAGATGTCGTATATAAGAATCATAGCCTAAAATTGAAATAAGTAGTTTATAAGTTCGCATTGGGTTTTATTTAAGGGGGCATAGACCTTTTAAACCATATTTTTTGCCTTATTTCAAAAATTTATTTCTCGATAATGCGAAAAGCCAATCGAATCAAGTTTTGACGTAGGACTACGTCTTTTTTTACTATACTGGGACTGGGTAGCACTTTGTGAAAACGAAAATAGAAGTGTAACGTTTGAATGAAAGATTTCAAATGCTAATAACTACTAAACTACTGAGCGAAACTGAACAATTTATATGTCGTTGGACAGATAAAATGATCAGCAATTTTATGGAGGGGGTAAGAGAGCAATTTTATGGAGGGCGTAAGATGGGGGGCTCCTATACAAATGAAACACAAATATACTCAAAACTCGAGAACTAATCAAGCAAATGGAACAAAATTTGGTGTGTGGGGGTTTCAGAAGGCAAGATTTTTTTGTATGGTGAATTAGGACCCGTCCCCTCTCTAGGAGGGGAGGCTCTCATACAAATAATATATGAATTTCCTCATAACTCGAGAATTATTCAAGCAAAAGGAACCAAATATGGGGGGTTTTGGAGGTAAGAATTTTTTCTATGGTGTACTGAGACCGCTTCCTCTTCTAAGAGGGGGGGCTTCCATACAAATATAATACAAATTTCGTCATAACTCTAGAACTATTCAAGCAAATGGAACTAAATTTGGCATGTGGGGGTTTTCGAAGGCAGGATTTTTTTCTATGGTGTACTGAGACCCATCCGTCTTTTAACAGGGCTTACGTGCTTGTTGCCATGCATGTCAAAAGAGAAGGACATTCGAATGCTGCTTCGAACGTGCTTTGGTTTTAATAATATTTTTAACCAATGACCCTTTTAAAGGCCACAAGCTAGTTAAAGCAAGATTATTGAAACATGTCAAGCTACGCGTAATCATATTTAATACAATAATCTATGGGCTGGTTATTCATTACTATTTCAATCTATATGATGCACACATATGATTTGAAAAGAAATCTCTATGTCTCAATGTTTGCAGCCGTTGTACTTATGAACCCCCGTCCACGTATTTTCAAAGCCGCCATTGCATTCAATGAAGAATTGAATCTGAATGTTTCGCTCTTCTCTTTTAAACATTCGCTTAAACAATGGCACCGACAGATTCTTATAAACATACATATATATACCAGAAATGCAGTTTGATCTAATGATCTGATATAGTCCTACGTCACCCTTTCGTACAACCCTTAGGGCTGTATACCTTATAGTTTTTTGCATTCAAAACATTGCATTTTATACTAATTTATTTTGTTTTCATATGGGAACCTCTTCCCCTTTCCCCTAAGGCTCTTGAAGATATAGTCATTCAAAAAAACCATGAATTGTGGTACCATGGATTAGCGCTGGGGAGCTTATACTAATTGAAAAATTCGAAAACGACATGACAGTATATTAAAATATCTCGTGTTTGACTCATGATTTTTTAAAAATTCGAACGCATGACAAAACGGCGTACATTCAAACATAAAAGTAAGGTTTTTAGTCGAAAAAATTAACTTTAAACATTTCTAAAAAACACAAAAAATGCAATAATAAAAAAAGGTTGGATTAAACACTAGATAATTTTGTTGGCTTTCAAACAAAAAAAGAATCATGAGAATTGCTTGAGCCGTTCTTGAGATATTTATGGTACCGACTTTGAAAACCTGGTTTCGAGAAAAACGTTGAAGATTTTATTCGCAGTGTAATCACTCCAAACATGCGCGGTACAAATAGCTGTAACTTTGTCCATTTTTGCAATTCATCCAAACGACTTCAAACACATATGGTCAAAATGTTAATCTTTCGAAATAATCCATAAAAATTTTTTCGGTTTTTACAATTTGAAAAAGTACTATGCCCCCTTAACTGAATAAAATCTTTATCGCCACTGGGCTGACTCTATAGGTGGTCAAAATGACTCTTTTGTGTGAGTGACTCTGAGCCGTCCATTTTCTGCCGCGATGATTTCGCGTCGACCAATCTAGTCGAGCAGGTGAGTAGAGTAGTCGAATCAAGCGGTCGAGTCATGTCGAGTCAAACAGTTACTCTAGTCGAGCAGTTGGATCAGGCTGTTCAGTCAAGCACTCCAGTCGAGCTGTCCTGTCGAGCTGTCTAGTCGAGCGGTTGAGTCGAGTAGTTCATTCGAGCAGTTGAGACGAGCAGTCGAGCCGAGCTGTCACGTCAAGTAGTGTCAATCGAGCGGTTAAATCGAGTAATCTAGTCGAGCAGTTGAATCAAGCAGTCAAGTCGAGCAGTTGAATAGAGCAGTCTAGTTGAGCAGTTGAGTCGAGTGGTTAAGTCAAGCAGAAGTGTCGAGTAGTAAGTCGAACAGCCGATTCGAATAGTCGAATCGGGCAGTTGAGTCGAGTAGTTTAGTCGAGCAGTCTAGTAGAGCGGTCGAGTCGAGCAATCGAGTAGGGCGGTCGGGTCAAGCCGTTTAATCGACTAGTCTAGTTGAACGGTCGAGTCGAGTAGTAAGACGAGTAGCCGATTCGCATAGTCGAATCGAGCAGTTGAGTCAAACAGTTGAGTCGTGTGGTTCAGTCGAGCAACCAAACCGAGCAGTCTAGTCGACCGTCGAATCAAGCAGTTTGGACCGAGCAGTCGAATCAAGCAGTTTGGTCGAGCAGTCGAGTCGAACAGTCAAGTTGAGCAGTCAAATCAAGCAGTTTAGTCGAGAAGTTAAATCAAGCTATGCAGTTAAGCAGTGCGGTCGAGCAGTTGGGTCGAGCAGTCGAGTCGACCAGTCGAATCGAGTGGTCGAGTCGAGCAGTTAAATCGAGCAGTCCAGTAGAGCAGTTTAGCCGAGCTGTTAGGTCGAGTAGTCCAGTCGAGCAGTTGGATCGAGTAGTCTAGTCGAACACTTGAGTCGAGCAGTCGAATCGAATGGTTTTGCCATGCGTCGGATCAAGCGGTTAAGTCGAACAGTTGTGTCGAGCAGTTGAGTCGAGTAGTCCAGTCGAACAGTTTGTTCGAGCAGTCGAGTCGAATAGTCCAGTCGAGCAGTTGAGTCGAGTAGTCAAGTCGAGTTGTCGATTCAAACAGAAGTCAAGCAGTTAAGTCGAGCAGTTAAATCAAGCAGTCCAGCCGAGCAGTCGAATCGAACAGTCCAGGCGAGCAGTTCAACCGTGCAGTTAAGTCGAGCAGTCGGGTCAAGTAGTATGTCAAACAAATGTGTCAAGTAGTCGAATCGAGTAGTTAAGTCGAGTAGTCCACTCGACCAGTTAAATCGAGCTGTTCAGTCAAGCAGTCAAGTCGATCTGTCCAGTCAAGCAGTTGAGTCAAGCAGTCGAATCGAACAGTTCAGTCGAGCAGTTCACTTAAGCAGTCCAGTCGAGCAATTAAATCGAGCAATCTAATCGATCCGTCCAGTCGCCCAGTCTAATCAACCAATTGAGCAATCGACCAGTCCAGCAGTCGACCAGTGAGGTGACTGAAAATACAACCCATTACTACGAAAGCATGACGTCCTGTCAGGGACCTGTTTTTAGTTACCGATAAGCCTCTTATGATGTCCTGTCAGAGACCTGGTTTCCGGTACAGACATAAGCCTCTTACATTATATTCATAGATAGATAGATGATGTTTCAAATTTTATTTTGAAAAATTAAGGTATGTTGCATTCATTTTTCCTACTTTCTCATGATATGCAGTCATGTTTTATCAATTTTAGTAGCTTGTAGCAAATAGGGGATCGATAAGCTGATTGAAGTTGGCTGTCTGACGGCACTCGAGGAGCTAAGCGAAAGTGGTTCGAAGTGAGACTTTTTTCTTCCTCAGTTTCAAAGTTCAAATATTAAAGGGGCCTCGAATCAACAATCCCTTTCGGTAACCAGTGTCTTTAACCTGTCAGAAACCAGTTGTCGGATATTATCGAATTTAAAATGGATACTTATTGACTCTAACAGTCTCCTCCAATCGAGATTCGAATATACGACGACTGGCTTGCTAGATCAGTGTTGTACAGGACAGGAGAGATAAGTTGGTGGCATCATCTGTATAAATCTCCGCCACGACGACAAAAAAATATTTTTAATAAAAAAGAGGAAGGCAGAGGAATGTGTGATGCGTAAGCGGGACAATATAATCGAGAGAATAGTAACAAAATAACAAGATCAAGGCATTAGGCTACCTGCTATGACGAGCGCCGGTAGTTTAGTTAGTAAAACAGTCGAGTACTAATCGAAAGATCGCTGTCCACGAGCCCGAAAGATGACAGAAATCGACAGAAACAGCCAGAACAACTATAGACACTGGAAGCTAGACGGGCTAAAGACACGCGCAAATTATATGAGAAGGTGAACTCTGGTCACAAATGAGCGCGAGGTGGTCGGCAGGCAGAAGCAGTAATAGAGCCGCCGGAAAGCATCGACTGCGGGCAGTCAAAAATGGTAAGGTTGTCATTTTCACAGATTTTTTTCACATGCATAAGCCCTATCAAGTAGCAAAATTCGAAAATATTATATATGGGGCATTTATAGAGTAAATTATTATCCATAAGATTGCTGAACTACCCAAGTAACCAAAAGTTCCGATAAAAGGGGATTTTATGGCTTAATCAGCCAACGAAATGATCATGAATAGAACTCTATTCAACTTCATTTTTAAGTAATTAACTGTACTTTTAAGTTCGTATTTGATGTTTAAACTTCAAAGGGAATACAAAGTAACTTCTAACAGAACTAGAAAGTTCGCAAGTGAAGTGAACTTTTAAGTCGGTATATAGAACACTGTTCAGCCCAAAAAGAAACTCCAATAATTTTCAAAATAAAAAAGATTGAGGGAATATTTTTTCCACTTCTTCCTGTTTTGCAGATTCATGACATTTCTCATCAACTAAGGTATTTATTTCGGTTAATAATCGACTGTTTTTTTATAAATATTTATTTATTGTAACTTACCACACACCACCAACATAAACCTCGGGGATTTGAACTCGAGTACTTCTTTTCGGTAACTTAGGCGCATACCACTGCTCCGTTGCTGGAATATGCGATTTGCATCGTTTTTACTCGATGTGCTAATTTCTCATTTATCACAGCCCCGAAACGAACTTACACGAACAACTCATCGGCAAAATTCATGTCACTCGCGGCGTCAGAGATGGCGCAATGCATCAGGATAGGCTTTGCAACGAGGAACGCTCGGGTTCAAATCCAGTAGCGGTCGGTGTTAGTTAGGCTTTTTTTAAATGGTCTATCTTAATCGCATGAACCGACTTTACAAAAGTTAGGAGGAAGCGGAGGTAGAAAATGAAAAAGTATAAAAATAGAACTACAAGTGCTGTTTTATAAACTTTTGCCAAGGTTTCTTCACAAGCTGCTTAGCGCTCTATGCAGCAAGCTCAAGGCAACTTTGAAGTTCGGTTAGTTACAAGTAAAGCTGCTTAGCAAGCTATACCTCCATAGACATAAAGCTTGTTAACCTTCCTTAGATACCATTATCCGTACTCTAAGTTACTTTCAAGCTGCATGTTGAACTTTCAAGCTGCATGTTGGACTTTCAAGTTGCTACAGATATTACGGGACTTTAATGAGAATGAAGTTCGGTTTACAAATGTAATGTCTGGTTGTTCAGCAAGAAAGTTCTGCGGAACTAAATTTGAACCAAATATGAACTTTCAAGTTTGTTCCTTAAGTGAAATTCGAACTTTTGGTTGCTTGGGTAAGTATTGCTCTATCTTTAGTATTTACGGAACATTCCCAGTTCACACTGGGTTGCACCAGGGTGCGCACCAAGGCGCGATCCCAGTGTGAACTGGGAGTGCGCGGTAAATACTAAAGATAGAGCAATACTTAGTTCAGCAATCTTATGGATAATATTTTACTCTATATATGCCCCATATATAATATTTTCGAATTTTGCTTGGCTGAGGTGTTACACTTAAAAAAGCAAAATAAGTTCACTGAGTGCAGGACAAGCCTGATGTCTATTTATGTATATTTCAATAGTGATAAATTTTATTTAAGATATTTATACCAATCTATGTATAAAAAAAATTCTGATTGATTGGTACAAATATCTCTAAAGTCCAATGAAAAATGGCTGAGTTATTAGTGCGCAAAACGTAACCACTTTTCGTTGCATGTTTATTTTCTGAATTAATTTTGGAAAATCTTGGTATGCATAGTTGCTTATTTTCATGATCTTTTTATACATACACAAAGTTTCATTGAATTCTGAGAGCGTGCTGCCAGTCTCATAGACTAGTTGGCGCGAAATCCGTATCATCGAGTACATTCGATCCGTTCTCGGAAACAACATTTCTGACATATGAACTGGCAGTCGTCGAATGAGCGGTTTCAAACAAATTATTTTCATATGTAAATTCACCCGGCTCTAGCTGACAAAAGGCGCACTTCTCAAAAGTGCAGTAAAACTTCATTCCACCAAGCCAAGGGCCACAAATTTTCCAAGAAGCAAAAATTAATATGTCAGATCACGTATAAGCACTTCCTGGCCGTGTTTCTACTATTGTCCAAGAACTATGCTCTTGGACTGCTCTTTTCTGTCCCGATTCTGCTGCTCATTCGTTTGTCGAGTTTCGCTTTTATTGCTACCGGACTTCTACCAGACGGCTGCAGCAGTGCACATATTTGGACCAAACTGGTGAGGGCCGACGGCAAAAAAAGGAAGCATATAAAACTCCCCGGGTATTATCGGGCACCATTGCATTGTCTCTGCTCCTTCGTTGGTTTTTATTGTTTGAAGCAAGCTGCTGGCTCCGACTGTCCAGAAAGAACTATCCTTAATCTTTAAGTAAAATTTAAGGTTTGCTGCACATATGTTACATCCATAAACGGTATCCTTTTTTTATTCCGCCCTAACTCTCTCGCCAAGCCCGTATGTTTCAACGCTGGTAACCGAACTATGTATGTAGAGCACTGCTTTCTTGTGTTCTACAAGGAATGCACTCTATGCAGAATGTTCCACTGAATGTTCAAGTTAAAACAAAAAATGTAGGGTATGCGAAAAATGCTGCTAAACAGAAGCGGTCTGCTTCAGATTCAAGTAAAACGAATGTAATTTACGACTACGGGGTCGTTTGAGAGTCATCTGTCTTCAATATTTAATTACACTGACGATTAATCGTACTTTACGAATGAAGCAGCGGGACCTACTGCTGCACGTTGTACTGTGCATTGTTTTGCTTGCAAACCTTTTTTGCTGTACACCAATGATTGTAGAATTAGTTATCTATGTTACCATAAAAAACAAAACAAACTCTTACTGTATTTCGTATTTACTGTCGCACAAAATGCTACAAAATAATACAAATAAATAACACTAACGACATCTATCATTTATGGCCACCGATGTGTTTTACACTGATGTGATGTCAGTCCAACATTTTAAATTCGATAATTTTATAGAAATCGTATTTTTATTGCTTCTCTTTAGCCCCTAATAAATTAAATTGGGATAAATCAGAATCGGCTTGCAGCCATTCATCATCAGTGGCAATTTTACATATGCGCGTGCGAAATCAGCAATAATTTCCAGCACATGATCCGGAATGCCTGTGGACCAACGGAACGTATCGTAGGTAGGTATGGTTGTGCAGGATGCATGCACCACCAGACTGGCACTGACACCAGCACTACTTCATCATTCGGCGGACGGCAGCCTTCATCAACGCAGCTCGTGAATTGAAGTGCACTCTATTGAAGATTCTGCTCTCGAAATTGACAATCCGTCTCTTGCCGATATAATTAGCATACACGCACGGTACGAAAATATTAAATTATCTCATTGTATATTTATGAACTTTTGCTGCTGGAATTTGGACAAAGCTTTAAGCAGAGCGATGCACAATTGCGGAATGAGCAACAGGTTGCATGCCAAAATGGTGCACGCTTTAATGGACTCAGATCTGAGAGGGTTGACATTTAGTGTTAGTTTCTGAGTGAATTAGAACAATTTTTTTTCAAACATTTATAAACTCGTTTAAGCCGAAGACACAATCGTTCCTCACACGAATTAATCACAGACTACAATTCGGTTTTTTTGATATAGCTTATTAATTGGACATGTATTTTCCAGTAGTATTAACTGTATACATTCTTTATTCATTTTAACTTAACAAACTAAATGAACATTTAAATTCTAAGCTCTAGAAATGAAAGGAAAGTTTTAGTTCCCACAATATACGTGTGACGGCTGGGTACCCTGTATAAGAGTTACGAACGTGTGCTGTGTATCGTTCCTCTTTACCCCAGCTGTGGGATCCGCGGATCATACCAATTATAATCGGATTCGAACTCATGTTTCCTCTCCTCGCCCTGTGGATCGCAAATATTGGTGAACCTTTCAACCACAGCGCACTGGATTAAAAGGAGATATCACAACACCCTTTTAAGGCATGTGACGTATTTCAAACTTCACTAAAACTGGCGGGTTGAGTTATTTTAATGTATGACTGCGTCTTACAGGAAGGTAGCAAAGCTAGAGTGTCATTCCAAAAAATCTGAAAACGCGAGCGTCACAAAAAAAATGAAAGGTCTTGAGCATTAATAAGTCACTAATTCACAAATATTCACTATTAATAAATGCATAAACGTCATGCATTGTCATAATTGACCAATCAACTAATCACGTGCCAGCATTTTTTTGCTTCCGAAGTCAGGGACGCCAATCATACAGCAGGGTTTCGAATTCGGCAACAAATGCGTGTCGTCTATGTTGCAAAAATCGAAACCGTGCCAAAATATGAAAAAAATCTCTTCGGTTTGTTCCTACCGGATTTTGCAGGATAGTTTTTTTAGTGAGACTATAGTCACTTTAACCAGCTTGGGTCATTCGTGACATTTACGGGGTTGGGGATTTGAACCCGGGTCCTCGGCGTGAATTCTAGTCACTACGCCGGGACTGACTCCGCAGGAGAGTTGTCTGGCGTTCTATCAACATGTCCTGTCCAACAGAGCTGGTACCGAATGGTCGAAATACAAATGGCCGAATCACGAATGGCCAAAATACAAATGACCGAAATTCAACCACGGTCACAGAAGGATTTCCTAAATAACTATTCAATAAAAGATATGAATTGGCAGGTATTAACAAACAACTTTAATCAAACAAAAAAACAAAACATATACGTTACCCTATTTACTTTAGAGTATAGATGATTGAAAGTTCGTTGTTCCTCTAAGCGCAAATGAATTCCATTCATTATAAAGTGCGAGACCTTTTTCCTAGATGATTCAGGACGCCGAGTGTGCGAGTGTGCGCCGGTGACCCACCGTCGGAAGCGCCGGCCACTGCGGGGGGCAGCCCCTCTGCAGAAACCACCTCTATTTAGGTGCATGCATTTTCCTAGGTATACTGACTAGTAGTTATTGTCCCTTAGTTAAGTCCGAACGAGCGGCAGCGAGTAAGGACAGCATGTACCCAACGTTTTTGCAGCTTGAAGGCCGTGAATATGATTCGGCCATTAGATATATTATGCCATTTGTAATCTTGGCTATTTGTGTTTCGGCCATTCGTGATTCGGTCATTAGTGTTTCGGCCATTCGTAAGTAATCCGTCCAACATATCCGTTCAGCTTTAACCACTTCCTGAATACTGGTGCACCGTAGAGGCGCGCAAGCTCGTGGTTCATTCTTCTCCTCCATATACCGTTTTCTAGCACGCCGCCAAAGATGGTTCTTAGCACCCACCGTTACTTATTTACTTACTTAATTAAGTGACTTGCCGTCCTTAGACAAAGCCTGTTGAACAAGGTTTCCCCTTATAACTCGGTTGCGGGCTTCCGGTCTCTAATTCCTCGGACACCGAGTACTCTCCACTAGATCTCGCTCCACTTGGTATAACCATCTTGCTTGATGCGCTCATGGTCGTCTTGTTCCTATCGGATTTGAGGCAAACACCCTCTTTGCATGGTAGTTGTCCGGCATTCTTGCAACGTTTCCTGCCCATCGTATCCGTCCAGCTTTAGCTACCATAGAACTGTGTGAGTTCGAGGTTCATCCTCCGCCTCTATACTTCGTTCTACTGTACGCCGCCAAAGATTGTTCTTAGCACTCGTCGCTCGAAAACTCTGAGCACTCGCAGGTCCTCCTCGAGCGTTGTTCAAGTTTCATGCCCGTAGAGAACAACCGGATAAGCGTCTTGTACAGGGTGCATTTTGTACGGGGACTTAGTTTGCTCGTCCGCAATTGCTTGTGAAGCCCATAATAAGCACGATTTCCGCTGATAACACACCTTTTAATCTCACGGCTGGTTTTGTTGTCCTCTGTTGCCAGTGAGCTAAGGTATATGAACTCTTCGGCTACCTCAAACTCATCCCCGTCGATTACCACGGTACTGCTCAAGCGGGTCCTGTCGCGCTCGGTCCCGTCCGCCAGCATATACTTTGATAGACGTATTTATCTTCAGCTTCGCGTTTTAGTCTGGTGTAGTGATCTTCCACAGCCTCAAATGTTCTGCCGACAGCATCCATGCCATCAGCAAATTGACTGGATAAATTGGCTGGATTTATTGAAAATCGTGCCCTGCATGTCGATCGCCGCTCGTCTTACAACACCTTCAAACGCAATGTTGAATAGCAGGCAGGAAAGACCATCTCCTTGTTGAAGTCCTAGGCGAGATTCGAATGGGTCCGATAATCCGATCCCGAGATTCTCACACAGCACTGGATCCCAACCATCGTAGCCATGATAAGTCTATTAAGCTTACCCGGAAAGCCATTTTCTTCCAGAATTTTCCATTGCTCTTGTCGGTTTACTCTATCATATGCGGCTTTGAAATCGATGAACAGGTGATGCGTGGGGACTCGAAATTCACGGCACTTCTTGAGGATTTGCCGCTGGGTGAAGATTTGGTCCGTTGTAGAGCGACCCTCCATGAAGCCGGCCTGGTAACTTCCCACAAATCGGTTGGATATTGGCGTTAGTCGATGGAAGATTACCTGAGAAAGCACTTCTATCACCAATTGCGAATAGATTTGTGGGAACTTATCAAGCCGGCTTCGTCGAAGGTCGGTCTACAACGGATCAAATATTTACACTGCGGCAAATCCTCCAAAAGGGCCGTGAATACAGAGTTCCCACGCATCATTTATTCGTTGACTTCAAAGCCGCATATGATACCGTCGACCGGAAAGAGCTATGGAAAATCATGGACGAGAACAGCTTCCCCAGGAAGCTCATCAAACTGATTAAATCTACGATGGATGGTACGCAGTGCTGTGTTCGGATTTCGGGTGGATTGTCAAGTGCATTCGAATCACACAGAGGGCTTCGTCAAGGTGATGGTCTTTCATGCCTGCTGTTCAACATAGCGCTACAAGGTGTTATGAACCGAGCGGATATCAACACGCGGGGCACGATATTCAACAAATCTAGTCAATTCGTCTGCTTTGCCGATGACATGGATATTATCGGCAGAACATCTGTGGCGGTGGCTGAACAGTACACCAGACTAAAGCGCGAAGCAGAAAAGATTGGGTTAAAGGTAAATACGTCTAAAACAAAGTACATGCTGGCCAGCGGAACCGAGGCCGAACGACACCGCTTGGGCAGTAGTATATTGATCGACGGCGATGAGTTTGAGGTAGTCGATGCATTTGTCTACCTTGGCTCACTGGTAACGGCGGACAATGATACCAGCCGTGAGATTCGGAGGCGTATTATCAGCGGAAGTCGTGCTTACTATGGGCTCCACAAGCAATTGCGGTCGAGCAGACTAAGTCCCCGTACAAAGTGCACCCTGTACAAGACGCTTATTAGACCGGTTGTTCTCTACGGGCATGAAACATGGACAATGCTCGAGGAGGACCTGTGAGTGCTCGGAGTTTTCGAACGACGAGTGCTAAGAACGATCTTCGGCGGCGTACAGGAGAACGGAGTATGGAGGCGGAGGATGAACCATGAACTCGCACAGCTCTATGGCGAACCCAGTATCCAGAAGGTGGCTAAAGCTGGACGGATGCGATGGGCAGGGCATGTTGCAAGAATGCCGGACAACTACCCTACAAAGATGGTGTTCGCCTCAAATCCGGTAGGAACAAGACGACCAGGAGCGCAGCGAGCAAGATGGTTAGACCAGGTGGAGCGAGATCTGGCGGAGAGTACTCGGTGTCCGAGGAATTGGAGAGCGGTAGCCCTCAACCGAGTTACATGGAGAAATTTTGTTCAACAGGCTTTGTCTTAGGACGGCAAGCCACCTAAGTAAGTAAGTAGAGAAAGCACTTTGTAGGCGGCATTCGGGATAGTGATCGCTCGGTAGTCCTCACAATCCAGCTTATCGCGTTTTTTGAGTATATTCTCGGAATTATCGGTATAACCGGTTGAGGGGAAAGAATGGTTGCTCTTTTTCACGACTTCATTTTACGTTCAGGACATCAATTTGGTCGTGCATCGTTTCGATGTAATATTGTCATTGGATTTTTTGTTATGTGATTAATAAAAATAATAGAAATAGAACATATTAAAGAACATGTTATAAAGTTTATAGTTGAAACTATATGCAATGCATAAAGAAATCTTCGTTCCGATAAAATTGAACACTTCCTAAAACATTTTTAAACACCGAGTATCTTAGCATTCACGTATAAAAGCCTCAAAGTGCTCACGGCTGTCGGAGATAATTATGAACAACAAAACAAGTATTTATGATACTAATAGTTATCGTTACATTTGGCATGTGTACATTGATGTCCCGTCAGAAAAATGACGTATTGTTTAATGTCATCGTAGCAACTCTTTTCTTTCACACGACAGAAATGATTCACTCACGAAATTTGATATGAACATTAGAAATAAAATATGCTGTCAAACTTATTTTAAAGTTTGATTTGCGATCGCACAAGCAGATGTTGGTATTTTATCTTTCTTAAGGGTTCATAAGGGACGTTTTTAAACAGCTTTCGTGGTTAATATTAGTATTAAACTTTATTTCTTAACTGATTTTCGTGTTATTTCAAATCACGAGAACAATAGTCAACTTGTAAATATTAGACTCTTTTAATTATCAAAACATATATTAAAATTTCAAAAAAATTTAAGAGATATAACATATTCTCTATCAAAAATTCGAAGTCTGAATTTTACCTCTCCTGAAAATACAACACAAGCAATGCCATAATTTTGTTTAGATATTTCATCACAGTGTTTATTGAAATTTCACCTTTTACTGGCATTCGACGTAAGGTAGCCCCCGGAAGGTAATGTGCATGCTTGATTGCTGCTACGTGCGCGGGTACAATCCGCGTATGAGCACACATTGAGATGCTGCCGGTCGGATGGTAGCCAGAATCGTGAATTACCGGCATCCGGAGCAGCTAATTTCTGGAAGAATTGTTTGCTTTCATTATTTTATAATGCTTTTCTCCCAAAATAAAAAAGAGCCAATTTAACTCGATGGTGCAGTCAGCAACCAGCAGCCGAAGCAGTTATTGCGTATACAGTATTTAGGTACACACAAAAGATTCTTTCAAAACGGCCAGGAAGCGCCACATAGAAGCCGACTCGCACTGTATGAATATGCTCGATCTTCTTATATGGTTATTATTGTTGTATGCTCGTATCGTTTCCCCGCTCTTCACGCGCCGTGTTTGTTTTGAAGCTTCTTTGGGCGCGTTCGAGTTTCCAGTATTGGCCCGCTCCTGGTTGGCTCATCCTCCATCCGGAGAAGTTGTACGGATTTGTAGAAAAGATGTTTCTATACATTAGCACACCACGCAGGAAACAACTGTAAGAGGAAAAGAAAGTAAATATGGAGATAGCCTGAAAATTACATGCTTTTATGGCATATGATAGCCCAGAATTATCCGGCGATTTCTTTTCAATTTACTGGTGATTTGCTCCAATGTAAATGTTCTTGGTGAGTCGGATTGAAAAGGGCGGGCAATTACGTACGGTTTGCCCTGGTGAAAGGAGAATCTTCGTTTTTAAAGTGTTGATTTCAGATCGGAACGGGGGTGGTGGAAGCTCCGATTGAACTGTTCAACGGAAACATTGAAAGGGCAAACGAAACGAGACCCACAACGACCATGCTCGATTGAAGCTATAATGGTGAATGGAGTTGTGATAATCCGGTGGAGCGTAGGAGTTTTTTCTTCTTCTTCTTCTTCTGCCTTCCTAGGGGAAACAGACCGTTAGTACTGGATTAGTTGGTAGTTGGTTGCGATTCTTTTGGCGTCGTTCTCGTAAAAAGGATGAGTCACTGAGAAGCTGCTTGAGCTGCGGTTGGCCTAACGAAACAACGGTGAAACGAAATAGGTTTTTTGACGTTTTGACTGTGATTTCGTCAGTGTCTATTTCAGCAACAATCTGACAAAGGTTTCTCATCATTATTCCAGGATAGGACTTGTGAACTCAATTCAATCGAATTTGAACTTTCCTCTGCAGGAATAGTAAGCAGTTGTCTAGACATTCCTAAGCATCTTATATACATTTCATTTCAAAACACTTAAACTTTGCTTATGAACTTTCCTTTTATAGTTGAAATATAGTAAAAAATATTAACAGAGATAAAACACTTAATAACTCTCTAATTTCTGTCTGGTTGTTTCTTTCTCTGTTGCAGATGTCTACAAAGTGAATTGCATTCCACATCCAGTTCACGTTGTTGGTTGCCAAATCATAGCCAAGTTCTGGAAGTGGACGAGAAGGCGCTAAAACAGAATAAGTCAATTAGCAAGCGGTTTGCTGTAGCGGGAGAGCGACATTTTCCATCACAGGAAAAAAATAAAAGGAAGTGAAAACAAAAAATACAAGCGCGTCATTGTTTTTTGAATTTTGGGTTCTTTATCCGGCAGCCAGTTCGATAGTCAGACAGTCAGTCAGTCAGTCAGGCGGCGGCGAAGGATTGAAAAGCTACAAAATTGATGGAACATAATCATATGGTTATCCTTTGAGAAGGGATAGCCTTGAAGGGGGCAGTCGTTACTGCTGGAAATTCTTTTCTAAAGTGCTACTTTCGGTGAATATGGCTTTGAGTCAGGATTTGCAACATTTTGATTTTTTCCTTGCTTTTCGGTGTCTGTTGAATTCGAGCGATGATGTTCAGTAGTTATGGCGAAACCAACGAAACTTTGCCAATTTGATAGCCCTCGGGGGCCAGAAACGAAGCCGTCGAATGGCATCCAGAGCTATCAAATTGGATACACAATATAGCATTCTGAGTAAGTCCAGTCGTCGGATGATATGAATCGCATTCTATAGCGGATGGTCGCCGGGTTTGAAGTGGGTATAACTGTAGATATCGAAAGACGCACAATGTGTAGTGCGGTTTGCGAAAGAATTTTGATTAGGGTCTAGAGTAGTTTGTATTTGCATTCACAAAGGAATTTATTGAGCGCGGGAATCGACTGGAAGACAATCGTGTGTGTGCGAAATAACTGAAACATTCTTCGCTAGTTGTTTAATCATCTCAACAAAAAACAATGTCAAAAAAATAATGCAGATAAATTCGGATTTGTTTGTCCGTTTTCAACTATGTGACATGAAACACAAACATAATCCCACTAGATGTACCGGTGTAGCACTGCAGGAGCCACTGCCGAACGAGCTGATTTTCCAGCAAATCCACGATTCGTGATAAAATCAACCGAACCCAGCTTTGAGGCACGCTTCACTGGTACGATATGCCCATTAGGATATCCCGCGACAAACGTTCAGCTACTTGAATGAGATTAAGTTTCGCACTTTAGAGCATGCACCAGCAGCCGGTGGGATCGTAGCGCGCGTGAGAAACAATGTCATTGACAGGAGCCCCTTCTGTCTGGTGTGAATGGTGCGTTTTAATAGACAGAAGTACACTCGAGAACGGGCCGTTGGTAGAGGATTTCGCGATTATGTTGCGTAAAAGGCGAGTGCTACCATGTGTCCTGACTATGAGGACTTTACTGTGGGTTATAATCCATATTTCTGTACTGTTGAGCAACAAAAAATAATTGGTTATTATCACTGAACTAAATTGTATCATTTTCGTTTTAGTGCTCTTGAGCTTTTTGAAGGGTGAATTTTTCTATTGTATTCAAATTTCTCGTACAGTCGACAGGGACTGGGACTGGGACTGGGACTGGGACTGGGACTGGGACTGGGACTGGGACTGGGACTGGGACTGGGACTGGGACTGGGACTGGGACTGGGACTGGGACTGGGACTGGGACTGGGACTGGGACTGGGACTGGGACTGGGACTGGGACTGGGACTGGGACTGGGACTGGGACTGGGACTGGGACTGGGACTGGGACTGGGACTGGGACTGGGACTGGGACTGGGACTGGGACTGGGACTGGGACTGGGACTGGGACTGGGACTGGGACTGGGACTGGGACTGGGACTGGGACTGGGACTGGGACTGGGACTGGGACTGGGACTGGGACTGGGACTGGGACTGGGACTGGGACTGGGACTGGGACTGGGACTGGGACTGGGACTGGGACTGGGACTGGGACTGGGACTGGGACTGGGACTGGGACTGGGACTGGGACTGGGACTGGGACTGGGACTGGGACTGGGACTGGGACTGGGACTGGGACTGGGACTGGGACTGGGACTGGGACTGGGACTGGGACTGGGACTGGGACTGGGACTGGGACTGGGACTGGGACTGGGACTGGGACTGGGACTGGGACTGGGACTGGGACTGGGACTGGGACTGGGACTGGGACTGGGACTGGGACTGGGACTGGGACTGGGACTGGGACTGGGACTGGGACTGGGACTGGGACTGGGACTGGGACTGGGACTGGGACTGGGACTGGGACTGGGACTGGGACTGGGACTGGGACTGGGACTGGGACTGGGACTGGGACTGGGACTGGGACTGGGACTGGGACTGGGACTGGGACTGGGACTGGGACTGGGACTGGGACTGGGACTGGGACTGGGACTGGGACTGGGACTGGGACTGGGACTGGGACTGGGACTGGGACTGGGACTGGGACTGGGACTGGGACTGGGACTGGGACTGGGACTGGGACTGGGACTGGGACTGGGACTGGGACTGGGACTGGGACTGGGACTGGGACTGGGACTGGGACTGGGACTGGGACTGGGACTGGGACTGGGACTGGGACTGGGACTGGGACTGGGACTGGGACTGGGACTGGGACTGGGACTGGGACTGGGACTGGGACTGGGACTGGGACTGGGACTGGGACTGGGACTGGGACTGGGACTGGGACTGGGACTGGGACTGGGACTGGGACTGGGACTGGGACTGGGACTGGGACTGGGACTGGGACTGGGACTGGGACTGGGACTGGGACTGGGACTGGGACTGGGACTGGGACTGGGACTGGGACTGGGACTGGGACTGGGACTGGGACTGGGACTGGGACTGGGACTGGGACTGGGACTGGGACTGGGACTGGGACTGGGACTGGGACTGGGACTGGGACTGGGACTGGGACTGGGACTGGGACTGGGACTGGGACTGGGACTGGGACTGGGACTGGGACTGGGACTGGGACTGGGACTGGGACTGGGACTGGGACTGGGACTGGGACTGGGACTGGGACTGGGACTGGGACTGGGACTGGGACTGGGACTGGGACTGGGACTGGGACTGGGACTGGGACTGGGACTGGGACTGGGACTGGGACTGGGACTGGGACTGGGACTGGGACTGGGACTGGGACTGGGACTGGGATGTTGGTTTAACGATATATAGCGCCTAGAGCGCCACTCACAATTATTACGAATAATTTGGAGGCATCAGAAAAACTAGTAATGCCATGGTATTTTCATACGCTTCGGCGATTACCACTCTTAAGGACCGGAACCACAAGAGAATGCTTTCAGCCTTCCGGAAATGACTTCATACTTGTTGAGATTTAGCATCATGCGGTTGTGGACACATCATTTCACAAAGGTTGTTAATTTCTTTTAAAGGACTGCGGTATCGGACAGATTCTCACTTAATAAATACAATTTAAGGTCGTTTGCAAAGAAGAGTCGCGGACCTTAGCAGAAAACTGTTGTCATTGAGGTAGATGTGTAATATTAAAGGACCGAAATGGCTGCCTTGTGGGATTCCTGCATGAGTTGTGAAACGGCCACTAATATTCACCTTACGGTGACGTTCGGATAAGTATGAGCGGAACTAATGCAGCAACGGGCGTCCTATGCCTAGCTTATTCAATTGATCAGTGGCAATTAGATGGTTCAATTTATCGAAAGCTGAGGAAAGATCAGCTTTTGTGTAGACGGAAAGGTTCCATCTTGTGTAGGCCTTGGGAAGATGTCCATTTTGCCCTATTATCTTCAAAATCCATGGCAAAAGTTGATTAAATAGTATAAAAACTTATTTGCCGCCCGTGAAATGAACTCAAATAACTTCCACATGTTGTCAAAACATCAGAGGAATCAAACCCAATCGATTACATACTGTGCGAAATGCAAGAATAGTCCGTTTTGCCCGAATCACTTAGTAAAAAATTTAGTATTTAGTCCCAATTTAGTCCCCGACTAAATACATAGTAAAACCTAATTAAAGCGATTAAAATTCGATCCAATTTATTCATTGAAGAACAGTCTTTAGAAAAAAATGTGTATTTTAACACACTGAATAACTTTGGAGAATAATTGAAAGCAATAAAATATTTGTATGCAAAGTTATTGTGCAAAATTCATTATCCACACAAAACAAAACAAAAGTTTGTATTACACTAATAGATGAATTTATGGTCACCCTAATAGTGTAAGAAGATGCGCTCTATTTTATTGATAAACTTCTTTAAAGAAAGCATCGTCGAAAAATTACGCATTTTTATGCAATAGTAAATGAACGTGTTTTTGCGGAGAGAATCAGGCAAAATGGACCGTTTGTGAACTCTTCACGGTACGAAATAGATGACATTCAACTCTCCTGAAGTTTTTCATTCATTGAGTTAGTTTTAATCGCTTTACTTACGGGTTGCTATGAAAAGGGGTGAATTGGGTCAAATGGACTATTCTTACATTATGGAATGGATTGGATTTGACTCTTCTGATGTTTTAACAACATTTGTATGCTATTTGGGACACCTGAGTTGATGGATAAGCTGAAAAGATGGTTCATTGAGCGTGGACGCAGTTTTTCAGGAAAAATATGTAATATTTCGTCCGATCCAACGGATCGAGAATGTTTCAACTACGCGCCGGCCGATGAAACTATCACTTCGTCCAGGTTGAGGTTCCTTTCCCAAGGAAAGGAACATACTCACTGACTGAAGATATTTCTGTAATCGTCAACCTTTCTTCAGTAAATACACCGGAGAATTACTTCGAGAACAGTTCGCAAATCTACTCTAAGTTGCTCGCCGTTTTATAAACTGGAAACGTAACCGAGGGCAGACCGTCATCTTTCCTTTACTCGTTGACATATTTCCATTTCAACATATATTTGAGTTTCGTTCCGATCTTCGCTCGACATTTCTCAGGTAGCTTCGAAAGCAAGCATGACTCAAGCGTTTGTAACTCGTATTGACTGACAACTACATAATTGTTGCGGAGGTGTAGAGTCCTGTATCTCGAAAATTTTCTCAGAACAGCTTTCTTTTCGGGTTTAAGACGTTGTAGTGTTTAACAAGGGCTGGTAAACGGTTGAATGGGTACCGTCGGTGTCTTGCGCACTTGTAGGCATAAAATAAAACCTACAGTGATTCACAACCTCTTATTCAGCAACGTCTGTCCCTAACTTCTCATGGTATCAGCCGGGATTCGAGTAACCTTGGTGAAGAACGGGTAACCAATACGGGTTGAAGCCAAAATGGTATGCTGACAGAGAAGGAAGGCTCTTCGAGCTTTTTAGTCCACCGGTGAAACGCAGGGTTGGTATCGCAGACCTTGCAATCTGCCACCACGGAAAACTATTAAGCGATGAACGAAAAACAAAGAAATTCGGACTGGACCAATTGCAAAAGACCCAAGCGACGGAAAAGCAATATGGATTGGAAACTCAAGACGTGGAACTGCCGAACTCTCGTTTTCCAAGGGAGCTCTCCAACGTATTTAAGAGCCTCAGGTTCGACTTCGCAGCGCTGCAAGATGTATGCTGGAAGAACTCAATGGGTACGCACGTTCAGAGAAGGACCTACCAGAGCTGCGGGAACATACACGAGCTCGGTCCATCGTGTTTAGTGATGGGCGCGATACGTAAACGTTTGATTGGGTGGTGGCCAATCAATCCTCGAATGTGCAGGTTAAGTTTCAAGGGTCGGTTCTTCAACATAAGCATCACCAACGTGCACAGCCTTTATCTCTGAAGTACCGATGAGGAGGAAGGAGAAATTCTACACCTAGTGGGAGTATGAATACCTACGACCGCTGCCCAAAACATGATATCAAGAACGTTATCGGGGATTTCAATGCCCAGATCGGAGGAGGAAGAATACAAACCGGTTGTTGAAGGATTCAGTGCACACTCGTTGACTTATGAAATGGGCCTAAGACTTATCGACTTTGCCACCTTCAAGAACATGGCCGTACGTAGTACTTTTTTCCAGCTTAGACCGCTACACAAGTGTTTTTTACGTTTGTAAGAACGAAAACGGTTGTGCCCTGTGTTAATAGTCCCTACACAAGCACACCTGGAAGTCACCAAATCTGGCAGAAATACAGATCGACCACGTTTTAATCGACTGTCGGCACTTCTTAGACATCATTGACGTCAGCTCTTATCGAAGCGCTAACGTTGACTCGGACCACTACCTGATGATGGTTAAGATGCACCCAAAACGCTTGACTGTTGGGAACAACATTCAGTGCCGACGCCAGTCTTGGATAAATTTCGCACAGCTGAAGAAGCAGCCTGACGTCGCAGCAAGCTACGTACTCACTCGAAGCTGTGCTGCCGGAAGAGAACGAGCTGGAAGAAGCCCCTCTCGATGGCAATTGGAACACCATCGAAACAGCCAATAGCCGTGTAGCGGAGAGCTCCATTGGGAACGTGGCACGGAATCAACGGGACGTTTGATTTGATAATAAATGTAGGAGCGTGATGGAAGAGGAGAATGATGGGCTAGCGGCCAAGATGCGCAGTGCCACGCGTCAGAACGTGGAAAGACATAAACAGAAAAAGATGCAGCGAAACCAAATCTTTCGGGAGAAAAAGCGCTACCTGGAAGAGCAGGAATATGCAGAGTTGGAGCGGCTGCATCGTTCTCAGGAAACACAGAAAAGTTCTACCAGAAACTGAAAGGATCCCGCAAACCGCCAACCGAAATGTGTCGGGATATAACTAGCAGTATTCTGACGGACGATGGTGAGGTGACCGATAGGTGGAAGCAGCACTTCGATGGACACCTGCAGGGCGCCCAGGCAGAGAACCATGGCGGCGGGAAAAGCCATTTCGACGGTGCGACAAATGGAGAAGAAGTGCCAGCCCCAACGATAGATGAAGTTAAGGAGGCCATCATGCAGCTAAAGAACAACAAGTCAGCTGGGAAAGAGGGAATCGGAGCGGAGCTTATTAAAATGGGACCAGAAAAGCAGGTCGTTTGTATGCACCGGCTAATTGATAGAATTTGGGATACGGAACGGCTACCGGAGCAGTGGAAAGATGGTGTTATCTGCCCGATCTATAAAAAGGGCGACAAATTGAACTGTTAGAACTATCGAGCGTTCAGCGTTCTCAATGCTGCCTATAAAGTGCTGTCCCAAATCATTTTCCGCCGACTATCACCACTTGCGAACAGATTCGTGGGAACTTATCAAGCCGGTTTTGTCGAAGGTCGGTCTACAACGGATCAAATATTTACACTGCTGCCTCCAAAAGGGCCGTGAGTTCCCACACATCATTTGTTCGTTGACTTCAAAGCCGCATATGGTACCATCGACCGGAAAGAGCTATGGAAAATCATGGACGAGAACCGCTTCCCCAGGAAGCTCATCAAACTGATTAAATCTACGATGGATGGTACACATGGCCGTGTTCGGATTTCGGGTGGATTGTCAAGTTCATTCGAATCACACAGAGGGCTTCGTCAAGGTGATGGTCTTTCATACCTGTTGTTCAACATAGCGCTACAAGGTGTTATGAACCGAGCGGATATCAACACGTGGGGCACGATATTAAACAAATCTAATCAATTCGCCTGCTTTGCCGATGACATGGATATTGTTGGCAGAACATTTGTGACGGTGGCTGAACAGTACACCAGACTAAAGCGCGAAGCAGAAAAGATTGGATTAAAGGTAAATACGACTAAAACAAAGTACATGCTGGCCAGTGGAACCGAGGCCGAACGACGCCGCTTGGGCAGTAGTATATTGATCGACGGCGAAGAGTTTGAGGTAGTCGACGAATTTGTCTATCTTGGCTCACTGGTAACGGCGGACAATGATACCGGCCGTGAGATTCGCAGGCTTATTATCAGCGGAAGTCGTGCTTACTATGGGCTTTACAATCAATTGTGGTCGAGCAGACTAAGTCCCCATACAAAGTGCACCCTGTATAAGACGCTTATTAGATCGGTTGTTCTCTACGGGCGTGAAACATGGACAATGCTCGAGGAGGACTTGCGAGTGCAAGGAGTTTTCGAACGACGTGTGCTAAGAACGATCTTGGGCGACGTACAGGAGGATGGATGAATGTGAACTCGGAGGAGGAATCATGAACTCGCACAGCTCTGTGGCGAACCCTGTATGCAAAAGGTGGCTAAAGCTGGACGGATACGATGGGCAGGGCATGTTGCAAGAATGCCGGACAACTACCCTGCAAAGATGGTGTTCGCCTCAAATCCGGTTGGAACAAGACGACCAGGAGCGCAGCGAGCAAGATGGTTAGACCAGGTGGAGCGAGATCTGGCAAAGAGTACGCGGTGTCCAAGGAATTGGAGCGGGGTAGCTAATATAATATAATCAGTAAATAGGAGAAACTTTGTTCATCGGGTTTTCTAGTTAACTGGTTCTTAACAGGACCGCTTCTTTTTGGAACGTGTCGATCGATAACGTAGTCCAAATATTAGAGAAGGTCGTAGCGGCAGTGTTTATATACCATCGGTAAATCGTTGAAGACTGTCGGTGGTGCCAGGTATTTAGGAACACTTGCCCTCCTATAACCGACGTTCTGGCAATAGACGTGGATGGAATGGTGTTCTGGGAGGTTCGGTGGCGATAAGTCGGAAGCGAAGAACGGACTAACATTTCCTGAATCCTTGAAGTCACAGTCGTTCTGATGGTATATAGGAAGTCCAGCAGTCGGAGTGTCATCAGAAAGGTTTTGTTCCGTAGGGACGGGTGACGGATCATTAAGTTGCGTAGCATTTAAAACCACGGTACGGGTAAGTTGACGAATGGACATTGACGAATAAGTGCTTGCCGTGAAGAGTGTTTTGGAAGCCCCTTTCCTCACACTCACACGTGGAACCGGGACGACTGATGAATGCTGGCGGCAATTCCAGTTCCCAGATAAAATCGAACAAACTAAAACGAATCCGGCTTAAAAAGAAACTCTATAAAATCTAAAAGCATAAATGTTTAATTCAACTTTGATTTAATTTAAAACAAGACAAAAATAAATTTAATAAAATTCAAATTACGTGATGAAATAAAATTCAAAAATAAAATATTTACGCTGGTTAAAGGTATTTGGCGATTCGGTATTAATGGGCAATAAAGTGCATCCTTTGTGAATGCTTAGTTATCGCAATTAACATGATCGAAAAAATAAAAAATAATAATTCTATTGCTAGAAAGAAATGCGATTATTACAACAATTACAACAAGAACAACTTCTAGCTTGTGTCTTATCTAGTTGTGCAAAGCAAGCAACTATCGACAAATCAGTAAACACACAGGCAAGGTAAGGCACAACCCATATCTTTCAAATCCCTTTTTCTTGGGCCTGTAGACTGTACCTAGGAAACTTGGCTTTTACCACCTTTCTCATCAATATTTAATTAAGATTAGATTACTTTCCGACTTGTAGTTGCATAGGGGAAAGATAAACAACTATGGCGTCTAGCCAATTCGAAAAGCCAACAAACTAAACCAGTTTCTTCCCTCTAGTGTCCTGCAGCGCCAAACCGATTTCCGTGCAATAATGGCGAGCCGTTAAACTATTAACTAGCACACAGAGCGGATCAACCGCTAGGCAGAAGATTTACGAGGGCACAAAAAATTGTAATCTAGGCTTATGTGCTTGTATTTTCACCGCATAAACTAAACCCAGTAACTTGGAGAAACAAACAGCGTGCATATGATTAAAAACCAGCCAGCAGCGCGAAGGGGAACAGTCCCTTTCGCGTTCGCAGGAAACCAACAACAAAGCATAAAGTGAATAATGAATGAGCATGGAGAGATAAGATTCTCACAGGTTTCCTGCAATCCGTGCGCCTCCTCCTTCGCAACTTGATTCCGCTGGGATGCATAAAAATTACGCATGAATGAGCATACACATGCTGTCCCTACCAAGCAACATACCACGTGTGCGTCGGGCTTAGAGGTGCGTTGCTTCTTGGAAAAGTTTCCCTTTCATAATTCGCATTCAGACACATTTGCTAGAGAATTGAGCCTAAGAACGGAGTCGTCGGAGGCATTTGATTACATGTCACTGGACTGAAACGGTCTTTCCTCTCGGGAAAGATTTAATCGTGACGAAAATAACGCTAGACTTTATAACCGTTTTGCCTTCAACTACAAGAATTGGAAGCTAAACAGTCTAGAGGACGACAGAACTGTTTCTGAACCACTAAAAATGCAGTGCTAAATCTTCATCCTAAGACTCTGCGGACACCACAACTGCCCACATTAGCGGCAATCATGTTTGTCATCACGTTAAATAGAGCAGCAAAAGGAAGCGAAAAGAAGTGTCCCATTCCGGGTAGAATCGTGCGTGCCGATGGGACACACACACGACGTATGTAAAATCAATTCTACTACCCATCGGGGTGCGATTTCCATTTCCGCCCAAGTAGTCCCAATGTTTCCGCTTGCCGGCTGTCACGCGCTAGATGGGAATCCCACCGGAATTCGCCCAGTAACAAGCACAATCACAAAAGGACGATGGAAGGTCGCCGCCGTCGTCGCTCGCTACCACCAGCAATAATAGAATGGAATGTAAATTCGGGTAGCACGGGGGTCACTTTGCCAAACAAGCCAACCACCACCGAGGCAAACGAGGCAACGACACCGCTTTCCATTCCGGTCGCGGCCCTGATGAATGTAAATGCTGTAAATTTAGCGGAAAACTTTTCGCATCTTCTTGTCCACGGGGTGGTTTCAAATTTTCTCGCAAACTTCGCAATGGAAGCTTTTCTCTGCCTATCACACAATACCCCAGCACCAGAAGCCTTCATTCATTCGGTTGGAAAGTGGGTGCTGAAGATGAAAATATGTTGCATTCGGATGGAATATTTAGCGAAGCTGTATATGTACATTAGTGCCCCACAAGCCAGGATTGCTGGCTGCTTATTTTATTGTTGAAACGGGCACAGTATTGAGGGCAAATGCCATTTTGCGTGATATGTTTCCCTATTTATTGTACAAATTTATTGGACAGTGCTGGACCCCTGGCTGCTCTGGTAACATTTAGTTGACAGGGAAATAAACAAGTAATGAAAATTATAGTAATAGCAAAGTTTGCTTTTTGTCTGTACATAAGCCAAAGAATAAATGCTTGCAATATTCTAATGAGCTTTAGGCAAGCCATTCTTCAGTTATCGATATAAATGATTGTAAATTAAAAATCGAAGCACATTAAAATGTCTCTAATGTCTCTTTCACCCGCCTGATCCAGCATCGGCTGGACATATATTACAATTGAAACGATCTTTCATGAGCGTCTTATAGAATCCGTAGATTGAGGAAGTTGACGCATTTTCTTTTAAAGCCATTATTAATATTTATTGATTACACGGGCCGTCGTGCCGGGCTCGATTATCCGAGTGAAAAAAACTAGTTAGATGATCTACTTTTTTATCTGCGACTAGTCAAATATTCTATTTAAAAATTGTTACATGTCATAATCATCTTCGTCATCATCATCGCCATAGTCATCGTCATTGTCATCATCATCTCATTATCATCATCATCTTCATCGTCATGAAGCACAAACTGTTCACGAACAATCAAAACAGCAGTGGGCCTAAGTGGCTTCCCTGTGGCACACTCGATTTCATCTCACACGGAAATGAACTTGTTCTGTCTATGCCTACCCGGGCAGTACCCACGGTGATTTACGTCCGCATTCACCGCATTAGCTATTGAAAAATCTCTTTTTTTTCTAATTTTGTCACCAAAATAGCGTGTGACTCTTTATCGAAAACCTTCGCACAAAGTGGAATCAGCATAGACTTGGCGTCGTTTATTGATTGTAATCTATTTTAGGCCATCACAAATATTATATAAAGTTTTTGTCCTTCCGATGTTGGGCAACTGAAGGGGGGCGAAAAAATAAACAAAAAGATTTTATAATCAAGCAAAACAAAATATTGCAAGCATTTTTACCCATAGTTTAAACGTCAAAACCAAATCTATTCCTCACTCAAAATAATTTTTACGTCGAGATTACGGGAAAAGTTATGTGAATATTTTCCATCCAACTTTTCCCGTATTATTTACGTGAATTTAACGTAGTTTGCATTAGTATGCGTGTTTTTACGTGTAAATCAGATAGATGTTATTGTATTTTCCAAGAATGTTCGACAGAAAGTCACGTAACTCCCTGTAGAGAAACTTACGTGATTTTTCACGTGGAAAGGACATGTGGATTAGTTTGCGTGTGGCTTTTCATATACACGTTATTATTTTCCATGCAAAAATCGATGAAAAGAAAGATTAAAATTTTTTTTGGTCGATTTTCGGAAATTACATTGTTTGAATTTCCATTTCTGTTTCGTGTTAAAAGTATTACCATTCCATACACTCCTTTTTCGAGTTCTTTAGGCTAGAGAGCCAACAGACGATTGATTTTATCGAAAAAAGTTTGGCTTATATCCCACACATAACTTTTTTGCCATACGATTTTTCAAGCCAATTTCAAAGGGGGGTGACAAAAACTTTAAAAATAATTTGCAATGGCCCTAATAGAATAAAATAAGCGATCGTTCATAAATCGACCTTGTTGTGATAGTCAGTATTGCAAAGCCCTAATACGTGTGATCTGGTTTACCCACACATGTGTACTCGTTGTAACGAACAGGCCAGCATAAGCTTTCCTTTCGGAAACTCACTCTTATTTATTCATGCACTGAGACGAGTTTTTGCCAGTGTGTATTTAGCTAACAGCTACCGTCGTTACACTTGCTCGTCACTGCAGGCCAAGCAGCTGATACCCATCACTCGCGAGGGGTCGTACTCTCAGCCGCGTGTAGAATCGAGGGCCTAATAGGAAGAAGAAAAGAAAAAGTAATGCAAAGACTATTTTCCAGTGTGTCGCTAGCCCTCACGGGTAACTGGCTGCTCACGAGTTGTTTGCCTCGTGAGTGGGCTATGCAGAACGACGCGAGTGTGTAGATAGCAGCATGTCTGCACACAGCAACGGCGACTGTCGAATCAAGCAGACGAGTCAAGCAGCCGAGTCGAGCAGTCGAGTTAAACAGTCAGTCTAGTCGAACAGTTGAATCAAGCTGTTCAGTCAAGCAGTTCAATCGAACTGTTAAGTCGAGCAGTTGAGTCGAGCTGTCAAGTCGAGCAGTCGGGTCGAGCAGCCGATTCCAATAGTCGAATCGAGTAGTTCGTTCGAGCACTTGAGTCGAGCAGTTCAGTCGAACAGATAAATCGCACAGTAAGTTGAGCAATTGAATCGAGTAGAGTCTAGTCGAACAGTCGAATCGAACAGTTTAGTCAAGCAGTCGAGTCGAGTGGTTAAGTCGACCAGTTCAATCAAGCTGAGCAGTGAAATGGTCGGTGTTAAATCAGACCGGACCAAGTCGCAAAATTTAAAAAAATATGGTTATGACAGCAAACAATTGAGAATTTCCTAAACTACATTTTACTCTAATCAGATTACATAAATGTTGCAAATAGCCAGAGATAAGAAATGATTTCGAACGATTGATCGTTTTAAACAATGCAGAGTTGCAAACTTTGACTTCGTTTTTCTCGAAATCAGTTTTTTGTGACTTGGTTCAGTCTGACTTAACACCGACCAAATAGTCTAGTCGAGCATTTAAATCGAGTTGTCTAGTCGAGCAGTTAAATCAAGCTGTTCAGTCAAGCAGTCCGGTCGAGCAGTCGAGTCAAGTAGTCGAGTCGAGCAGTCAAGTCGAGCAGTCAATTCGAGCAGTTAAATCGAGCAGTTTAATCGGGCAGTTAAGTCAAGTAGTCCAATAGAGCAGTCTAGTCGCGCACTTGAGTCGAGCATTCGAATCGAATGGTTTAGTCAAGCAGTCGGGTCAAGCGGTCAAGTCGAACAGTTGAGTCGAGCAGTTCTTTCGTGCAGTCGAGTTGAGCAGTTCATTTGAGCAGTCGAGAGGAGCAGTTGAGCAGTCAAGTCAAGCTGTCGAATCAAACAATCAAACAAGCAGTTGAGTCGAGCAAGCTGTTCAGGCAAGCAGTCCAGCCAAACAGTTGAGTCGAGCAGTCGAGTTGGGCAGTTGAACCGAGCAGTCGAGTCGAGTAGTCCAGTCAAGCAGTTGAATTGAGTAGTCTAGTGGAGCAGTTTAGTTGAACAGTCTAGTTGAGCAGTCGGGTCAAGGAGTTCAGTCGAGTAGTCATGTCGAACAATTGAGTCGAGCAGCTCAGTCGAGTAGTCCAGTCGAGCAGTTGAATCGAGCAGTTAAGTCGAGCTGTTGAATCAAACAGTTAAGTCAAGCAGTTCAGTCGAGCAGTCGGGTTGAATGGCTAAGTCGAGCTGTTGAATCAAGCTGTCAGTTGAGTCGAGCAGTCTAGTCGAGCAGATAAATCATGCTGTCCAGTCGAGCAGTCGAATCAAACAGTCCAGTTGAGCAGTTCAACGTGTAATTAAGTCGAGCAGTCGGGTCGAATAGTAAATCAAGTAAATGTGTCAAGCAGTCGAATCGAGTAGTTAAGTCGAGTAGTCCACTCGAGCAGTTAAATCGAGCAGTTCAGTCAAGCAGTCAAGTCGATCTGTCCAATCAAGCAGTTGAGTCGAGCGGTCGAATCGAACAGTTCAGTCGAGCAGTCCAGTTGAGCAACCAAATCGAGCAGTCTAATCGACCAGTCCAGTCGAGCAGTCTAGTCAACCAGTTGAGCAATCGAGCAGTACATCAGTCGACCAGTGAGGTGACTGAGAATACAACTAATTGCTACGAAAGCATGATGTCCTCTCAGGGACTGTTTTTAGTTACCGATAAGCCTCTTATGACGTCCTGTCAGAGCCCTGGTTTTCGGTATAGACATAAGCCTCTTAAATAAATAGATAGATGTTACACTCTATACGTTTTCTTACAAGACTTCAATTTTATATGTATTTTAACAATGTCAGTTTACTTTCAGGAGATCAACTTAGTCTAAGTTCAAACCAAATAAACTTTCATGAACTGTTTGGACGAGTAAACTCTGTCACCACTTTTTTTAGGACTGAAAGTAATCGAAATTACAACAAACAGAAAGTGCATCTAATTATCGTCCCTATCTGTGAAACATGGTGAACACGAATAACATGCATTGGGGAATTTAACCTTGAGACTTTTTGTTAATTTAGCTTATCGACTTAACTTATCGACAAATCCATTTAGGATTGGGAGAGCGCTAATATATAGTTCTTCCATTTTTCGAGACGATAAGACCTGCGTCAAACCTACGTTAAAAGGCAAGGTATGAAGGAAGGCAAGGTAATGTTTGCTTTTGGCTGGTTTCCAACATAAGTTTGCAATGTGCTCTCGCATTTTTTGCAATGGTTTCTCTCCACATTCTTCCCTATAACTATGTAGTTGCAATTGGTCCCCGAATGACGAAGAATTTAACATTTTTCAGATAGGGTACGGGAGGGTATTCCCATCACGCTACTAATTTCGGCACACATTACCTTTTTTGGCTACACTTTCCCAAATAAAAGCTTTGCCGCTATATAACAATACTGAAACGAATGTAGTACTCATAGGCATTAATGTGTTATAACTATTTTCATAAAAATGTAAGTAGTTTGCTTAATTTTATTCAATAAACAAAACCACTGTTTGTCTACTAGCACGTAACCAGGCTGAAAAAACTAGCAGCAATCGCTTACGCGTATCCGCTATTGATGATGGTTTGGAAAACACACAATTATGATCACATTTACTTATTCTAGGAACTAAACAGCTGTGAATATGCTATCACAGAACAATTCTACTTCTTTTTATCACGGAAAAACACAAAAATTCCCCTCTGATATGAAAATATAAATCAATTTTCATTCACTAGCCATTAGCAGCATTTGTTTTTAATTCCAGCATATGGTGCGTTATTTACACTACTACCAATATATGTGCTGACAAATCTGGTATTTCAGTGACAACTGGCGCTAGTGTATATGAACGATTCAATGATACACTAGCGCCAGCAGCAAGCTGTTGTCACTGCAAAACTAATTATGTTCAATGAGCCCGGAATGTAGGCAATAGCGAGAAGTTATCCATCGGTCTCTCTTTTCCTGTCTCTTTTGATCTGTTTTTGAAAAGCATTTAATCGCTGTGCTAGCTATTTCAGCCTGTTGGATTTAAAAAACACAGACACCACTATAGAAAATAGGCTCAATTTAGCCGCAGCGACTTCATCATTTCTCGCGACTATAACTCAAATTCAGTAGCGTTTTATTAAGACCAAAATACACGCCGATATTCAGTAAATATTATTCTATCAACTGGTATAAAAATCTTGTCTCGAATAAATATAGTTTCAACGTAGTTCCTGAATATTGTTCAGGCTACCGCTTCAGGCTGGAAATACCCACCCGTACCCTATTTAACTTTAAAGTCATTCCTACTTTTAAGATTCATAACTTACGAATTGGCTATGTCGAACGTGAAATATTTTATGTGAAAAAGGATACGACTTCCCTGATAAATAACATCTTCTGCTGATTCTTTCTAGCTTCCATAAACTTTTTCTCTTGATAGTTTACATGTACCATTTAACAGCTACCTACCTCGATGTTTTTTCAGCAAGTTAAACTGACAGAACTAGCACAACAGATTACTAGTTGAATCATAAAAATAACTTCTGCTGTGATAGTAAAAGATGCTGATATGATGTTATTATATTTTCCAGTGCAAAGAAGAGTTGAGCAATATCACCACATTCTAGTTGTTAAAATAATGAATACAACGTCTAAGATCATTTGGACTGCAAAAATTATGATTGTGATATGTTTTACATTTTGCCAAGAAATAATATTTTCCCGTTCCCGGTCACATTTTCAACGGAGGGTGGTACAACAGAACTACCAAACCACAACCTGTGTAGTTTTTGCACTTTCCAACTTGATAGGTACAGTATCCTCGCATCCACAGTGGATTTATCTTAACCGTAAGAGTATGAAAATCGTATTATCTAGCTCCGCTTCAAAGCAGCGAAGCATTCGGGTGGGATTCCGCAGCAGAATATTGCATTGTGTAGATCCTTCGGTTGCGGTATTTGCAGGATACTTTCAAAAACGACAACAGACAGCAGCTATGCATGATGGTATTGCAAGATTTATCAAGTTGTGCTACCTAGCCCGATCTGAAAAAGGAGCGCATGATGCGGACAAAAGAGATAGATTGCCGTATACCCTCGGCCAAATAAGATTAGAGTGAAAACTGCTGTTTTTGCTGGGAGAAACCGCAGTTAGAAAGTTAGTTCTATTTTCTGGAAATGAAGCCATTTTATCACCGGTCGACATTATCCCAAACGAAAAGCAAACACGTTCTGGAGTTCCATCATTAGTGTAATACCACATCATGGAACAAGAACGGTTTTAATTCATTGGATGTTTAGTGATAATTCGGGTTTTTTGCGATTTTTATTTATAAATAACGATGATGTTAAATTGTCCACACAGGAAAAAACCGCCGTAATCGAAAAAGACTAAAAAAATTAATTAACTTACATGTAGGGTGAAGCACAGGCGAATAATCAAAACTCTTTTGCGAATAATTGAACCCAGAAGAGTAATTTATTGCCGGCCAAAGGCCCCATATTGGTCATCAGTTAATTTCCGTCATTCGTCCAGTAAATGAAAATTGTTTTCAAACCAGTTATTCGAACCATGGAATACGTCAATCTATCAAATTCACTACCTGCTGTGGTTCTTTTCCTTTGAAATTGAAATTATTTTCCAATTATTATATGTAACCATAACTGAAAATAGAGATGAGTAAAATTGATTCAATTTCAGCTGCATTCCACAAACCCACAAGCCCCTATCTCCTGAGTGACAAAGTTATCAACCGAAGCGAATCCCAAAACCGGGAAACAGAGACAGCCCATAATTACGACCACATTACATAATGTCTTCATATCCCGACCTACATCCTAGCTCTCGGCACATCATTTCGCCTCTAATGACTCCTTTCGCTTCCCGGTTTAAGCATGTCGCTGCAGGACAAGATGATTACACCTTCTTCACCGTTCGCCGCGCCGAAATGGCCGGTCAGCCGGCACATGTAGCGTGCTTGCAGCAGCACCTATAGTGGAATCCCTTCCGGGGCGGGCTACGTAGCAAGCTGCAAACGGTTCGCTATGCAGGCCAGCACCGAAATCGAATTTAATTGCCGGGAACGTGGGCTGGCGTGGTTTTCCACCAACCCATTTCGCGGTACGTTTGACCTGCATGAGGATGCGATGCAGAGAAGTTAAGCTGTTTCTGGTGGACATGGAACCTAGATTCGGTAATCGTTTCGAAAATGTTGGACGAAATATTTGCTAACGGTGTTAACATTCCACATGCCGTGCTAAATAGTACAATATTGAAAAACAAGCCATTTTGGTTTGCATGTAAAGTTGGAGTGATAATAAAATGACTTAATTAATTACTTACAATTTATCATTGTGTTCTTTGCGTCTGTCAGAATGCAGTGATAAATTTTCGTGAACATATATTTTGCGTGAAAACTGCTTTTGAAATCCCAAACATCAATGACGCGTGTTTGAACCTTAACGGCGATAAACATTTTTTTGGAGAGGCAGGTCTGCAGCAGTAGTACCTACATCAACAAAGACTTTATTTTTATTTTCCATACTCCAATGGGGTTCTCCATCAAGTTTTTAGATCAACCAGAAACTGAGCATCTAAATCTAAAGTGATTTAAAGAGGTTTGATCCGACCTAATTACTAAATAATTGACAGCTTATTCACTAAAGGGATTAGCATGAAACATTCAAAAGCTTAAGGAAAAAAATAATATCATTTCGGAAAACCGCAAGCAAACCATTTAAATCACCAGAGCCGTGTTGCGCTTTCAATGGATTACATATCAATATCCTAATTTGCATAGATTAGTAAGAGTGGTTACTTCCTGTCCGTTCATTAGCTTGGCTGCTGGGTCGTTTGATGGTGATAGTCAAATAATTTATTTATGAGGATGTAATTTTTTTTTTTTTTTTTTTTTTTTTTTTTATTGGGGCAAATATTCGATTACATAAAAATACTTAAGAGTAACTATCCTATATCATATTGTGTGTTCAATCACAAGTGGTGACTTTTCAACACTATTAGAATTGCAATATATACTATTATTCTGATTTCTTATGATTTGTTACGACAATTAAGATTATTTAGCAGTAGGGATTACAACCTAAATGTAAGGGAAAAAAATATAAATCTTAACCTAATATCTAACCTAGCTAACTTATGATCTATAAAGAGACCTAATCATAGCAATAGAGGATTGCAACGATTTTTGACGGAAATTTGAAATAATTTTGTTTGACATAGTTTCTAGGGTTTCAACACCAGTAAGTCTATGTAATTCTAATGTACTAAACCAAGGAGGACGCTTCAAAATCATTTTCAAAATTTTATTTTGAATCCTCTGAAGACTCTTCTTCCTTGTAATACAACAACTTGACCAAATCGGAACGGCATATAACATCGCCGTTCTAAAAATTTGTTTGTAAATCAATAGTTTATTTTTCAGACAAAGTCTAGAATTTCTGTTAATAAGAGGATATAAACATTTCATATATTTATTACATTTTGCTTGAATACTTTCGATGTGGTCTTTAAAAGTAAGTTTTTTATCATAAATTAATCCCAAATATTTAACTTGGTCAGACCAACTCAAAGCAACTCCATTCATCTTGATAATGTGATTGCTATTTGGCTTAAGGGAAGAAGCTCTAGGCTTATGAGGAAAAATAATTAATTGAGTTTTACAAGCATTGGGAGAAATTTTCCACTTTTGCAAGTATTTGGAGAAAATATCCAAGCTTTTCTGCAGTCGACTACATATGACACGAAGACTTTTTCCTTTTACGGAAATGCTTGTATCGTCGCAGAATAACGACTTTGTGCAGCCAGCCGGTAATTCAGGAAGATCAGATGTGTATATGTTATACAGGATTGGGCCCAAGATCGAGCCTTGAGGCACACCTGCTTTAACAGGAAATTTATCAGATTTAGAATTCTGATAGACAACCTGTAAAAATCGATCAGTTAAATAATTTTGTAAAATTTTTACAATGCAAATTGGAAAGTTAAAATTTAGCAATTTCGTGATTAAACCTTTATGCCACACACTGTCGAATGCTTTTTCTATGTCTAGAAGAGCAACTCCAGTAGAATAGCCGTCGGCTTTATTAGCTCGTATCATATTAGTAACTCTGAGCAATTGATGAGTAGTGGAATGCCCATGTCGAAAACCAAATTGTTCATCTGCAAAGTGAGGATGTAATTAATGTTAACAGGAAACCGAGCTGACCGGAAAGCATCACGGACCGTTGGGCTCGAGCCCAACTGCAGACTCCGAATCAGGCAGCGCAGCGCCAGGGCGGCATAAGACAAAGTCTCACTATACTGAATGAACAGAGGAAGAAAATTATTTATTCACAGTGTATTAACACCTCCAGGAGGGGACCACCGGAACGGGACGAGACTGATAGATTACCGATAACTGCCAGGGATAGATGCCTGTGTTGTTCTCTGTCGTACAGATATCCCTGCGGAACATCGGATACAAGCTCGGTTGCTCGGTTGCTATTACGATACTGTGCAGTTGGCAAATGGGATTATCGTTGGAACTGTAAGCCTGGCAGCAGTGTCTGTATAAAATTTGCAATGCTTATCACATCAGCTCGTACCGAGCAGCAAGAATATTACCATCAGACGGTGGGTCGTCCGGGAAGGCTGAGGCTGTCGTCGGCGGGAAGTAAGCGCATGTGGCATCAATCACTTGCACGCACGGAAGCGGCTGTCGCACGGGATTTTATTGACAGCAGCTCGTGCACGCCCACTTTACAATTTACCACGGTTTGATTGCGCCAAACAAAAATGAGTTTTTAGAGTTGGATTTGATGAATCGTTCCTTGCTTGGTTTCATACTGTCAAACATATTACCAAATGCCTGTATAATCGTATCGTTTTGGTGAAATTCGCCGTGGAAGCTAAGGTACTTTCTTTGGCACATGTCACTGCTCGGATTGCACAACAAAGCAGTCGGATGACACAGTTGTAAATATCCGTCGAGCGGCATTCCTTATTCCTTTTCATTGCAATAAAATCCTCAGCCGCTGAATGGCAGGCGTACGATTGGGATGTATTAAACAGCGGTAGTCAACGCAGTCCTCGGCAGCGTGCCGGATTGTCAAACCCCTCGTTCCCAGCTCATGCATTTTGAATTAGCTGATATCATCGCCGCATGCACGGTGTGGCCCGCTTTGCCGATTGGGCGGGGTTGGAATCGCTGACGAGTTGAGGGAGTGTGACAGAATCATGTTTTGCTGGAAATATGTTTCCGATTTTGTAATTTACGGGTTCGATTTACGAGTCAACCCTGCCGAAGAGAGAAAGGTGGTTCCTGGACCACGGGATGGCGGTAGACTGTCAGCATAGGATTTAATTTGTTCTGGAAAAATAAGCCGAATTTGGTGATGGAATGGTTTTGGAAAGCTTTTGTTTTTTCGATGTTAACCGAACGTGTACAACAGGATCAAGCGTGTATTTGACATTTTCCAAAATGCTTACATATTAGTTTTCAATTAACCTACAAATGATTTGAATAGATGTTAACTTGTTTGTGAATTTTTCATCCCTCTATTGGGAGCCGGGTAACATGCAAGCCCTACCCTTTGCTTCAACTATTCCTGTTTGTCGTTAAGCTCCCTCAACATGGCCTCTTCCAGCTTTAAAATAGGGTTTATTTCTAATTCCCGTCCAAGTATGTAAAGCCACTCAGATTTTCACCATTTCTTGGGTGGATTTAATGAATACACCAAAAGTTCTTGTGCTGATTCGAGTCAAACACACTTATCTTCCGATTCATGCACTCGGAATTCACTAAGAAGCGATTATTAAAGCATTTTATTGAATTTACCCAAATGACTTTATTTCTTAAATTCGTCGTACCGTTTTAAAATCCGTCCATCAAAATTTTCTATCGTCCGAACTAAGAATTACAATAATGTTTACGAAATTAGCGCGCATATATTTGTGTAGGATGGCATGACAAATGTTATTCTGCAAAAATTTCTGCAGGTCATGCAAGTTTTTTCGGCTGCAGAATAACGACAATGCGTTGCGTGAGTAACTTTAATTTTATGAATGACGAGAATTGAAACGACTAGTCGACATTTTCTCCTTCGTCGCACGAAAAACGTAGGTAATTTGGCGGCTAGGAATTCTTTAATGATAAAAGGCATTTAAATATATCTCAGCTCTCTTTGATTGATCGCGTATGATAGTCAACAATCTAAAATATTAAGGAATAACTAATTTTGCATTGTGTGTCATAAAAACGCTGATATTTTTAATAATTTGAGTTGGCTAGGACGGGAATAGGCAACTACGACGAAGCAGTAACATTTCCTACCCAGCTTTTCTTCGGCTTCAGCTTTAACTTTTTAGCTTTCATTGCTCTTCTAGAAACTACAAACTTAACTGTAGTACGATCGGACTTCTTACCATATTTTGCATTACACGTTTCGATTGCATTGTCTTTCCTGTCTGACATTTCAAAATCTGAGTTAGTATTCTTGACAGCTGATTGACAATCATAATACCTCTCTCTTTTGTAGCCGCTTATAACCAGCTTCAAACCCCCCTCCCCTCCCAGACGAAAATTTGTTCTACACTTTGAAGCTTGAAATTTCTGCTTCCAATTGCTTAGAGCACAGGAAAATTTACAAGAACAACCGGTCGTAAACAGGGTGGACGTTAATTCAAATTTTAGACGTAAAGCGAGATGACATTAATTCAAATTCCGTACTTAAAAATATTGACACAAAAGGAAATCACGTAAAACGTCCATTAACGTAAAAAGAGATTCTAGTGTACCTCCGCCGCACTCCGCTTCCAGCTTTTGCTCCGTCAAATATCGTCCGCAAGTGCGGGCGTGTCCTCTGTGAGTATTGTCAAATCCATAAAAACTATTGGTTTAATAAGGGCTGTGTACTTTGTCAGCATCGTACGGTGGCTATCGTTTGCCAGCGGATGGAAGAGCAACGTAGACTCGATTTTCTGCTTAAATGCGCCGCAAGATCTCCTTATATGTGTTAACCGCGGCCACCAGCTATCCCAACGATTACCGCCCACGAAAAGTGCACATAGCCTCCGCCTTCAGTCTAGCGCAGATGGCCTCCGTCGTTGCGAAGTTTCGGCCTACAATATCAAAGTTATCTGCGTAGCCAAGAAGTTTCTGCAACAGATAGTGAAATAGACGTGGACGAGGTCTTGTGAAATTATTATGAACATATAGGAATAATAAAACTCTAATAGCTTACTAAAACCAGCATATATCTATGTAATTCATAATTGAAATAACCAAAACGCCCGAGCAGACCCGGCCGTGATTTTTGGCACACTTATACTATATTCTATAGCGGTGCAAGCGATGGTAACTTTAGCTACCAGTAGGTGCCTATTTACGGAAAAAACTACTTGTAAAAACGGTAAAATTTATGTTTCAAATCAATTTTTAAAGCAAATAGAGCAACATACGATATTTACACCTTCTAGAAAGTTACATATTTTGATAGTGTCAAAAAGTTTGTAGAACGTGTCAAACCTGTTAGATGAGGTTTTGTGTCCAAAAAGTTTAATTAACTGATTTTAAGGGGGTCACGACAGAAAGTCAATTATATCTCGCAAACCATATGATGCAGATACCTAGTATTTTCGAAAAAGTTTGATGAAATTCCAAGTTCTACAACTTTGCCGAACGCGTGAACATGCTATCTAATTCCTATAAAAAGTTAAATTTTAAATTTGTTATCCCCTTAATATTTAATTGTATGAAATTGTCAACAGATGCAGAATACTTTTTTAAGAAACTTCTCTGAAGACACCTAAGCTCAAAGACGTCAGGAAAAGTGAGAAAAGACTTTTGACCGTTTTTTTTCAGAACGGTCCCACTGTGCGACGTGTCCAGCCCACCGTAGTCTCCCGACTTGCGTCGGGTGTACGTCAAGTGCATGTATGTCTTCCATAAGTCACTTTAGCATCAATTCCGTAAAAGAGTACCGGTCAAAGTAGCATTTTGATAGCTTTGTGGCGTATACCCCTTGATTAAAACGTCTTGCGGAGGGAAAAGTAGGTTTGACTTCCAGTTTGAATCCGTCGTCGTCGAATCTCTTTTCTTGTGTTGTTGTCGGCGGAGACCAGAGATCCTAAATTTATGGACTCATCAGCTGCTTCCTTGATTTGATTTCGTTAGTTTGTCCGAAAATTATCTCGCGCATTATCTACCATAGCTCTTTGCACTCGACAGTATCGTGTGCTGCATTGAAATCAACGAAAATGTGATCTTGGGCATGCTGTACTTTCGATCTTTCTCTAGGACTTGTCTGAGAGTGGAAATTTGATTCGTAGTCGTCATAGAGCCCATCAGGTGCTGTCCTACGACATCTCTTGTTATCGGGGATAGACGATTTGATAAAATCTGGCAGAACTTGTAATCTGGCAGAAATCTTGTAAAGGGTGTCCACGGTAAAATTGCAGCAGAACATTCATTATGATATTCTTGATATCCTAAGGTAAGTTAATGTCGTAGACATCCTCCAATTGCCCATAACACAAATTTCGTTTAACATCGTGTATGTCTTCATGCTTACTTACTTTATTGGCGACGGTCCGTCATCGATCCTGGGTCGAACGAATTACGGTCCTCGAGTACTGTCGGCCCATGGGCTATCGTCCTCCAATCCCCTCGAACACCAGCTGACCGTACGTCGTCCTCGACAGCGCACACCCATCGGCTGCGGGTTCTGCCCCAAAGTTTACGGTCTCTTTCGGGTTCACTGCTGTAAATAGTGTTCGCTACTCTTATTTGAGTAGTTAATACAGCTCGTGGTTCATGCGTCTGCGCCATTCTCCGTCAATCTGACGCCTGATTTTGACCCAATCAGCGTCGAACGAATCAGCATAATTAGTTTCGTCGGAAAACAATGCTCTAGCATTATCCGCCATAATTTATTTCGTTTGACTAAATCGTACGCCACCTTGAAGTCTACAAACGGATGATGACTCTGCAAGTTGTACTCTCGGAACATGTCTAGTAACTGACACCTTACAGGCAGATTTGAGCAATATAATGCCTCGATAGTTTTTACACCCGACTCGATGTTCTTTTGTGAAAATAGAGTAAATGAAGTCATTTAATCACTGCTCCGGCATTTGCTCTTCCTCCCAGATCCTAACAATAATGAATTGCTTTGTAAAGCCGCTTGCCGCTCACTTTCAGCCGGGATACCGTCCTTCTCAGCAGCCTTACCGTTTTTCAGCTAACCGATTGCTTTCTTAACGTCTTCCTTGCTGGCGGTTTCAGATCTTGGCCATCGCTCACAATTCTAATCCTGTTTCTGCTGATCTCCGTGTTTACCTCTCCATTCAACAACAGCTGAAAACGCTCTTTTCCCCTTAGCTCTTACCGCCGTTTTGTCAGTAAGCAGCTTGCCAGGGCATGGCAAAATTCCTATACCTCACCGTTTTGTAGAAACTCCGTGAGATAGTTGCTGGCAAATCTCACCTCTGCGCCGGCGAGCACGTGCCTACTCCTCGTACTCGCGTTTTTTTGAACGGTAGATTTTTTCAGCAGCTCTAGTCTCTTTATACTTTTCTCTGTTCTGACGTTCAGCCGCAGTGAGCAGCCGCGACGGCTGGCCTGATTTTTCTCATTTGTCACTCTTTGACCCAACACTTCTCTCGCAATTGGTTCAATGGCACCGTGGAGATTCCGCTATAGCCCACTTATATCTGAGTAATTCTCACAGAAACGGGGCCACTACTGACACGAGGTCTTCAAATATTGGAACTTTTGTAGTTGATTGGGTGAAAATGGTTAAAAACATAAGAATGGCACTTTTAATATCGAATGCTTCGAAAAAAGTTTAATTTCTAGCACAGCTATTGCTTCTCACCCGGTAAAGGTTACTCACTTTGTTTTTGTTTTTTGTAGCAATTTCATAAAATGATTTGCTTGAAAAAGAAAAACTGACTAAGGTGCACAACCATTGGAAACTGGAAAGGAAATTAGGTGAGCGGACGGTGGCATTTTACTCTGCATGAAAACTTCTTCGATTGTGTTTAAAGTTCAAGTTCGAAAAGGTACAAAAGTTTTTCACTCGAAATGTTGACTTTTAATAAACAGCAATAAATTATAGGATCACGCTGCGACATGCCGGGGTGTTTATAAAGATTGCCAATATCAATTGTGTCCATAGACTGCCCGTGGTAAAAAACACAATCTGCCAAAATCGTGATCCTGCTGGCAGCACGACTGAAAACTTTTTTTCCACGTGAACTAGTTGTTAGCAAGAATGGAAACGAAGATGGTGAGCATCTTTTTCGATTCCCGGCAAAAGAAGCGGACACGAAAAATAAAATTCGTTTAACGATCCCAATTAAACTGAGTATCGTAACAGCGGCGTTGGACACGGACAGGGAATATTACTAAATTAAATTAACAGCCCCTACTGCCATAATGCAGTCACAGCGATCGCTCGGAAAGTCCACTCTCCGGCTGCACGTGATGGATGTGCCACAGATTGGGGAGTAAAGTGGCATTAAACCGTGCCGAAGTTTTGTGCGCCATAATCTCGAACCCGGACAGAATGGGATTCGTTCCCGATGCGCGGAAGGAGTTATGCCAGCTACGTGATTGCTTTCCTTCTCAGTGGTTCTCATCTTTATAGCGCCTAGCCAGTCATTCAGGGGTACCTACCTGCTTTGGCTGGCTTAGCTTTTCTCTAGTACCTTAAAAATGGTCATGTATATCGCATTACCAGGCATGGGATTTTTCATTTTTGGCTCGGCTCTTTGCAGGGTTATTTAGAGGTAATGATTTTATTTCGTGCGTGCTAGATTGCCGTAGGCGGAAAATCGGGCCACGTAGAGAATTGATTTGGTCGGAACTGACGGGTTTCATTCAGCGCATTAGAATAGAATTGACAAGACGAGAAAGTGCTTTCCATTAAACGGCGATCAGAGATGCGTCAACTGGAGCAAACCAAGGTTGTTCCTGGAATTAAATTCCGATTTGAAAACAACGGCAAATATAAGTTGAAAATTTGAATAAAACTTCGCCAGACAGTAATTGATGTTGCCATGGTTTGTATTTGACAGCAAAAGTATTTGAATCTAACCCCTCGAAATCGGTTGCTCCGCTACCTTATAAATCATTAATTTCAACAAGATATGCGTCCCAGTCAATGACACTTGTTTCCCCTTCACAATTACTAAACAGAAATCCGATAGCAACAGGAGGCATCCCATCTATTTAATAGCGGATATACACCTTCAGCATACGACGCATTTATTTCCAAAGGGAGAAAAATCTCTTGTCATATATCCCTGCCGTTCGAACGGGAAACCCAACTGCACTTCACTCAACCGATATTCATTCATTATTCACGATTTCGTTTACGATTGGTCGGCCTACAGGAATCCGAATTGCTTTCATTACCGCACCCCACAGCCACCGCCTCTTTATGAAGGTTTGCTGCTTTGGCCCTTTGCTCTGAGACGACCGACCGATGACAGGTTGGCAGTGACTTTTGCCGAAATGTTGTTCTAGAATGATACTTCCTTTGCTCCCTATTTTTCTCAAACTGCTTTCCACTGCTGAAGAAATGAAGGAAATCCGCATCACATCACACGGTTGCGTTTGCCGGCCGGGAAGGCTCTGGACTGGGATGAGGGTGGTTTTCGTGGTGAGCATTCTTTTGTACCTAGCAACCGGAGGAGGTGCAATTGTTGCTAGGCTTGTTCCTAACGATGTGGCGGAAGATGTCCGGAAAATATGAGGAACGGTATTTTAATTACATTAAAGATTAATGCAGGAAGAATTTCGCCCGCGGGTTAGTAATCTGGGGAGGATGACGTGTCACTAGGGAATATGCTAGGTTGAGGGGTGAAAAGGAAAAACTAATTTTATTTTCTTAACATATGTGCGAATAATTAGTTTTAGGGTAGCAAGGTGTAAATTTAGTAATAAATACTTCGAAACAGTTCTTTAGAATGAAAAACAAGTTAGAAGCTGAGATCACTTTTAACACTTGGACTTAAAAGTATAGTTTTAACAGTGTATTTCATTTAACTGTTCAGTGAAGCCCATGTCTTTATGACAGCGACAGTCTTGCCAATAAGGAATTAATCATAAAAATGAACCTGAACTCACACACTCCTGGTAGTCCCAAATCACTGACATCCTGCCGTGCTGTCGGGTAGCAATCTTCGAGCGATACTTCATCGCTTTAGAAGCAACTTACTAATACCATAATTAGCATTAATAAAATGTATCAACATAAGTTATGAATGTTTCGAAAATATTACCTCCCACCGCGGAGGAATCTTTCTTTCTGTGCTGTCTTGCTGCGTTTCTCATCCAATGCAACCCTTTCAATTGAGCACTCTGGTTCGAACATCTCGAACAAAACAGAAGATCCAGCCTCCAGTCCAGTCGGGTTGTCACGAGCCTTCCATAGCCGATAGAGTCAGAAACGATAACGTGGAATTACTCTCATTAATGAAACTTTCGTACTGCTCTACACATTCGGCAAATCCACTCGCAATAATAATAACGATAATATCCTACAACTTCCTCGCAAACCCACCGCCTGCGGTTCGGAACGGCCAGCCAGCAGTGAAAAATACGACCATACGATGAGGCCTCCTTTCTTCGGGCTGTCGTTTTCATTCCAACTGAAAGAATGAAAGCCAGCCAATAGGGGAACTCCCATTGCCATCGCCGCCGGATGGTTCTGGCTAAAAATCGAAACCCAAGTTCGACGACACGCTGGGCGGCAGATTTCTCCGCGGCGGTAGGTTCTTGTCGCGCTTGATGTTTTTCGAAAGAATGAAAGGAAAAATACATAATTCGGTCTCCTAGCGCTTGAAATATTAATAATCGTACAAAATTATTACGGCTATTCATTCATCTACATTATCACTCCGTTCGGGGCTCTGCTACTGTAGAGGTTTTCATTCAGGGAGTGCAGTTTGGCCGGGTTTCGGGTCGCTTTTGGCTATAGTAATACATTGCAATAGCAGAAAGAATCGGTATAATATTGGTATCAATACGTTTGGGCTAGTTCAGTTGTTGGAGGTGGTGGTATTATGGAAATGCGCTGTAGAGTGCAAAGTTGATTTTAAATGTTCGATTTCTCGAAAATATAGCGAAAAGTCAACTTATATTGTCTGTTTTAGAAATTTTTCCTTTGATTAAATTTAGAAATTGTTACATAAAAAAGAAAACAAGAACATAAAAAACAAGAATAACAGTAGTCACACAATTTCGTATGGTATGTACAAGTAGTTATGCACAAGAAGCAACATTACAAGTCAACGGGAAACTCCTTTTAAAGACTGTAGTTGGAAAAAGTGATACACATTGATCAGTTAGTACCTGTTTAGCATGTGTGTGAAAATTGAATAAATTTTTACTGAAACTAGCTAACGGTTGCGTTGGCAGAATTGTATTAATATGCATCTGTTAAGTAGTTATTGAGATGGCATGGGAGCAAGAGCAGATCATGTGCAGCCACCACTCCAGAACCATTTCTTTTTAGGTGCATTCATTTTCATAAGTTTACTGACTAATAGGGATTATCCCTTAGTCGTCCCTTAGCCATTCGTGTTTTGGCTATTTGTAATTCGGGCATTTGTCATTTGGCCATTTGTGATTCGGTCATTCGTAGGCAGGGCTTCGACCGATCCTTTTTTTCTACCGCAGTCACACCAACGCGCATTCAAGTTCACACCGTCCGTTTAGAGGTGGAATACGAACGCTATGCATAACACAACTGGCAGTTTGCTCAGTCAAACGCCGAATGCACGCAACAGTATGAATGCGTTCTAATGCTTTTTGACATTTTCGTTTCGATCAAGTTGCCTTTACCGTTTAGAGCAGCGAATGACAGCAAAACATTCAAATGACTGGCAATCACCACGCTAACGAAAAGCAACCGCACAATCGTATGATTCAATACTACAAAAAAACAACCACTACATGTGCATGGAAGAAGTCGGTCGGACTCCGTCCAATACAAACGAATATTTTGCTTGCGTCGGACCGACGTCCGGGTGACAAACTATTACTGTGAGCAGCCGATTTGGAGACAAAAAGAGAAACGAAAAAATACGTCACCGTATGCTTCCAGTCAGTTTGCAGTTTATATTCTCAAAGCGCAAAGCAAAACGGGAGATTGACTGTTTGCTTCTGCAGAGATGCCGCATGAATTGTAAGACGGCAGCAGCGCAAGCGGGAGATTGACTGAATTCAAAAAAACAGTCAAATGATCGTTCAAAAAGCGGAGTTTGAATGCGGAAAGTTCGCATTCACGGCAGTCACATTCAACTTGCGATCCCTTTTCAAGCCCTGTTCGTAGGTAATCCATTTCAAATTCATTGAGTCAAAATCAAAAATATAAAAAGAAAGGGATACAAGAAAAGTAATGTAGCAATGTAAATACTATCAATAAAGAAAATGAATATTGTCCCGGTGAATCCCCATTTTCCTACGGTTAAAGACCAAGCCGCACAAAAAGGACCCATCAGCTAGAAGCTGCTCGTAATCTTCTTCTGTGAAGACTTGCAGCTTTGTAAGCGGGGGGAGATGTAGTGACCTTACTTGCGCATACTATTAATTTTCCACCCATCATCATTGACTCAGTTTTAGCACTAATTCGAATCAGCAAAACGTTATATAAACCATTCACGGTTGCCTCGTGTTTATTATTTAAAATGGTATGCTTTTGCTTTTGGTAGCGAACCTCCGTGCGCGTTTCATATATGATACAGAAGGTATGGCTCAACATTAGGTGTAAAAATTTGAATAGAGCTGGAAAATGTGAATTATTTAAGACTAGCTGAGTGCCCGAACTTACTCGGGGCGCCTTTGTCTCACAGTCACTTGTACATCAGTTATTGTAACCGAAATGCTTATAATGCAAAAATATAACGCTTGCTCCTCTTTTGGACGTTCCTTCCCATTTGTCAGCTCCCCCTCTTTTGTCTACCCGGCGACTTACACATCTATTTTCTTTACGGAAATCCCTATAAAACCCTATACAGAAAGAGAAACAGAGACGTTTATCCTATTTACACCTTCTAGCAATGGCCACCCCACCCATAGTTTTGTTATTGTACTTTTCAAAAAAAGTAGAAGGTGCAACAGTGTTTCTTCCATGAATACAAGTATGCACAAATTATTGGCCGAGCCCACTCTGGAACATGCCACATAAAGTTGACCATGGGAAAACATGGTGTACTCAGATCAACTCCACACTGTTTGAATGATTGCCCCTGTGACTCAAATAGAGTCGGCCAGCAACACTTAGCACTAATGGTCGAACACTTTTTGTACGGGTCACTTTGATACAGCGCATAATTACACTTGATAAATCTACAGCTGCGAGCATTGCCGTTTAGTGTTTCGTATTTTGATTTTTTTCTGTTGTACGAAGAGCAAAATAATATAAAAACAATATCAAACTGTGTTATAATGGTATATTTTGTTATTGAATAGATATTGAGATACATTGATAACACATTTTGTTATTGAGTAAATATTTAAAACAGTGGTTGTAAGATGAGTTTAATAACTGATTTTATTATCATATCTTATTTTGGCCTTAAAGTGATATTCGATATATTTCATAAAAAAAAATTTTATTGATTAAAGAGATTTTAGATTATAAATATTTCATAAAATGATTTTTTAATATCTCATATACTACTGCATTTGTTATCCAATACCTTAGTAATACTAAAATATCCGGAGTGATTCGTGATAGGGGCTCAACTGGCAAATTGTAAACAAATCGTTTTATTACACCATCAGCCTTTAAAAGACTGATAATATCTTTGGCAAGAATCCTTTCTTCTGTTTTAATCGTTAGAATTATTTAAAACAAGTTTTTAGTGATGGGCGATAGAAGTGTTTAATCAAAACAAAAGACAATTTGCAGTTTAGCCCCTCGCATTGTTATGAAGTGACAGGCTTATTTGCAAATTGTTTTGTAAACAGGCGATAGTAAAGAGCGAAACTGCGTTGTTTTCAAAACACAGGCGCATTGTAAACAGGCGAAACTAAATAAAAAAAATCAAAACAAGGCGAAACAGGGCTGGGCGAATCTCATTGTCCAAATGCTTTGAGGCTCATTCCAAGGGATTTGAGCTTGAATGCACAAATTTTATGCAGTATTGTTGTGAAATTATAAGATTGATTTATTCTACACCAATTTATGTCTTTAAATTTGATTTTTGTAACTTTTATTTAAATTATGACTTGAAAATGTACTGGCAAATTATCACAATGATATTTCTCATTGTTCACACTTTGTTAGTTGCGCCCTTATCGCGAATCACTCCGGATATGTTGTTCTAAACTCTGAATACAGTCATGTTATTGCTTTGTTATTCAAATAACACAAGTAATTATCCTTTTGGCCTTAAAGGAGTAAAATTTTGATATTATTTTTTGTTATTTTACCAACTATGTCAGCCAAAACAAGACCAAATTTTGATATGAATTATTCGATTTCAAATAACAAATTTTGATATTATTTTGCGCTTCGTTCCTGCTCGGGCCCCCTTCCTGTCAGCAACCTCCTGGTATCAGCTCCCTTTTTTGTCCCACCGTCACTTAAAGAAGAACCGTCCAAACATTTCGGAGTCTTCCCCCTGTTACTCAGCCCTCTTTTGTCAACCCCTTATATCAAGGAACATGTATGAAAGTTTGATAAAGAATGGTCAAGGCGTTTCGGAGTTATCGTCTCCCCGTATTAGTCTCACCCCCTTTGTCAACCCCCGGTGCTGATTCCCTGATGTCAAGGAACATGTGTGCCAAGTTTGATAAAGAACGGTCAAGGCGTTTCGGAGTTATGCCTCCTTCCCCCTATTAAGGACCCTCCCCTCTAACAGGGAACCTCCCTCCTTCGTTTTTGTTAACCTTCCAGTGCTGATTCTCTTATGCCGTCAAGGAACATGTGTGCCAATTTTGAAAAAGAACGGTCAAGGCGTTTCGGAGTTATGCCCCCCCCCCCCATTAAGGACCCTCCCCCTCTAACAGGGAACCTCCCTCCTTTTGTTAACCTTCCAGTGCTGATTCTCTTTTGCCAAGGTACAATTGTGCCAAGTTTGATGAATAACCGTCCAGGCATTTCGGAGTTATGGACTCCCCCTGTTACGAACCCCCCTTTGTCAATCCCCCAGTGCTGATTCTCTTATATCAAGGAACATGTGTGTCAAGTTTGGTGAAGATCGGTCAATGCGTTCTGGAGTTATGGTGGAACATACAAACATACAAACAATTATGGTCACGCTCACTTTTATATATATAGATTGACTGGTCATTAAATAACCAAAGCTTTTCTTCTTCAAGTTAAGCTTTACGTAGGAGGATACCCGTTCCAAAGATGTTCTCCGTTGTGAACAACATTAGGTACCGACGCTAGCTTCGGTGAAATCTCGAGCGGCTGCAGCAGCCGTAAATTACGCGCCTTCATTCGAAGCTGCACAGACAAAAGGCTAGTAGGAGGACCTATTTCGTTCTCAGGTAACGCAAAATTTCTACCAAAAACCGAACGCATCCCGCAAGGACCTTGGCACCAGCGGCGCCAGATTTGCTCCGTAGGAAAATCCGTAGTTTTATCACCGAAGACAGGGTTGTACTTTCGATTCATAGTCAATAAAAAAATGAAATTTAATCAAATTTTAGTTTAAATGAAAATTTAACCGATATTTGTGCTTCATTGTAGGTTTGCTAGTAATAATTATTGATTTTGCTGTGAGGTGGAAATTAGTTTCGACACGATAGCTACTTGTTTAAACTTCTAATACTTTACGTTTTAAATTCCTAATACTCTACGGTTTTTTCAACACGAGTGAACTCAGCTTTTTTTCGCCCAAATGTGTGATCACTCTTTATCACATTTCTTTTATAGGTATTATCCTTGATTGTATTTGAAGAAAATTAGTAGGGTACGTTGCTGCTTCGTCGTAATTGCCTATTCCCGTCCTATCCAACAAAAATTATTAAAAATATCAGCGTTGATGACACACAATGCAAAATTTGTTATTCCATAACATTTTAGTTTGTTGACTATCATACGTGATCAATCAAAGTGAACTGAGATCAATTTGAATGCTTTTTTTCATTAAAGAATTCCTAGCAGCCCAATTGCCTACATTTTTTCGTGCGACGAAGAAGAAAATGTCGACTAATCGTTTCAATTTCCGTCATTCATAAAATGAAAATAACTCTTGCAACGCATGGGCATTCTTCTGCAACCGGGAAAACTTGCATGATCAGCAGAAGAAATTTTTATAGAATAATATTTGTCATGCCGTCCTTCACAAATACACGCGCAATAAGTTTGTAAACATTGTTGGGATTTTTAGTTCGGACGATGAAAAATTTTGATGGACGGATTCTAAAACGGTACGACGAATTTAGGAAATAAAGCCAGTTGCGTAATTTCAATAAAATGCTTTAATGATCGCTTTTTAGTGACTCTAAAGTGCACGGATCGGAATGTAAGTGTGTTTGAGTCCAATCAGCACAAGAACTTTTGGAGTATTCATTAAATCCATCCAAGAAACGATGAAAGTTAGAGTGGCTTTACTTACTACGACGGGAATTAGAAATAAACCCTGCTTTTTAGAATTTTTGTCATGCTTTTATAATTTTGGGACTTTACAATAACTTCACCACAGACTAACAGACGTAACACTGAAGCCTCATTTCATCGCAAATAAAAACGATCATTTCAAATGTTCACTTAAGCCAAGGCTTAAAAAACAGTCGCTGTGCGAGAAATTTATAGCATTGCTAAATTTATAGCGAGCTGCTCTGCGTAGTGCGAAGACTGCACCAGGTGATGCTAGTGTGTTTTCCAAGTTTTAGGGGATGTCATTGAAACGATGGGTTTTTAGAAAATTTGTCCGAAGTGTTACGTCTGTTAGACTGTGATTTCACTTAGAACTGTAAAACTTCGTAGTTTGTAATGTGATAAGCTGGCGATGTAACAGTGGCAAAGCGGTAGGTTTGTGGCGGTGTGGAATTGAATCATTTTTTGATACATTTGTGATTTGACCTAAATTTCGTCGTCTTGTTATTTTTTTCGTGTTAGTCAACTATCTGTCATCTCTCTGTTGTATTTTAGTTCTTGGTTTATGCTGTTTTTATCGACTTTTTTGTGGCTGTTTTTGTCTTTTTTTCATCGTCTTTTGTTGTTGTTTCGCCATTTTTTGTTGTCCCTTCATCACTTTTTTTGTTATTTTTTGTCATTCTGTTGGTTGTCAAGACAACAAAAATGTTCCCTTGTTACTATCTTTTCGTCGGTCTTCCATTGTCGTTTTAAGCATTTTTCTTCGCCCTTTTGACGCTTTTTAAACCTCTTTTTGTCATGTTTTCATTCTTTTGTCACTGTTTTGACGTCTTTGCTTCGAATTTTCAAATGTCGAATGTCGCCATGTTTTAATCACGTTTTTATTTTTTATCGCTTTTTCATCGTTTTTTCGTTGTATTTTCGTTGTATTTTAGATTTTTATTTTCGTCGCCTTTTTGTTGCGTTTCCTGAAGGCTTAAATGCTCAACAGTTTTCGCTTGCCACGTAAGAAGACTAAAGATAATTAATACAAATAGAACAAAAATGTTGTAACTGAATGAAATTTTCAGCAATTTCTGTGAAGTTTATGCAAATCCGTAAGTACGAGCATATGACCCGTAGGTTCGTAGTAAATTCCTAAATTCGTAGAACTGCGGATAAATCCATAGATCTTGCAGCACTGTTTGGGGCATTGGCAAAGAGACTTGATGAAACATTTAATTTAATGAATTGTAATTTAATGAAAAAATGAATAATCTTTCAAAGTGTTGAATAGTCGGCAGGAAATATTATCGTCCCTTGCGTATGTCCGTCCATTGTCCCTAGCAGCACAGTAGGGTAGATGTACCAAATATGGTGGAGATATGTCATCCGTTAAGACTAATTTCCGTATAAATATCCAATTATGAGTCAAAACGTATAATACCTATAAGTGTTCTAGTAACTTGGGATCAGTAGAAAAGGAATCAAGCTTAAGTTTTGAAGATTTTTTGATTACAGGTCTAAAAAACTTGATTTGAAAATATCATTGCAATGTACCAAATATAGTAGCAGTGTTTCTGGCATTTCGTTATATGTGTACCAATTATAGTAATATACTAGAACATCAAAGACTAATTTGTAAAAATCAATTAATAATTACAAATAAATTCAAAATGAGTAACGAAAAATACATTACGTTTGTGTTAATTTTATTGTTAAAAATAATTTATAGTTTAAATAACGCATCTAAGGAGGAAGCGAAAGTACCATTGCGACATGGAGCATTATCAAAAGCAGCTCGAAAAGCATTGCCTAAAGCAGGAAGAAGTACGTAATTAGTGCACGCTGCCTCATATAGGGTTCGTATATGACCTCTGGTATGCGGATAGAAAACCGAGAATTTGACACATGAAACCAGTCATTCTTTTGTGGCCTGAAAATGACTAACATATTTGGTAAGCATGGAAACGTTTCAGAACTTTTTGGGATCGGAAGGCTGATTATCATGAGAACTTTGATTAATCAGAGGTAACACCGCAAAACGTGAGCACCGTTTGCCTCACACAATTTTTCAACGGGTTTTCTCGTGATCCCTACTGATCCTAAATAGAATTCGTTACTTACAAGTGCCTTTATACTTGACCGATTGTTCCGGAATGGCGTAATCTGCTCATTTGACGTCAGGTACTCATTATCCGTCCTAAAATAATAATAAACACTTTCGTATTACCGTAATGGGTGCTACTACGATATTTGGTACTTCTACCCTAGTTATAGAGTAGTTGAAGCGACTGATAAATGACTAGTACGAGTCATAAATCAGTACTTTCAGCTAAATGTGCTAGAAGTGTGTTACTTGGGGTGATTATAATCAATTTTCTCTGCTTCCCAGGTAAGCCATTCTTACTCATTATTTTCCATAGTTTTTAACGGGCGATAGTATAAAAGTGGCCTGAAATTGATGACTACGTAGGTGTGCGGGATTATAGTATTTGCAATACTTTTGGAGCATCTGCCGCTACAGAAAAGGATTGGTCCATTGTCGACCGCCCTAGCCGGCTAACTAAACCGTCTTGAAAATTTTCCACAAACCTTCATGTTAGCGACGATAGATGGTGAGTGATGTTCTTAGAAAGTACTTGGTTTCTGGAGCCTCTTTCTACCATATATTTGGTTTTCGACGCATTGATTTGTAACCCAACGCTCCTAGCCTCCGGTTTTAGTCTCGCGTAGATTGCATCCACCGTCCCAAGGTTTCTAGTGTAGATGGCGCAGCCGTCTGCGAAGGCTAGGCGTTGGTTACTATTGCTGAAGATCATTCCTCTCGTTTCGATACCCTTTAGTCGGATAACACCTTCAATGGCGATGTTGAATACCATACAGAACGGTTCATTCCCTTGCCGCAATCCTCTGTATGATTCGAAGAGGCTCGAGAGTGCGTCCGAAACATGCCATGACTCGCTCCTGGGTAGCTTTGATCAAGCGCCTCAGTTTGTTTAGAAAACTGTTCTCGTATATTACATAGTACATTCATTGGCATGGGTGTTCGCGCTTAACTTTATCGTATGCCGCTCTGAAATCTACGAAAATGTGATACGTGGGCATGTTGTTATCCAGACATTTTTGGAGGATTTGTCGTAGAATGAAAATTTGATCCGTAGAGCACGAACCCCCATAAAGCACGCCTGATACTACCCGACGAATTTTTTTGCTACTGAGACGACGTAACAAAATCTGGGAGACTACTTTTAGTTCGATTTAGGTAGGTTGCCTGACTAGGCCACGCTACCGAATCGTGTGATGGGGCTGCCATCTTGGGAGACAAAACATTTCGTAATTCAGCCACCCAAACCGAATCATACTCTGTCGTAGGCCGCTCCTAACCAGGAAAACAACTGCGCACATGGTATACGACCTTAGTTTTCATCGAGGTAGGTTACCCGGTGTCCACCAAGGCTACTCTTATTTCGGCTGGTACCACGAAGGGGTTGGGACAGGAGTTGCTGGATAGGTGAAATTAATCTCCGAGCGCTTATTGGAGTTTAGACTCATGTGCTTAATTTTGCTCCATTCGGAAAAGACGGTCAATCGACGTTGAAGAAAGAGATCATCCTTTGCAGTCTGAATTACAGAGAACATTTTGAGGTCATCGGCGAAAGAGTCCAAGATGGCTGCTCTGCGGAAATTCGGATGTAACAGAGAACAAGATATATTGTATAGGTATTATTAGAACCAATTTAAAACGTTTGTTCCAAAACCCAGTCTATCCAGCTTTACAGTTGCGATGGCATGTTTTATCTTGTCGAAAACAGCTGTTAAGTCCGTGTAAATGGCGTCAGTATGAAAGCCATTGGACATTGCGTCAGTAGCATATGTTTTGGATAACAAAAGATTTGTATCGGTAGAATGTGTTGGTAAAAATCCATGCGATATATAGCTTACTGTGATTAAAGACATGTTCCAAGATGATTTCAGACATTGTTAAATGAGTATGTAAAATAAAAACTATTAAAATAAACTACAGCAGTTCAGAAATCCAGATTTCGTGATTTAAATAAAAGTCTAACACGGCCTAACCCACTAATAAGAAGTATGTACGTACAGTCAAGCTCAACGATGGCTGTCAAATCCATGCATAGTAAAGGGGATTGCAATTTTACCACAAACCCCTCTGGAACTGTAAGGTAGTTACAAAAAAATGGATTAGAGTATGATTGAGTGCTTATTGCAGGAGAGCTAGCGGTAAGCACTTGCCGGGAATCATCACGTCTGCATCGAAGATAAATTTTGATTACAGATGACTGCTCTCCCTGTACCCAACTAATCAAAACCGAAAGCTGCGGTGGTGCAGAGGAAATCGTTCATGAAAGATAGAAAAAAAAGCAGCACCAGCAACCGGTGGTGGTGTAGCGGCGATGGAGTGTGTTCCTTTTCAAATCAAATTGAACCAGTCAAGAGCATCCCCGTCGTTGAAGTGCACTCGCGCGGAGTGCTAACGTGAAGTGGAAAATGCAGGATCCGGAACAATTAATTTGCGATTTCGAGACAGCAGGATTACGCCCCCAGCCCCCGCACACTCGGGCCACTCGAGCGGATTTGGTGGGGCTTCGGCAAGGTTCCTGTTGAAGAAACAAATACTGCCTCGACGGTTGCCATAGTTTTCAGCAGTAGAGTATTCGAAATTTAATTACATTGCTTTCCTCTCCACAGGCGCGCAACTCTGCCGCTGTTCGTTCGATGCTACTGGTTGTGGCTGTTAGTATAAGCGGTTTTCCACCCTATCGACATGCTGACTGATAGAGAAGTGAAGTAACGAACGTTGAAAAGCGGATTAGAGGAAATTCCTCCCGCTGCGCTGCTGTAGCCTAACGAAGATTTGAACAAAGTCGTAAGCCATATGGTGAGCAGAAAGATTCTAAAATTTGCATTTTAATACTAGCAGCCACGTGTGTTCTAGCCGGAAACGATAGCATAGACGTGATGTTGGTAATTTTGATTAGTAGCTAATTGTTGCCCCATTAGTAACAAGTGTTTTCCGATGCTGTTCAGGACTTGTGCACAAACAGTGACTAATGATCTTTCAAAATTTCAAGTACCACATGTGGAACAATTTCAACCGCATCCAGAAGATGATGCGCAGAAATTGGTTGTACTTTCACCTTCACTTTCTCACGCGCATTACAGAAAATAATTGCGAACATTATATACCTGCGCGGCATTCGAGTTAACCGATCTGCAACGGGAAGCAGGTATTAGACTATACGCGGACCACAGAGAGCTGTGTACAATTTTTGGCGCGGGTGAGTATGAACCACGAAATTACGTCTAGGCTAGGGTTCCGTTCAGCTTCCTACACGGCGAAACTTTGAAGTTAGGTAGGTATAGGCTCATCAACGACGGTTGTGCTGCGGTTGAGGTTGGCCAATCGCCTTTCGGCACCGGAGATGAAACCGAAAGTGATTGATTTTCATTACCTGCGATTTTGTCTTGTGCAACCGCGCAGCTCGGTTGATTAGTTGTTTGTCGTTATTTGTTGAATTGGTGAATGTTGAAGGTGGGCTGCCAGTGAAACTTTTTGCCGTTCAGATATCGACGAAAAGTAAAAAGAAAAATTCATTGCCCGATGAGGGTCAGATAATTATAAGTGTGTGTTTTTTTATTATCTCTGACATTTTGAAGAAACGTTCAAAATTTACTGGAAAATTACGATGAGAGTGATCATGATTTTTTCGAAGGACCGCGTCTTCAAGTTAGGTAGGTGTTATAGTTCAGTGTATCATTATTACCAACCTTGGTGAAACGTTATCTTTGTACACTCCCTAAAAGATAAACATACAAATATCGTTCTTATCAAACGTGATCGCAAGGTGTATAAACCAGAAATCTCACACCACCCCGCTGGTGTGGCTGTCAAACTACTTACATTGTCCATATCCCACTCATTGGTTTTGGTACTTTTGGTTCTGGGGCCTAATTAAAGTTTATTCATTTTAAGGCTACTGAAACTAATTAGAAAGCAGTTAAACACAGCCTTTTAGCTATAATTTAACTAATTTTAGCTGTTATTTTCTGTATACTGGCTGGTTCCAAGTTGTCGCCGTCCATGGATGCTTAGTCCGCAAAATTTTGACAATTTCACACCCCTGCACAATAGTCGGAAAATTGCGATTTTTGGCCAAAATTATTTTTTAGTTTCAAATTGATTCTAGATTATATTTGTAACAAAAGAAATGATTTAAACATATAAGAACTCATATTTAGGGTGATTTGGGGAAAAATGATCAAATGTTACCGATATAAATATTTGCTTGACAAAAAAAAATTTTCTTTCTCGCGGGGATTCTCCCATTTTGTCATTGAAACTCTCTTCAGGTACTAAATAAATTTAGTAACAAAGATAATCAAATTTGTTGAAAGAGTACTTAAAATTTCAAAGACTTACTAAAAATATAACAATTTTAAAATTATTTTTTTTCGAAAAACGTCAAATTATAGCAAACTTTCAATTCATGTTTTGATACAACATACTTCGAGCTTTCAGACGCACTGTTAGAAACTGCGGCGACAAGAGGCGACAAGAGTTGTTTTTTTGATTAAAGTTTGTGAAAATTTCATTTTTATTATAAGTAGCGTATGGCGCACCACATTGAGTTTAAATTTGTTTTCATTTCATTTTTTAATAGGCTAAAATATCAGTTTTAAAATAATATATAACAATAATATTTACATCCACGATAACTATTTAATTTTTTGACTTTTTCAAAATGACTCATTTTTCAAACTTTTGAAATGGGCAACTTTGACGGCTTATTTCTACATGACATTTTTTTTCTTTCAAAATTTTATTCACGAATCATAAAAATATAGACAATTTACTACAAAACCGCGTTTAGGCATGTGCTAAAATGTGAAATTTTACATTCGGCAATTTTGGCCGCTACTTTATATGGAGCCCTTCTTATGTGCCCTGGTATAAATGTGTGTTCTTTGCTTCGGTTCCGATTGAATTCTATAAGAATACAAGAATTCTGACGACGAGGATGGCGCCACCGGCCCCAGCGGCGCAACCGGCGGATCCACAACGTACTCCACCACCGAGCTTTCACATCGATGCATTCGACAGGAAAAACATTCGAAGGAATAGATGGGTGGAGAGGCTAGAAACTGCGTTTGCTATTTACGGGACCGTCGCTGAGGATTTGCGTCGTAATTTGCTGTTACACTTGAAGGGACCGGACACTTACCGGACAAATTGCCTGCGATAAAGTGGCCCCGCCAAGCCCACGTACAATGACGTTTCTAGGGATTGTAGATGTTCTACAGGGACATTTCAAACCGCAGCCGCTCGAAATTAGTGAAAATTTCGGTAAAGTGCCGGAAACAAGGGACGTTACTTGCAATTTTGGAGACTATTTGGAGACCGCTTTAAGGAACCAACTCGTTTTCGGACAGAAACAGCACGACATACGTGGACGGCTGCTGAAGCGACGGCAGTTAACACCTACAGACGCAAGGGATATTGCCGTTGGATTGGAATTGTCGCTTAAAGGTGAAGCTGAAATACAGGAAGCCTATGCAAAGCAGGGCTTAAATGCCTTACATCACCTTACAGGCCTTACAGGCCACCTTGAACGGGTGTGCATGAAGAAAGCTAAGCAAAATAGCGTTAGGGCTAGCCCCATAGAGGTACACGAACATTCAGATTCAGGCACTGCTGATAGTGGAGATGCTAAAGTAGGTGAGATATGCACAGTAGATTCTCGTCCATTAGATGCAAAAATGTGGCTACCGATAAATGTTTGCGGTGTTACGGTTCGCTTCGAAGTTGACACGGGGAGTCCTGTCAGTACTCAGTGCTATGATAAATACTTCCGGGAGTGTGCTCTACGTAATAGTAACTTAAATCTTGTCAGTTACTGCAATACTGATATTTGTGTGAAGTGTTTTTTGGATGCTGACGGGCAATATAACGAAATACACGCGCAATTGCCTCTGTTTGTTGTAGAGTGGCTTAAAGTTTTACCGGTCAACTGGAACTCGGTTTTGCAATCTTCGGGTACAGTTCAATCGATCGATCCACTCAACATCCCCAATGCGTTGAGTCAGCTTTTTGCAACATAGACAAAAGTGTCGCCTCCCAGATGACTTCGAGGTATGACGCTGGCCTAACAAGCCAGTCGTCGTATGTTCGAATCTTGGCTGGGAGAGGCTGCTAAAGTCAATAGGATCGTAGCAACTGGCTCTGCAATTGTCCTGTACTCTAACAACTGGCTGCGAAGTCTTTCGTATAAAAACAGAAGGTCAAGTTTCGATAACGGAATGTAGCACCTAGGCTTTGCTTTGCTTTGCTTTACACAAAAGTGTTTGAAGATTCGATTGGTAAAATTTCCTCTGTGCAGGCGAGTCTTACTTTAAAACCAAATGCGACTCCGGTTTTTCTACGAGCCCGGAAAGTTTCGCTCAACTTGAAACATGCGATTGACAAAGAGTTGGACAAATTAGTATCGGAAGGGGTACTGACTAAAGTGGACAACAGCAATTGGGCGACTCCCATCGTTCCGGTTAAGAAATCGGACAATCGAATTCGGATCTGTGGGGACTACAAACAAACCGTAAACCCCAATTTGAAGGTGGATCGACATCCATTGCCAGCTGTGTCCATTGCGATGAGCTGTTTGCGTTGTTAACAGGAGGTGAAAAATTTTCCAAGATCGACCTAGTGCAGGCGTTTCTTCAGCTAGAGGTGGCCCCAGAAGACAAGGAAATATTGACATTAAATTCACACCGTGGGTTTTATCGACCTAATCGTCTCATGTACGGTATTGCATCCGCGACAGCTATTTGGCAACGACTAATTGAAATAATTTTACAGGAAATTGATGGTGTTAGTGTGTTTTTAGACGACATCAAAGTGACGTGACCCAACGATGCGATCCATCTGAGTAGACTTGAGGAAGTGCTAGGTAGGTTGGATCAGTACAACATTCGAGTTAATAAAACGAAGTGCGATTTTTTTTTATCGTGAAGGTATTCACGAGGTGCAGAAAAAGATAGATGCCATTCAGCACATGCCACGATCTAGGAGCAAGGATGAGGTGCGATCTTTTGTCGGCTTCATCAACTACTACGATCGCTTTATCGATAATTTGAGTACAATGCTTTACCTCGCTAAACAATTTACTAAAGGAGACCGTTGAGTTCAAGTGGACGAAAGAATGTGAGCAATCGTCCAATACAATCCGGGAAATGCTTGGTTCACTATTCGCCTGAAATTCTGGCTAGCGCTGCTTCTTCTTATGGCGTGAGGTGTGTGCTGAGTTACTTCTATCCGGATGGCTCATAACGCCCTATCCAGTTCGCATCACAAATGCTCAATCGTACTCAACAGAAATACATGCAAGTAGATAAGGAGGCCTACGCTATCATATTCGGTGTCAAGAAGTTCTTCCAGTATTTGTACGAACGTAGATTTGTTCTGGTAAGGGTATGAAATGGGGAAGGCAACTAGGAAGAAGCGCCCAACATAGCTCTAGCCATCCCAAGCCCCTACCTAGCGCCTCCACGTGGCCATACCTGGAAATACTTCAATTTGTATAATTGAGTAGCCAAGCTAGGAGGTGCGGGGTCGTGCGGTTTTCAGTTCCTAACCTTACAAATGTAGTTTTGGGCAACCATTAAACCACACGACTTTAATTTCAAGTATTATATGATTTATACTAATTTTTTGGTAAACTAGTCTATTTTCAGAGAGCGAAATAAGGCGCTATATCCTTGGCCAATTGCAGCCTGGCTTCTGGTCTAAATGCCATTAGTTCATCCCTGAGGGTCCGGAGTATCACTTAACCCTTATTAGCAAAGATACTCCCAACGACTGTAAATAAATCATTATCTATGTATATGGGAAGCGTTTGGTACGGGAGGTCCACGCTTTCTTCCTTCCCTTGATTTCAAGGAGTTTGATGGAATTAGGTATTTTTTCTAGTTCCACTTGATTCCTTGGAATTCTCTCTGCGGCACATGCTGCGCAGTTGGCCTGGCCGTTGACAAGAAAAATGATTGATTCAAGTAATCGTCATTTTCCAGGATGCCTTCCAGAATTGGCTGCGTTAGTGTGAGATTAGATTGGATTAGATTAGAGAACGTAGATTTGTTCTGGTAATGGACAACCATGCGGTTACAAAAATCTTCGATGAGCACAAAGGCTTACCCGTAATGTCTGCATTGCGCATGCAGCATTATGCTACTTACCTGCAATCTTTCGACTACGAAGAGCGGTTCGTAGATCATGCGAATGCCGATGCATTGTCAAGGATTCCATTAAAACAGTGTTCTCCGGAAAATATAATCGAAGAGTCAGAAGTGGTAGAGATGAATCAAATCGATACCCTTCCGTTAACAACAGACGAGCTGTCGCAAGCTACAAGCGAGTAGCAAAGTATGGACAAGCAGTCGAAGGAAGAGATCGGATTGACATCGATCAGTCCGAATTTACGGTTCAAAATGGATGTTTGCTACGAGGTACACGGGTGTACATTCCGGCTAAGCTTCGAGAACGGGTTCTTGCAGAGCTTTATTCTACCCATTTCAGCATCACGCGTACTAAATCTCTGGTTCGGGTGTTATTGCTGGTGGTTAGGCTTAGACCGGGATATCGAGGAGTTGATTTCAAATTGCGCTGAGTGTCAATCGATTTGTTCGGAGCCTGTAAAATTGTTACCTCACCCTTGGGAACCAGCGACTGAACCGTTTCAGAGAGTCCACGCGGATTTTGCTGGACCTTTCCAGGATACGTATTTCTTTATTATGGTCGATGCTTACACAAAATGGCCGGAAATTCGAATTTGTAGATCAATCAAGGCGGAACATACAGAAAGAATGTGTCGGGAGATTTTCAGCCGGTTTGGAATACTGTCAGTTTTCGTGAGCGATCATGAAACACAGTTCACGTTGGAATCGTTTCAGAAGTTTCTGAAGCAAAATGGAGTTAGCTGGGTGCATCTTACCACCTCGCGACAAACGGACAGGCCGAAAGATACATGCAAACCTTTAAGCAGAAGCTTAAAGCAACTCGCTGTCTAAAATCGAAATTAGACATTGAACTTGCTTACAATGACATACCGAAAGATGATCCAACCGGCAACCGGACAATCCCCTTCCATGATGATGTTCGGTAGACAGATCAAATCTCGATTAGATCTAATGCTGCCAACGAAACTCGAGTCAACGAAAGACCAGTTAATCCCGTTAACCGAGTGTTCTTCGATGGTGACAGAGTTCGTGTTCGTGATTTCTTGTCGGCACAGAAATGGCAGTTTGGACAAGTCGTTTCCAAGTTAGGCAAAATGCGCTACTCAGTGCGTTTAGATGACGGAAGACTGTGGGAAAGACATGTGGATCATATCGTTGGCGTAGGACCAAATATAACTTCATCTGCTGATGCCTTCTCAAAAGGTACTGCTCAGGAATCTGCAAAGTTCTCTTCGCCTACCGTTACATCCAGTGGTGGTCACTACCGCGCTATGGAACAGCCAGCGGTTGGTGCGCATCAAGATCTGAAGCACCTCCTTCGCCTGTTCAACCCGTGGCGAACGGCGGACATCAAGTTGCGGTATTGGAACACGTACCGCCACGCAATACAGACAGCCAGCCAGTTCAACCGATTCGTCGGTCAAGTAGAGTAATTAAGCCCCCTAACAGGCTAAATCTTTAATTTTCTTGCAATACTTTTCAAAAAGGGGGAGAGTTGTTAGATAGCAGTATATCATTACTACCAACCTTGGTGAAACGTTACCTTTGTACACTCCCTAAAACCGTTGCAACGTCGGACCTTTGCTATTTTCTCTGTATTACAACGATGTCTGCATGATACTCCCTCCAGGATGCAGAATCGTGTATGCTGATGACCTCAAAATCTACCTTGCAGTTCGCTCAGTCGGTGATTGCATCGAATTACAGAAGATAATCGATTTGTTTTAGGGTTGGTGTGTATGCAACCGGCTCAGTATCAGTGCCTCCAAGTGCTCTGTAATCAGATACAGCCGAAAGAAGGCTCCAATCCAATACAGTAATTCCATAAACGGCCAGAATATTGAACGCGTAATTGTCGTCAAGGATCTTGGTGTTCTGTTGGATACCGAGCTTACGTTTCAGGACCACTACAGTAGCATCATTTCCAAAGCAAACAAGAATCTGGGGTTCATAATGAAAATTGCAAAAGAGTTTCGTGATCCATACTGCCTGAGAACCTTGTATTACGCACTTGTAGGCTCATCATTGGAGACGGTAGCTGTTGTTTGGAGCCCTTACACCGGCCTTTGGACTGCACGGAACGAATCTGTACAAAAAAGGTTTATAAGATACGCGATTCGGGATCTGCCCTGGACGGATCCAGTCGAACTTCCTCCATATGAACACAGGTGTAAGCTGCTGGACATGGACACATTGGAAAAGAGATGGAAAAGAGGAAAAGATTTTATGTGGAAGATTCTGGCAAGGGTCAATATGAACGTGCCCTCGAGAGTTCTTCGTTCTACTGACTTCCTCAGAATTCCATTACATCGGACATTATATGGACAAAATGAACCTGTTACCGCTATGTGTGCAGTTTTTAACTCTGTGTTCTACTTGTTTGATTTTAATATTAGCAGTGAAACGTTCAAGTGTTGCTTACGTAATCGTAGTTCATTTTAATTTCTTAGTTAGTAATTTTTTTTTATTTCATGTAGACCTTGTTGTCAGATGATCCGAAGAATAAATAATAATAAAAATAATAATAAAAGATAAACATACAAAAATCGTTCTTGTTAAACGTGATCGCAATGTGTATAAACGTGTTTTCTTTGCTCCGGTTCCGATTGCCTTTTGTTGCGGATACAACAGTAGGCATCGCGAAAAGTAATTAGGTTTGAGGGCTAAACTCAGCAATTTACTAATCGACTTGGAATATTTTTGCATCACATCATATTTGCATTTGCAAAACGCATCGACTCCCATGAAGAAAACTATTGATTGTTCGCTATTGAAAAATTGCCAAATGTAATGCTATGTCTTCTTATGGTTATTTTCAGCACTTTTGCTCTGAAAATGTGGAACTTTTTCTAAAAAAATTGATAGAGCTGATTTATGCAACGAAACGGAACAAACAGGACGGGAGTGTATTGTTATCATACTGTTACTGCTATTCGATTGTTTACTTCTTTAATATTTAATATGCAATTATGTTATGCTATAACAATGCCACACGCAGCAGCCACAGCTGCAGCAAGTTTGCTTCAAGTGTGCTCTTATCGGTGCCGGCTTTTAAATACCCGGTGATTTCGGCAATCTTAATATCCTTAATTGCTCGGATGGGGTCTTATCTACCGACGGTTTGTTCCCGGTGCCCTCACGGATATTAATTGTCGACTGACTGAACCGTCACTGCCGGAGGGTGGCGATGTGTTTCCCATGCTCATGCTCGGTGCGAAGCACCAGGCACTTCAGATGTTCATGTTTTCACACCATTACCGCTCGTGTATGGCACCTATTACTTGCACACCGAGAGCCGTGTTTGGTCTTTGAAGTAGGTACGTTGTTATGAATGTAAGCATAAGTACCACCCTCCGACGACCGCTGCCGGATAACTGTTGCCTTTATGTTCTATATCTATGACAACTGGGGCATCTTTAGACGCAATGTTGAAAGCGACTATTTGTGGTATCAAATTTCTTGGTTCTCACATTCTAAACGTAAAGTGTATCCGCTGATTTATTGCTCGAAACAGTTTCGAGTGAGATTTTGTTCCGGGGGTTTTCTTTAATTTACCAAAACACTCATAAACTGTCAGTTTTCGCTGCAAAAGCACACATTTATGAGCTTAATTAAACCCTCTTTTAGGATACAGCCAATTTTACAGGATCTGGATTATCGTTATTTCCTTTTTCCCTCTTCATTGTCCACAACAGCATCCTTTACCACGAGAATTGTTTTACCTGTGTTCATCCATCATGGCCGGTACGGCTCGGCAACCGACTCCTGATGAGTGTTTGCAGTTCACCTCCTAGCGGGTGGCGCTAGTCAACTGACTGGCGGCAACAGACGCAAAAACTGTTACCTAGCAGAAAATCTATTTTGCCAACAAACAGAAACGGTTTATGTTGGACCCGTATCCTGCAGAGAGTGTCACCGCTTGCACCCCTGAGGGTCTACCGCACACCAGGAATAACGACGTCGTTTGTCGAAGGGAAGCAAAAAAATAATCTCATCTGTAGGGATCATTCTCAGGATTTTGGGCTACGCAAAGTGTAGTTTCGTGGAAAATTTTGGTTGACGTACAAATTATTATTCCTATTTGAGGGTAGTCTCTACCTGGCGGCAATGGAATGCTCTTCAGGAAAAAGCGTGCGCCGGTACACTGATTGTATCTGCACGGCGTCGGACTTGTAGGGCGTTTTGTAGTCAAAATTAAGTGACAAGGATCGTACTGTTTGGAGAGTATGATTTATTGTCTGCCATAAACGAAATTTCCGTTTCGTCTTTTTTTTTCGTAGGTACGGAAATCATTACTGAAATATCTGGACTTACTGAGATCCTAATTAAGGCGGATGATTTGGGTTCATTTCGTTCGTAATTGTCGATGCGGGAGGTTTGGATTTGTCCGCTGGACTTTGTTGTTCGAGCAGGCCGTAAAGTTGAAGTCAGGCTTTTGATAGCGGATATTTGAAACTATTCAATCACCCTTATTCTGCGAGTCACATGACTCAATACGACAATTGTCACTTAGGTGACTCGCCACGGCGAGTCGAGTCACCTAAGTGACAATCGTGTCACCTAGGTAAGAAACCCTTGTCACATAAGTGACAAGGCGAGTCACCTAGGTGACAATTGTCACCTGATTCGCGGTGACTGCAACATAGTCACGTCACTCGCCTCGCAGAATAAGGGTAAATGTAGACTGTTATCCGAATAAAAATTTGAATAAGAGAGAGAGAGTGCACTTTGGAAGTACAAATAGAGGAAATGTAACGAAAAGTAGTTACGTTTTGCATGCTCGTATCATAACCATTTCTAAATAGATTTCAGATATAGTTACGTGAATCGATCAGAAATTTTTCTACAAATTTAATAATATGAGGAGTTTCTTTTTAAATTTGTTCACAGTATAGACCGAAGCATATCAGATTTTTGGACATACTTGGAAACACCTCATGCACAGACTTCACTGCCAAATCGTCCGGCATTATGCCTGCGCCACTCTCCGTTTTCCGTTTGTACTCCGCCAAATCCGCAACATTCTTCGTTCAAATTCGGCTGCTTCATGTACATCTTGCCTTAGTAAAGGTGCAGGCTCGAGATTGTATGGGATTACCGGTCTGGCTAGCGTTTTGTACATCGTTAGCTCTGTGCGGTGGCGTAAGCTCCATGATCAAAATGTCTCGCGGAACGAAAAGTAGGCCCAAGTTTCAGCTTGAATGCGTCGTGGAATCTGCTTATTATTGTTATTATCCGTGGTGATCAGAGATCCCAAATATTTGAACTCATCGACCATCGCCATCAATATTTACCGTCCGTGGGAGGTGAGAACTGTTTTCTCTGGAGCGTCTTCTTATCATATACTAGGTTTAAGACGCATTGATTTTTAGTTCAATCCCCCTAGTCTCATACCTTCAATAGCTGACTAGTTAGCTTCGAGGTACGATGCTGGTATAACAAGCCAGTAGTCGTATGTTCGAATCTCGGCTATGCGGTGCTTTCTAGATAGAGTCAGTAGGATCTTTGCATTGGCCTCGTATTTTCCTGTACTCTTTCAGCCGGCTGCGAAGTCTGTCGATAAAGAAGGGTAATATCTAAAGACGGTATAAACCCGTACAGACCCGTATAAACGATACAGGGTACGACATCACCTTGTCGCAACCATCAGCGTTACTCGCTTCAAGGTAGCTTTGGTCAACCGCATCAGTTTTTCTGGAAAACCTTTCTCGTGTATCACTTGTTATAGCTATTCGCGCTCGACTGTATCGTATGCTGCCCTGAAATCCAAGAAAATGAGATTACATAACAGATTAATCAGCATAGGACACGGCAAAGAACATGCAAACAGTTAATGGATATTGAGTTTGAAAGCTCGGAACCAGAAATGTCCGAGCCGTGCGTGAACGGGCACGAGCTGGCTCGTTTGCTTGAGAGCTGCATCAACTAGAAATAGAGATTAGTGCTATTCAGGAAGTTCGAGAGCCGAATTCTGGAGAAAAGGGGCTCTGGGGTTCAGTATGCTCTATTGCAGGCACTTCATTCAAGTGTCACATGTATACTACGGTAGCGGTAAAAAGGCTGAGCCTGGAGTTGATTTCGTAGTATTGGAAAACTAAAAGCACCGAGTAATCCGGTGGAAGCCCGTATGCAATCATATGTGAGTGTTGACAATTGAAGGCACATGCCCTGTCCATCGTAACCGTCCAGTTTTAGCCACCTTTTGAATAGTGGGTTCACCATAGACCTGTGCGGGTTCTGTATGCCGCCGAAGATCATCTATAGCACTCGTCTTTCGAAAACTGCGAGAACTCGCAGGCCCTCCCCGATCATTGTTCATGTTTTATGCCCGTAGAGAACAACCGGTCTAAATAGCGCCTTGTATTAGGTAGACTATGTACGGGGGCTTAGTCTGCTCGACCGCAATTGATTGTAAAGCCGATAGTAAGCACGACTTCCGCTTATAATACCCCACCGAATCTCACGGCAGGTGTCATTGTCCACCGTTATCTGCGGGCCAAGATAGATAAATTCGTCAACTACCTCAAACTTATCGCAGTCGTTCTTTACACTACTGCCTAAACGGCGTCGGTCGGACTCGGATCCGCTGGCCAGCATGTACTTTGTTTTAGACGTATTTACCTTTAACCCAATTGTCGTGCTTGTCGAACCGTTTCGTAGCCATTTTTAATCTTTTGCTTCCTACGCGTTTATACAACGGATAGCGCGAACTAAAACGCAGCATTCAATCTAAACTTCGCTAACAGAATGATCTTCGTCTCCTTTTTAGTTTTTAGCAAACCTTAGCTGCTCTCCTAACTGAGAGCCGAATTGCAGAATGGCACTTTCCAAGAAGCGCCCGAGACAAAACCAGCTTGCGCGCACACTCACACATGCGCAGCTCTGTAAGTGGACAAGAGATCACTCAATACCGTCAACGCGAAAGCTACGGCTAACGCAATTTATGCTCACATATCATGTTTGATGGGTTTCCACTCTTTCATATCTAGCAAGGCAGCCGTCTGCCAGTGTGCGTGATGCGCTTGAGGTCTATAACTGGAAGAATATAGCGAACAAACATATTTGGCGAATGACAACTTTTATTAATACCAGGCTTATCTACTACACCAATCTTTTCTGCTTCGTTCTTATTCGGGTGTACTGTTCTGCCGCTAATATGCATGTCATCGGCAAAGCAGAGGAATTGACTAGATTTGCTGAAGATCGTGTCCCATGTATTGATATCCGCTCGGTTCATAACACCTTGACAAAACCTTCTGTATGATTCGAATGAACTCGACAATCCATCGAAATCCGAACATACACCATGTTCCGTCCAACCTGGATTGAATCAGCTTGACTCCCCGGCTTCCTAGAGAAGCTGTTCTAGTTCATGATTTTGCATAGTTCCGCATTAGCATTTGCATTTTCCGGTCGATGGTATCATATGCGGCTTTAAAGTCATCGAACAAATGGTGCGTGGGAACTCTGCGCTCACGACCCTTTTGGAGGATCCGCCGCAGTGTAAATATTTGATCCGTTGTAAACCGTCCTTCGACGAAGCCGGCTTGATAAGTTCTCACATATCTGCTCACAATTGGTGATTGTCGGTGATGATGGCGCACATTACACATTCCAGGTAAATCCTGTAATATTGTATAAATATCAGGTTGTCACATTCTCCCCCTGAGTAAAATGAACAACGATTTTGCTCCTGGTCAATTATAGATTATTTACATTGTTTGTGCAGTTCTCGAATTGTCGTTTGAATAGGGATAGTATCCTACCCTGTTTGCCACAAATTCATATTTTTTGCTTTTTTCAGCCATAAGCCAAACCCGGCACGAAATAGCTTATTTAGATGACCATGTACTTAGCTCGGAACGTTCGTTTCTGATGATCATCGGTCTCAAGGCTTTCATTTGCTTGGTTTTGGGTTCAACTTAGCGCAAGATTTCATTGTTTCATTTTGTAATGTTTTCCCTTGGCTTGGTTTAACTTAATTCTGCTCAATTCTTTTCGCTGGGTTTGGGCTTAACCCTGCTCATGTCTTTTTGCTTGCATGGGCTGAACCCTACTCAAGTCTTTTATTTACTGGTCATATTTAAATTCCTTTGTTGAACGTCTTAGTAAAATCTGAAAATAAATAATAAAGTCGTAGGCGAAATGAACATATCTTGGAATAATAAATAAGTAATAAAATTTAAATAACTTTATTCTTTCGCTGTCCCCAATAAAACTATAATACAAAATTAAACATACCTGAATTGCTATTCTGGTTCCTTTTGGCCGGATAATCAAATGCGGTATCCGGTGATTTTCCATCTTTACGATTAATTCTCGACACCCTTTACATCCCTAACATATATTTTCAATTGAAACTTCGATTCCATCATAATCACAATATACGCATTTCAAAATTCATGCAAAATCTCGTTCTGTCTCCGTCAGCCGGATTGCTCTAAATCGAGAATTTCGCAACCCAAAGTACATTACATAAAAGTGACAAACGCTTAAATTAAAACCATTTCGGAAAACATGTAGCCAACTCCGCTTATTTCTCTCGCCATCGTCGTAGGTTGGTAACACAGCAATCCATTCACTAAATACAGCGTGGTTGCTCCAGGATATTAGATGGAATGTCACTTTTGCGACCAGCCCGAGCCAAAAAAAATAACGTTGCATTTTCGAACGATGAATCTAATATTTCACCGCATCCCGGCGCAGGATTTCGCCTCGAAGCACACATCACATCAGTATCACACTCGTCACGAGCAAAAACGGAACCGCACATTTGGGCGCAGTTTATGCTCCGTAGAGTGCTTCGTCCGATTCAATTGAACGCCTCCCTTGCCGCATTGTGCACCAGCCTACTACGAAAAAAAAGATACTTGATTAAAAATTTGTTCGCTATCGGAATGCAACCGTTCGCTTATTTACAATCTACCAGCGCGGAAGCTGCTGGTTGGGGAGTCGCATCTTACACTCTCGTTCCGTGGTCGTAACACAGCGCGGATCGAGCAGATCTCGTGCAATATTGACCGCTAGGGATATAGGGATACATACATGTTTGTGTGCGCGCAGAAATTTGTTTACGGTTCATTTTCACTTCCTGCATGGAAAGGATTTGACCCACAATCCGATTGCGCTGCATGCATTGTTTGTACCTAACGCTTCATCGTTCCAAGGATTTCCTCATCGTGATGACGATGGTGATCCTTCGATGCACAATCATCAGCAGCAGCAGCAGCTGTAGCAGTCCGAAAAACAATATTTTCCTTTATCCGTTGGCAGCTTGCCAAGTCAGCCATAGAATGGATTCAGAAGCGAATCACTTCTTGCTGGCAATATTTCCCGATGATTTATGAACATTCTGGCAGTGCATCTTTCAATGCCGTAGCTCGTGACATAGATTATGATGATTATTTACTCGCTGCTTATTCATACCCTTGACTTGGCAACCAAAAATTTTTTTGGACGGCCTTAAAGCTTTTGAATTTGTTTTGCAATTCCCGTGCAATGGGGATGAAAAACTTAAAGCACGTTCGTTGCAGATCGTCGAGGAGTTCTGAGATAAAGGATTAAATTGTGATCATTTTATTGCACAATTTGCAATCACCTTGGCGGGTGCCGAGCCTTTAGATTCACCAAGGTACAATTGTGCGTTCTGACTACTAAAAATTTGACTACTAAATATTTACAGTTGGAAAGATATTTAGATGTAGCTTCAATAACTATTGCAACTATTTTAGAATCAAAGTTCTATCGGATTAGAACTGTTTGCTAAACATGAAGAAGAAAACTTCAGTTTACGGCTGGATCATAGCAGATAAATATGCTTGCCCGGAGTGGTTACTGTTAGTAACTTGTGATCGGCATATTCATCAAATAAGACAGTTTCAGTCGAAGGCTATGTTCAATTCAACATTGGTCCATTTGGTAATGTAACAAACGTTTTTGTATATTACAATGCTCCTAATGGATAGTTTTGGAACTTTAAGGTATCTATGGCTGCAAAAAATCCATAATAATTCACGACAACGAACGTTGTAAGCCTGCTCGCACTTAAAGGAATCCTTATTACGAAATCTCTTACCTGGAAACAAAGACATTGCGTTCCGCATGTAAGATTGAAAATTGTTGAAATTACCTAGGAACATTGTATGATATGTAAAAGTGTAAGGTAATAATGACAATGACTCGGAAGCCTCAAGCTAAACGGCGGAGCGGCATTTTCTACCAGATACTGCATGGAACACTCACAGAAATCCGAATATTTCGACTGGTGATTGAGTGGAAAGTTCGGTGCCGCCTGCAATACAGTATGAAGAATTTAATTCTGATAATGTTTTAGGCCTTAGCATTAGAATTAGCAATTAGTGTGGCTAGAATCCATGCTGGAAGTGCTGGCCAAACACGACGGATGCATTTTTCTAGACGATGAGACGAAAGTGGGCTTCTGACTTAATTGACAACACCCCAGGACAATGTTCTTACAAAAAACAAGTGTGTTTACTGGTAAATTCGAGCGCAAGTTCATAGTTTGGTAGGGAGCATGAAGTTGTGGTCAGAAAACTCGACGATGCAATCGAATCTTGACAGGAAGGAGTGTCAACGTTAATGAATTTTACCGTATATTCGACCCCACGTTCTCACGTGATGTTTTGGACAGATCTTGTGAACTGTCTCTAGTTGCAGTAAGGATGTTCCTATAGTAATCGTATCAAGATGATGGGGAACGGTTTGTATCGAAAGATCTCAACCCAAGCAATTGTTTCTAGTGTAAGCCCATTGACAAATATTAGATGAAGGGTAAGGAAGCAAATGTGCTCCACCTAACCAGATCCGTAGCTTGACATCGTGGCGCTCTTGGCGAAGACCCGATTTAGCACTCCCTCGTTTGTTCCTTTCAAGTTTATTATTTTTGATAAGATTTTAAGCTACCAACCAGGTTCTGCACCAGCGCTAAATTTTGGACCACATTTTTAATCAGATTTTGTTCCAAATTTTGGAACAGATTTGAACTAGATTCTGAACTAGATATTGGAACACATTTTTTATCAGATTTTGGACCAAGAACAAATTTTGGACCTCAGTTTTTTGATAAGTTTTTTAACCACCGACCATATTTTGGATCAGGTTTTGAACCAGATTTCGTACCTGGTCCGTACTATTTTAGACCTGGACTAGATTGCGTACTGCGTTTTTTTATCAACTTTTTTTTCAGATTTTGGAACAGATTTGGACTAGATTTTGGACAAAATTTTCAACTACATTTTCGACCAGGTTTTGAATCAGACTTTGGATTAGATTTTGAACCCAGATTCTAGACCAGGGGTGACATTGCGATTATAGTTTCGAGTGATTTTGGTTCGTTTCGACCACGTTAAACGAATGGGCGAAACGAATCAAAATCATTCGAAACGAGAATCGCAATGTCACCCCAGGTTTGGATCACATTCTGTATCTGCGTCAGGCTCTGGACCACATTTTTAACAGATTTGGACCAGATTTTGAATAAGGTTTGGACCACATTTGTATCAGATTAAACCAGATTAGGAATTATATTTTGGACCAGAGATTCTAGCTCTGGACTAGATTATGGACATCGTCCCCGATGCTGGACCACATTTTTTCTCAGGTTTTGGACACCATTTTACATCATATTTGGGTTCAGGAACTGGACTGGAATTTAAACCAGATGGGTTTGGGTCACACTTTTGATCTGATTTTTAATCTCCAACTTGATTTTGGATCAGGTTTTAAACCAAATTCTGGACCTGAACAGTAATTGGACCTGGACTGTAGACAATTCAAATCTTTTGTTTTACATTTTGGAACAAATTTAGACTATATTCTGTACCAAATTTTGAACCATATTTTTGATCGGATTTTTAGTTAGTTTGTTTGATTAGTCACTTCAACAGCTTGGGTCATTCGTGATTTCTGCGGGGTTGGGATTCGAACCCAAGTCCTTGGAGTGAGAGGCATTAATGGTAACCACTACACCGGGATTGGCTCGTGATCAGATTTTTGACCAGGAATTGTATCAATCTTTGGATAAGCTTCTGGCCCCAGATATAAGACCTGGGCTGGACCATATTCTGGACCTGCATCAGATTTGGACCAAATTTTAAAGAAGATTTTAGATCCCATTTTTGGTCACATTTTGAACTTCATTTTTGATCAGATTCTGGACAAGGTCTTGGAGCTGCATCAGATTCTAGATCAGATTTTGGACAACATTTTTATCAGCTTTGCTTCAGATATTGGATAATATTTTGGACCACATTTTTGATCGAATTTTGGACCCGTTTCTAGACCTGGACCAGATTATGGACCTTGCCACGATTCTGGATTATATTTTTTGTAAGATCTTGAACCAGATTATGCATCAAATTTGGATCCTGATTCTGGAACTGGACCGGAATACACTGAGGTTGCTTTTTACGCGAATTTTGGAATAACGGAACGCATCCTTCGCGTAATAAGCGACTTGAGTGTATAAACCAGATTTTGAGCCACATTTTTGATCCGATTTTAAACCTTCAATCAGATTTTGGATCAGGTTTTGAACCAGATTCTGGACTTGCTCAAGTAACATTTTGAATTTTATTGCACTCTAATGATGGCATTTAAGACCTAAATTGGTCATGGAAACCACCATTAAAGTTCAATAAAACTCACATTGTTGCATGAGCTGGACCGTATTTTGGACATGGCCTAAATTCCGGACCACACTTTTTTTTATCAAATTTTGTTCCTGATTTTGTAACAGATTTGAACTAGTTTTTGGGCCAGATTTTGGACCACATTAGTATTGCATTTGGATCTGGTTTTGGATAATATTTCGGACCACATTTTCGATCAGATGTGAGACCAGATTTTAAACCACATACTGGATTAGGTCCAGATTTGAGCTTGGACCAGATTCTGAAACCTATTTTTTATCAGATTTTAGATCAAATTTTGGACCATTGGGCAAGATTCTAAACCAAGTTTGAAACAGATTTTTGATCAGATTTTAAACCAGCAACCAAGATCAGATTCTGAAGGTTATATCGTGGATAATATTTTTTATCGAATTGTGTTTAGGATTTTGAAACAGGATTGGACTAGGTTGTTGACCACGTTTTGGACCACATTTTTTACCAGGTTTTGGAGGAGTTTCAAGGCAGTTTCAAGTCTTGGCGAAGACCCGATTTGGTACTCCCTCGTTTCTTAAATCATTGTTCTTTCGAAAATTATTATGTTTTAGAATTAGACCGCTTTCTACAATAGCCACCCGACCCATAGAAAATGAATAGTTTTGTTTTGCCATGTATGATAAGTTTGATGAAGAACGGTCAAGGCGTGTTAAAGTTATGGTCTCTCCCCCCCCCTTTGTCAACCCCTGGTGCTGATTACCTGATGACAAGGAACTTGTATGCCAATAATAAATAATTTGATAAAGAACGGTCAAGGCGTTTTGGAGTTATGGCCTATCAACCTATTAAGGACCTTCCCCCTATTAGACGACCTCCCCTCCCTCCTTTTTTTTATTTTTTTATTTGATGGGCTTTAACCGCTGAACGGTCATTCGCCCATCCTTCTTTGTTTGTTAACCCCCATGTGCTGATTCTCTTATGTTAAGGAACATGTGTGCCAAGTTTGATGAATAATCGTCCAGGCATTTCGGAGTTATGGCCTCCCCCCACTTATTACGAACCCCCTCCTTTTGTCAACCCCCAGTGCTGATTCCCTTATACCAAGGAACATGTGTGCCAAGTTTGGTAAAATTGCTGTATTGTCGCAAGGTAACAGAGTCTTCCTCGAGAAGGAACCCAAGAAACATTTATGCGCTGATTAACAATTTTAGCAGCCACAACTATTCAGCCATAGCTGAATATGCATCGAATAAAATTTATATAAACAATTCTGCAATACTTATCCAGCCGAAATTGGAGAACTTATACAACCTATTTCGTTTGAGACAGAAAAAATACTTGTTAAACAGTTATATCGCCTCTGTGCGCCTTGTTTCCAGCTTTGCGCAAATTGGTTATTTAAAAACGCACAAAAGGCTCTATTAAGCAACATTACAGCTTCAAAGCAGCTATTAGCAAGCCCGAAGCTTGACTTAGATGTTTAAGAGCTGAAAAAACGTTTTTATTTCTATAAGTAAGCCATAGTGCAGCCACTGGTTGAATAAATTCAGCTAAAAAGCGTTTGGTCAGCCTGAAATTGTTACTTGGGTAGTTGCTTTCAAAGCTGCAATAGAGCTTAATAGAGGCTTTTGTGTGTTTTTAAATAACCAATTTGCGCAATGCTGTCAATTCTATTTTTAGAACGAGAAATAGTTTTTCAATGCTTTTTCAGTCGCCTAATCAACGTTTCATCAACCTTTATGCAGCTAAAAATAATCTATTTTAAATTCAAATAAAATAGAAAGCGTCATATTTATTTTGTTATGGCGTCGTATGCTATATTTAAAATGTCCTTGAGTTCGTATATACAAGCCAATTAAACATGCATGTCGTCATCTTTCGGGAATTGAACCGCCATGTTCTGATCCATAAACACTCACCGTATGATCCGTTCCATCTGCATCTGCAGAACAGACAGTGAAAATATCTTTACAATTGAAGTAGTCGATAATGTCGATTCTATGATCTGACAGTATGTGTGCTGTGAACCGAATAAAAGCTTGGTATTAGTTTGTAAAGCCACTTTAACACTCTTAAGCAGCTTTAAAGTAGTTTGAAAGCTGTGAGCCTAGTGAAAGCCTCTACTGGTTTATAAAGCCAGTTTAACACCTTTAAGCAAAAGTAAAACGGTTTGATGTTTATGGCTGTTTAAAAGCGGATTGTTTAGCAGAAAAATCCGCTATTAAGCTTGTTTATCAGCTTTGGATGAGAGCTGGTTTGGAAAAACTTAAACTAGCTTAAACGTCGCTTGATCAAACACCATTTGAGTGCTTACTTTATGCAGCTTGGATCGCTTGGTATAAGGGGAAACCGAAAGTGGCTCAAATATGGCTGGGTAAATGGCTACCATTCGAATGTATTGTTTTGTGCCTTAAAAATGCATCTGTATTGGCAGAGCACGCTTTCGCCACGTAATCAGTGTTTCCAGCGCTGTTATAATTTCCTAAAACTTGTAATTCAATTTATCGATCTGCTATGTATCAAAAACCGTTCAGCAAAACATAATTGCTAATGGAAAATAAATTTAATTGATCATATAGATCATTAAGTGTTCATAAAACATATAATCTGGAATTAGTTAATAGATATTGGGTTGCGCACATATTTCGTTGAACTAGCGATTTCCGGAAAAGCAGCAACACAGTATCAAACTTTCGTCACATCAATGAGCTTTTAAAGAGCTTTCAACTTTCGCCGCATCGATGAGCTTAGAGTGAAGTAAACAAACAAAACGCAAACGCAGGAATCAAAAATGCAATCCGATGCAAGCGGATTAATTAAACATCCTAGTGATCCTACGCATTATTCAGTTGCTGCTGTTAATTTTGATTGAATCGGAATGCCTTGATAAAGAAAACAAACCCCTTTTCGCGATGTTTGTAGTCAGTGCGGTTGGCTGCGGATCAGCCGTTTATGTTTGCAAGCTCCGCTATTTGACATATATTACCAATACTGATACAATATTCAAATAAACGTTTAGGTTTTTGACGAACACATGAGATGTACAGTACAGTGTTTGTCGCACTAACACAATAACGTTAGCCACTTTTGGTTCCGCCTTAAGGCGATCCAATGTGCCAGATTTTTCGAAAACAGACACTGATGAAGCCTGCAAGCCGTAGGCGACATCATTTTTAATTAGCTTGCATATCCCTTTAAGCCCGAGCCCATACAATTGTGTAAGTGAGACATGACTACTTTTAAAAAAAATTTCCTATACTTTCTAAACGTCGTACTTTTACATATATGGCACCAATCTCTTGTGTAAACATCGTAACTCGTAGAAAAAAAAGAAAATAGCTGAAAAGAAGTTTTCTTTTGTGCTTGGATTAATTATTGTCTAGTCCTCAAAACCTTGTGAAAACAGCAAAAAGCATACTACAGATAAAAGTAGTATTTTTTTATTGGGTCCGTATTTTGAAACTGCTTAGATAAAAAAATATTGGTAATAAGTATTTCTAATTGATGTAATTAAAAATTTACGGGAAATAACTTTTACAACTTACTTATGCGCATTGTTTTTCATACCTACACAATTGTGTAGGTTCGGCCTTATTGTATATCTACTTTTATCTTTACGTTCCCGCCGGGACTTCAAAAATTAGTGTACTTGCCGTTACACTTTTGGCTCTATCTTTACTATTTTTTGTTCGATTTTTATACAACTTGTCTTCAAAGAACCACCTTAGATTGACCTTCAATATATATTAGCAAATTTTGGATCCATTTTCCCGGAGATATTCCAGATCGCAGTGGGATTATTTTTTCACGTCATAAGTAACAGATGAAATAAAACGAAATCTGCTGCTGCCATCTCATTTTGGGTCAGTAAAAATGAATACATTATACTGTAGAGCACTCGTTCATCCATGCTCCACACTACGGAACTTCCGTTTAGAGTCCTACCGGAACCTAAAACTGGCCATTTATAAATTGTAAAATAATAAATAAGGGTGGCAAATGATGTATCCAACTACGGGATTTTTTAAGACAAATTCTTGGATCAACATTTGAATGTTTTGACGTAGGACTACGTCTTTCATACCTACATACCTTTAGAAGTGTAGTGAAAAGATGTGCTGTTGATAAAATAGGATTGAATTGGTAAAATCCCTTCAACGTGGGAAACAATGGATAATAAAAACAATCTTTAATTTCAGTAAGGTAGCAGGAAAGCAATAGTTTGTGTTCTTGATTTTGTTAAATTGTTTTCAACTGCACAATCTTTTGAGAATGGAACGTATGTAATGTTACTACTTTGATAAATGTTACATACAACGCATGTAGCATGTATACTATAGTTACTATATATATAGTTCGGCGGATAGAAAATCGGGAGCCAAATAAACGTCAAAAGCGGAGCCAAAAGCTTTTCGAAATCCAAAATGCAGGAGTAATGTTAAAAAAACACACTTTATTTTCATAGAACTAGTCATTTTCAACACCCGCCAGTGATTATCTTTCGTAAAAACCTGCACATTTCACCATAATTTCAAATTTAATTTCATAAATCAGGGATGCCAATTCGCCTGGTGTTCTATTCGCCGAACTATATATATAGTAACTATAATGTATACATGTTGCATATAGCATGTATACATGAAGAATTTAATGATTACAAGCATGAATACATGCTACTATCACTACAAAGAGACTTACGTAGTCCTGCGTCACCTATATATGTGGTCGTGTCTTGTACACAACCCCTATGATTTTTAAGCCAATCTGGACGTTTCGGTATATCTGTTGGATTAAGGTTAGTAAAAACTTAACTTGCAAAATGTTGCGTGTATTTCCATAGGTACGTAACGACCGTTTCGCTGCTTCAGAAGCTGAAGTCTATGAGCCTCGAAACGATGATCTCGCTATAAACTAAACGGTGTCAACCCTATTCAATTCTGTGGACTTCTTTGGGACGATTCAAATATGATGTCTATCAAATTTCTGCTTTTTTAGACCCCCCCTCCCCCCTCTGTCCGATTGTGTCACCAAACTCAAACTTCCCACGTCACACAAACTCAAGAAAATGTTGGAAGTAAAAGGTTTATAAAAAAGTTTAGTTTAGTGTACGATTCACTAAAAGAAAATAGCAGTCGCAAATTTTCCCAGAAAAGTAAAATTTAAATTTCCCAATTTTTTCGGATCTCTGCATCTCAGAGTTATATTTTAACCGAATTTATAAAAAGATTCCACATTTGTTTTGCTATTTGGTTTCACCCGGCGAGTAGACATTTGCAGATTTTTTGACAGTTTTTTCTATCAAGTTTCCGACTGCTTATAATTTCATTAGTAAAGATTATTTCTATGGTGCTTATTTTATGAACTACGAACCAGGACGTAATCGCAACGTGATCGTCAATTGCAAATTGTCACCTATCAATGAAGCAATAAAAATTTGGTTTCCAGGTGAAGTGCACCGCTTCGCTTCAAAACAGGCTCCAATCTGCGTTGGTGGAGCAAGTTTCACTACATCATGACTATGGCTTTTAAAGTTTAAATTGTAGGGTATTGTCGTTATCGTCGGGCCACTGCTATGGTCGGGCCATCATGATTTTACAGTTTTAGTAACTCATGATATCTATGATACAATCATTGTAAAACTTCTTACTGTGATAGCTAACTTTTCACAATATTGTGAGTTTCAATCGTGTATTCAAAACACCCGTACTGAATTCAGTGACTAAATCTTCCAAAAAAAGTTTTCCACGTGCAATGAACTTTTCTTCAGGAAATGAAATGCAATTATCGAGATAAATTTTGAAAATGTATGAAGTGTGTTGTGCTGCACACGTAGACTATAGAAAAATCCCCTCCAGTAAGGTGTTTGGGAAGGCTAAGGTGAAATACTAGAAAAGCGCTATTTGTACAGGTCGGGTCACTTGAGTAGTCATGGTTGGCCCACCATAATTTTAAGCGCAGAAGTGCAATAATCACTAGAAAATATCTGTCACGTAAAATGTGATGAAATAAAGCAAAATTAATACGATAAAAACTTAGATTTTTGTTAGTTTTTCATTGTAGTTGTACAATTCGGAAAAGGCGATTGTAGCAATACTGATTTTACAAGATCGCCAAAATTTAGCAAAAATGCAATTAAAAATAGGGTATTTGTACATATATGAGCCGTTGTTCCCGGAATTCATTCTTTTCATGCCTCTATATAGAATTTCAATACGTATGTCGTAGATTTTCTGCGGTGGCCCAAGCTATACAACATGGCCCGACTATGACAACATTTTTTGTCTTCACGTAAATGCCAATAACTTTTTTATTTTTCAAGCAATCAGTTCAAGACTTTCCGGAAATATACCTTATTCTTAGACCTTTGCAACGAGGTATTTAGATTTCCAAAATTCCTTTTGAAACGAAAGTTATGGGAGAATTCCAAAACGTGGCCCAACCACGACGACACTCCCCTACTTTTCTCTCAAATTTTTAGTAGAAGGGTAAAAACTGTGAATGCAGAAGGTATGGTATAAAAAATCTAGTTAACATTGATAAATCGTGCCTGACTTTCAATAGCCGTAAGATGAAACAATCATCAGTTTCAATTGAAGCTTGCTTGAATAGTTCGACATTATTCGACAATATTCGACAATATTCGACAATATTCGACAAATAAAACAAGCCACTTCATGTTTAAAGCGAAGGAAAGTCAGATTCAGCTTCATTAACGTGTTTCAATAATATCGGGCTACGAGTTTCTGAAGTAAGATATGTTCAAAAATAAAAAATTAAAAATGATGAGTGATGAATGACTAAACAATATATTTTTGTAGCCTTTTTCTGAATAATTTTTTTTATGGACGTCACATTTGTCTGCACCCCCTCCCCCCCCTCTGTCACAACCTGTCACAAAATTGTCACCCCCTCCCCCCCATAAGCCGTGGACGTCATTATTGAATGATCCCTTTACACAAAATAATTAGGTTTTCATGTTTTGGTTTTTCAAAGCCTGGCTTGGTATAGTCCAAAAAGGGTAAAAAATGTTAGAAATAAGAGAAAACGAGCAAAATGGGGCACTTCCCGATGGCAAACAGAAAAGCGGTGGGCACCATACGATTCTCCGGAAAATTTTACATAAGATCACCTACATTTTACCAGCCTGCAGACCATATTTTAATTGCGTCCGTTTTTTTGGCTCGTTTTTGCGCATAGTGCAATGGTATAAGATATGGCCGAACCCACACAATTATTGAAATGTGTAGAATACACTGGTTTTGGTATCTCGAAAGATAAAAAAATATATCCATCCAAAACCCAAAGATAGACTGTATGTATTATGAAATTTGCATACCGACTAGTGGTAAAAGCTTAAGAGAAAACCGTGATTTCTTACATGTGGAATGAGATCGCGGATAATCGCTTGATTTTATTGGATGTGGCTATGTTTGGTGCTTTTACATGCTACACAATTATGAATTGGCTTGTTTTACTCCAAAATAAAATGCATATTCAAAATTTTACAAAATAGTTTTCGCGTTTTTAAACAATTAATAGCATGGGCCATTCTACCCCCTCCCCCACCCCCTCCCAGTGCGGTCTGGACAGTCTTCCCCTATGTGAAACAGCTGATTTGCAGCGCATTCGTTGGCTGCTTGAACTCTTATAGAATACAGAGGCCTTTGCTTAAATTTATTCAGCGTCTACCACCTGTATTCAGAGTTAAATCAGCTGCAACCAAATCAGAAGCATTTTAATTCAGCTTCGGTGTTTGTTGGAAAGTGGTCGATGTTCTAATCTTAGTAGAATCAGGCCATTGGATGTTCAATAAGCTTATTCTTAGGCACCTCCATATCCATTCTTAAAACTGAATTCTGCATTTTACCAACAATGAAGCGTCTTGCCATGTCAAGTTATAAGGATGGTACTGCCTCGAAGTGCGAAAGATACCTCTTGTCTATAGGCAATTTTTAACTTGTTTTACTTCCTGATTTTAGGAACGAGAATGGTGATGCAAAGTAGCAAGGGAAAAAATCGTTAATTTAAAGATGATTCCCAGGTTTATCTCAAAAATGGTGAAAAGTCAGATGGGACTGTTATGCATTTATGGGCAGTGTAATGCTTAACAAGAACATACTATTTATTTACACCACGTAGATATTTATTTGGCTGCATACGATTTACGTGTCGAGTTATCAAGCACTGTCTGAACACATAACAACATTACTGTTCATAAAAGTTTACAGTCGATACCTCCCGGGATGGCAATTTTGGTTAGTGCAGTGTCGTCATGGCTTGTGTTTTATGTAAAGCGCGTCAATGTCATAAAAATTCATACGTGCACAATTCATCCCTCGAGTGCGTTGATTACGCATTGTTGGAAACATTCCATCAATCCTCAGCACATCTTGTACTGCTCCGATGCCTGCTGTATACCGGTTTAGCAAAAAAAAAAAAATGCACTCCAGATTCCCTTCCGAACCAAAGACCGTCGTTTCCATTATAAAAATACACACAATCGAATCGTTAAAAGCTACATAACCACGTACCAAATTTCGGTAGTTTTGTTTTAAGTTCGCAAATAAAACAACGTGCCGTAATAAAAATAACCATCCATCTTGCCACGCGCTTTTGCCATCGAAAAACCGTTGTGACTCCTGGGCTGAACCCTGTAACTTCCGTTGCAATTTTATCGTCAACATTTTTACTCTCATCAACAGCACCGGATCCGAGGGCGGCATTCAAAAATGGTCATAATATTTTTAACTTTCAAACATGGGTACTATTTAACGACGTACATAAAAGTCTAGTTGTTTATTCGATATTTCATTTTAATTCAATTTTATTCGAAACCAAATGGTCAACGATGGGTTAACCGACAACCGACATATATTTCGGATCGGCATGTTCTGTTCGGTAAACTTGTCCTCGTCGCAACCGCTCATTTCGGAGACAAACGATCAATTGTACGCAAATGGGATTGGTGTATTTGAATTGTTTTAACGATAATAGGATACTGTTTCTCACTTCGTCCCAGTCTATCTCTCTCTATTTTTCCTAGGGAATACCAATTTCATTTGTTCGCGTTCAATCGCAACCGACCGTATTCGGTTGCTCCGTGGCAGGTTCGTTGATTTACCTGGAAGCAATTACAAAATTTGAATCGACCTTTCCCACAAAGTGCAACGGGTGGGATAATTTTATGCACCCTTTTAATTTGTGATTGCTCGTTTTTTTTTGTCAACCGGTACCGGTGTCACCCTTCCGTGACCCTTGGCGTTCAGATCCGGAATCATGTGGTGGGGTCTTAATCATTGAATTTATTATGTACCACTCCACTGTCCTTGAAGCGAATAACTAACTTAATTAACAATTCATATTAGTTAAGTTTTTTATGAGACAAGTAAGTAAGAACTGTTTCAAACTTTAAATCAATATTCTCTTTAAGTCCAACATAAATATCGTCCGCTGTGTTGTTGATGTAATGGCAAACAAAAACCACTTACATCGTATCTCGTGCCCGCCTTCGGTTGAATAAAGGAGTCGTCATTTTGCTTTGATTTCAGTTTGCAAAATTTCTTAGGAACTTTGCTGCCTTCTTATGTCGCGCTGCGCGTTCTTTGTATCGGTTCACAGCACTGACTGGAGGCCACCCGCAGAGGTCACATCTTCGAGCGATTTGCTCTCAATATTTGCCGCTTCATGATTGATCTGTCGTTCAAAGAAAAGAACCCTATTGACAGTGACTGTTAAGTGGGTGGTAGGTTTCGGCGATGAACATCTCTGTGATGGTTCACTACTGGGTTGGCAATGTCTAGACGAACCGGGACGAAGGACCTTTCCCAGTAAATTGTGGGTGTTCTATTTATATTTGCCAGGAAGCACCGCTGCTTTACTGCGGGCGGTTCTATTCATATCGTAAAAAGCGGTTCTGTCTGATACAATTTAAGCATCCGACTTTCGGTGGAGAAGCAGTTACTAAAGAATTTATACGTATTATTTCAAGTAAAATCCCTTTTATGAGCGGACTTTTTATGTGTCTTTTTGTCCGGGTGTCGGTTTTTATGCAGCTTGCCGGCACACAAAACTCCCACTCATTAATTTTTCGGCTTGGACCTACCCACGTTCAGCATAAGTTCGGCAGTTAAATGAAAATCATCAAAAGTTTTCGATGCAAAAAGTGGTCAAGTTCTGAACGTCTCATACTCCCTTATTTCTCACTAAACTAAATCAGTCAAACATTATCGACGTTAATGAGTCAAACAATCCCATGAGCACATGTACAAATACATTCAAATCTAGTTAAACTTTTTTCATCTATATTTTGATAGAGTGTTTAAATTTGTCCTATACATGACGACCGTCTTCAGTTCTTCTCAAAAGTTAAAGCTCTCAACTGTCGTGCATCTATTTTCATAACATTTGCTTATAATAAAATGAAATCTGATGCGACGTTGCTTCTTTATTTGATCGTTTATTCTCCCGCGCAGTATTTTTTGCTGCTCCTCGGAAACAATCTCCACTCCACCTAACGCGCCCGCCGTAAACAGTTCCGAACACTTCTAGCTAGATAGATTGTCATACATACTTAAACCCTACAGCAGCCACCCAACCGGTATTTATGCAACGAGAAGAAAAACTTCTACCATCTTCACTGTCGTTACCGCAGTCATCAGTTGGACTCAAAATTTTGCTACGTGCTTGCTTCCTTGCTTGCTTGCTTGCTTGAGCTTGAGAGCGAAACTTTTGCTGAAAATCTCTTTCCCAACGACCATTTAATACACCTGGCTCAGGCAAAAAAAAATTTGCATCGCACTTCATCCTCGCAACATTTGCCGACACTCTGTTGCGGGAAGGGAAAATATATCCAAAACATACACAAATAGGTACATGTATCACACACAGAGGGATCCAACGGAACGGAAAAGCAAATTTGCGGCAGACCTCGGTTTCGCTTTTCCACCACCCAGCCAGCAGTAGTCGGTGGTGGTACGCCCATCCAGACTTCCAGCGAATCGAGTGCGAGCGGTAGAATTTTATGCTTCAAAGCAAACGCGAGTGCAGTTTGGATTGGGCTTTTCACTGTTCGCGATTGAGGTTAGATCGTTATACGTTTTTTACTCGAAGGGCCTCGCGGGAGCCGAGACGGAAAAAATATAAAACTTCTTCGGTACAAAACGTAACGCACAGTAGCGCACTTCTGTGGATATTCATTACTGCTGAACTTACCCGATGCCAGACAGGATTTATACCGTATGTACCGTAAGCTGGGAGGTGTCCTAGGTGTAGGTTTTTCAATTCGTCGAAATTTTAGTTCTGGCGATAATTGATTTCTGCGGCAAATTCGTTGAGGCATTTCGAGATACGAAAACTTTCGGAATAATTCATGAGGTTGAACATTTTCCCGTGTCGGTAGGTTTGACCCTGTTTTTGCATAATGTATTCATATGTGGCAGCTACTGAGCGGCAGCACTGATCCTGACAAAAGAAGCCGCAACAAGAGTATGCAAATATTAGATTAACAACGTGTAAATTTGTGAAATTAAATTAATGCTCCTCGGTGGCGCCAGGTGCTGGTGCGCGAAGGGATTTCGCAGCAAAAAAGTATCATACGATGTTCAGTTCAGTTCCGTTCAGTTCAGTGGGATGCTTTAAGCGCGCCCAGGCTTTTCATTGCATTTGCTAGATTACGTTTTATTGCTTATGAGGGTTATAACGAGAGAAGTCGCTTGTGGAATATTCTGTGCCAATGGCACTGTGACTTTCATATACTTATTGTACGTATTTTTGAACTCAGGTTTCTGGGTCTATACTGATGGGTAAAGCAAAGTGCCCACCTCATTAGTTTTCGAGTTCATCTCATTTATTTGGTTCAAATTGAAGTAAACAAACTATAGTCTTTTTTGATAAATTGTTTTTTTATATTCTTTTAAAGTTTCTCATCCGGTATACTAAAAAAGTTGACAGTTGCATCTGTGACACAACCGCCGCACAGTGGTCCAAAAGGGCGAAAAGCGGAACTTTTTTCCTAGTGTCTTTTACTTTCATTTTATCATTTATGGTCTTCAGCATTTTTGTTCGTATGAATATCTTCCTTAATCTAAAACTGTCAAAAGTTTGTCATTGCTTACTATAATGAAAATAAAAAAATAACTTTTTTGTGTTAGGAAATATAGACATAGTTTCTTCGGCAAAGTTGTAAATGTTGTAAAAAAAAATTTTGCGGAAGAAACAAAATTTCTATCTTTATCCAGTGCTGAACTATAGGGCATATTCTTTAAAACTTGTTTAAAAATTGGTTTTTCATACTTAGTTTTTGTTAGTTGCATTTTACAAGAATACAATGTTTTGGCAATTGTCGAAGCTCTAAAAATACACGTTTTTGCAGAAGACCGCAAATCGTTTGGACTTTACCTGCTGAGTTATCGCATATTCAAGCTTTAAATTTTCATAGCTTCACGAGCGCATGGAGCAAAATGGGGCAAGCGAATTTATGAAATCATCGCTTCATCTTAAAACTTAATTCTAGTACTATAAACTTGTATGAGTTCCGCTTGTCCCCAACCACCCAAATGAGAGTACGGCAAGCATACGTTTTATGTGTTTCGCGTTCGCTAAAGGCTCGATACACGTCCATTTTTTGTGTTAGTAGATAGACACATGGTTTCTTCGGAAAAGTTATGGAAAATATAAAGGTAAACAATTTTGCTGAAGAAATGACATTTCTATTCCTATTGAGTGCAGAGCTATAGAGCATTTTCCTTGAAAATTCTTTAAAAATTAGTTTTTCATTCTTAGCTTATGTTGGTTGCATTTTACAGGAATATATAGTTCTAGGTGATTATTGAAGAACTCAAAATACATGTTTTTTCAGAATATTGCAAATCTCTAGGACCTTTCCTTACAAAGTTATCGTTTTTGGTTCGTGAAGTTAAGGAAAAATAATGCTTAAATAAACGATAACTTTGTAGGGAAAAGTCCTAGAGTTTTGCAATCTTCTGCAAAAACGTGTATTTTGAGTCCTTCAATAATCGCCTAGAACCATACATACCTGTAAAATGCAACCAACATACGCTAAGCATGAAAAACTAATTTTTAAAGAATTTTCAAGGAAAATACTTTATAGCTCTGCACTCGATAGGAATAGAAATGTCATTTCTTTAGAAATATTTTTTTTACCTTTATATTTTCCATAACTTTGCCGAAGAAACCATGTGTCTATCTTCTAACACAAAAAATGGACGTGTATCGAGCCTTTAGCGAACGCGAAACACACAAAACGTATGCGTGCCGTACTATCATTTGGGTGGTTGGGGACAAGCGAAACCCATACAAGTTTATAGTACTCGACTTAAGCTTTAAGATGAAGCGCTGATTTCATTAATCCGCTTGCCCCATTGCACCCCATGGGCTCGTGAAGCTATGAAAATTTAAAGCTTGAATATGCGATAACTCAGTAAGTAAAGGTCCAAGAGATTTGCGCTCTTCTGCAAAAACGAGTATTTTGAGAGCTTCGATAATTGTCTAGAACATTGTACACTGAAGTCGCGTTTCACGCGGTTTGCTTTTACGAGAATTTCGGAATTCACGGATGTGCGGTTGTGCTCAATTAGTTTATTTTTTCACGAAACGTTGAAATCCACGAAGTTTTTTTACACGAATTTTTGTTTTTTTACGCGAATTTTGGACTTTGCCCGGTTTTTTACACGAATTTAGGAATTTACGCGGTTTTTTTACGTCTTCTTCTTCAGCAGCATAGAGCCGGAGTGGCTCGTGCTGTTTCAAGCACTCGTCTCCATTCAACTCGGTCTTGAGCCACTCGTCGCCAATTTCCTAGTCGTCTCAGAAGTCGCAAATCGCTTTCGACCTGGTCGAGCCATCGTGCACGTTGGGCCCCCCTGTTCCTGGAGCCGGTGGGGTTGTTGAAGAGGGCTATTTTCGTCGCACTGTCGTCCGGCATCCTTACGACGTGTCCGGCCCACCGTAGCCTGCTAACTTTCGCTAGAAGCACGATGGGAGTCTCCCCAAGCAGTGCCTGCAGCTCGTGATTCATACGCCTCCGCCACTCTCCGCTTTCAGTTTGTACTCTGCCAAATATCGTCCGCAGCACTTTCCGCTCAAACACGGCAAGGGCGCGTATGTCCTCCGTAAGCAGCGTCACGGCTTCAAGTCCATAGAGAACTACCGGTCTAATAATGGTTTTGTACATTGTTAGCTTCGTGCGGCGGCGTATGCTTCCTGATCGTACCGTTTTACGAAGGGCAAAGTAGGCCCGATTTCCCGCTTGGATGCGCCGCTGGATCTCCTTACTAGTGTTGTTGTCCGCGGTTACCAGCAATCCCAAATACACGAACTCCTCTACCACTTCTAGTTCGTCGCCGTCAACGGTTACCGTCCGTGGGAGGCGCGCATTTGTTTCCGTTGAGCCTCTTCCTTTCATGTATTTGGTCTTCGACGCATTTATTTTTAGCCCAATTCTCCTAGACTCCGCTTTCAGTCTGGCGTAGATTGCTTCCGCCGTCGCAAAGTTCCTGGCAATGATATCGAAGTCATCTGCAAAGCCTAGAAGTTGGCTACTCTTGGTAAAAATCGTGCCTCTCGTTTCGATGCCCGCTCGTCGGATCACCCTTTCAAGAGCGATGTTGAACAGCATGCAGGATAGACCGTCACTTTGTCTCAACCCTCGTCGCGTCTCGAAGGGACTCGAGAGTGTCCCAGAGATGCGTACGAAACACATCACTCGATCCAATGTAGCTCTGATCAATCGCGTCAGTTTGTCCGGAAAACCGTATTCGTGCATTATCTGCCATAGCTTGTCTCGATCGACTGTATTGTATGCTGCTTTGAAATCAATAAAGATGTGATGCGTGGGCACGTTGTACTCCCGACATTTCTGCAAGATCTGTCGGATAATAAAAATTTGGTCCGTAGTTGCGCGAGCCCCCATGAAACCCGCCTGATAATTCCGTACGAAACCATGTGCTATCGGTGACAGACGGTGTAACAAGATCTAGGAGAGTACCTTGTAGGCGGCGTTTATCAGCGTAATATCACGATAGTTGCAGCAGTCTAGTCGATCACCCTTTTTATAGATGGGACAAACCACTCCTTCCATCCATTCCTCCGGTAGCTTTTCTTCCTCCCAATTCCTCGAAATAACCCAGCGTAGGGCCTTTGCTAGCGTTTCTCCGCCATATTTATAAAGCTCTGCCGGTAGGCGGTCCTTCCCAGCGGCTCTATTGGTCTTCAGCAGCCTGATTTCTCGTTTGACTTCTTGGAGATCAGGTGCTAGGACATCACTATCTTCCATGGGCGCTCCTAGGTTAATTTCCGTTCCGCCTCCTTCTGCGACTTCGCCATTGAGGTGTTCATCGAAGAACTGCTTCCACCTGTCGACCACCTCGCGCTCGTTTGTAAGTAGATTCCCTCCCTCGTCCCTACACACGGTTTTTTACGTGAATTTCGGAATTTACACGAATTCGATTTACGCGGAACGTATCCTTCGCGTAAAAAGCGGCTTGAGTGTATTCTTTTAAATGCAACTAACAAAAGCTAAGTATGAAAAACTAATTTTTAAAGAAGTTATAAAGAATATGCCCTATAGTTCAGCATTGGATAAAGATAGAAATTTTGTTTCTTCCGCAAAGTTGCTTGTTTTTACAATATTTACAACTTTGCCAAAGAAACTATGTCTATATTTCCTAACACAAAAAAGTTATTTTTTTATTTTCATTATTGTAAGCGATTACTAACTTTTGACAGTTTTAGACTAAGGGGGATATCCATACGAACAAAAGTGCTGAAGACCATAAATGATAAAATGAAAACAAGAGACACTAGGAAAAAAGTTCCACTTTTCGCCCTTTTGGACCACTGTGCGCCGTGTTAACGTAGGATCACGCAAGGTTGGTTTTTATACAGTTAGGAGGTCGCTTATTCAAATTATCTGTATGAAAACAATAAATATGGCAGATTTACTCAAAAAAATTAATTGATTTCTCTGCATTTCAAGCATTTAAAGAAAAGTCTCTGTTCCCAATGATGTGCAACTATGAAACAATATTGATTTTATAACTTGTTGAAACTTAATATTCAGTATTTTTATATTAAAAATCTTGTTGGTATCATATTTCAAAATCAATCATGAAATAATAAGAGTAACCGATGTGTTTGTTTTTCATTCACTTTTATATGACTATACTCGGTCATGATATAAACTATTTTGAAAAAGGAGGAAGTGTTTGATGCGAAGAATGGTTAGCTGGATGAACTGGAAAACTTCGATGTAGACCAAAAATGTATCGGGGGCATGGAAGGTGGGATTCACACCCTCGGTTTGTGAGTTGTTATGTTATTATTATTTTTTTAAATTTATTTCCTGGTCTTCGACTATGTCGCACGGGCAGTTCAAATTGTAAACTTATTCTATTTTTAAAAGTTCTTCTAGAGATATTTAACTAATAACAGTCAGATACCTACTTATTTACTTTAGTGGCAATGGTCTGTTACCGATCCTGCGCCGAATGATTTATGGTCCTCCAGTACTTTCGGTCCTGGGCTGCCGTTCTCCAATCCCCACGAACACCAGCTAAACGTGCATCCTCTTTGTCAGCGCTCACCCATCGGGTGCGAGGTCTGCCTCGGAGTCTACGGCCTCTTCCTAGTTCTCTGCTGAAAATACTTTTGGCTACTCTATCGTCGGGTATTCTGGCCACGCGCTCAGCCCATTGCAGCCTGCCACATTGTACTACCGCCATCCGGGGTGAGATTGTGCCAAAAACCAAAAATGTTTATTTGTGAAAATTTATTATATCTTTAGAAATTGGTGACCTAAATTCAAAATGATGATGAACATAACATATTATTCATAACTTAGAATGGAACACAGATAATATTAGCAAACTATTTAGCCGAAACAGGGTTTCAAAGTTCGCGATCAAAAATACGCGGAAATAACGCTTGTAAAAAATGTCCCGCATAAACCAACCCAAACAAGAAATCGCATCAACTTGCTGTCTTGAAGGTATATAAACTAATCATTTACAATGTTTTGAAAGGTTCTTATGCGTTGGACAAGTTTTAATAACGAAAACAATATTTTTCGAAACTTTGTACTTTTCGAGCTTCACGGGGGTGAGATTGTGCCAAGCCATAATGATCGATCCAATTTGTGGATTTCACATACACAACAAAAACACGTCAGCATACACCAGCACACTCACATTCTTTACTATTGAGCACAATATTTTGACAGATTAGATTGCATCATCCATTTTGGAGCAAACAGCATCATAGGTCTGCTAAATAATTTAAACTAATTTTTACTTTTTCTCTGGAAATTTCAGATACTTTGAATAAACACTCTAATATAAGACGAATATATTATACCGTGTATAAACTGCCAGTTTTAAGGAGGGGAGGGGGGTGGGATAGGCCACATGTTCTGCGGCCCTGGGTTCTCGAACGAAGTAATGGTTACTTTTGTTAAATGGTCAAATAGGTATGCCCCCTTAGGATACACCCCTTCATATATCTCCCCCTTGTTAACCATAGAAACGTTACTGGCTATATAAAGGCTGTCCATTGACTACGAACTCACTTTTAGTTATTTCAGACCTCTCCGGGTTATTTTCGTTCATACTTTTTGTATGATGCGTTGTTTTTGGCCGACCCCCTGCCCTTAATAGTCCACTTAGTTCATGGACGGCCCCATGTTAACTACTTTATACTGATATTTATGTGTATTGCTTATAAACATGCTACTGTTTACTGTTTAGGTTTTTAGCCTAACTTTATGTTTTTGGCACAATGTCACCCCCTAGAAGGGGGTCCCCTTGTTTCAGTCCATCCAACGACGCGAAAGTGGCAGAGGTCTGACTCGCTACTCTAACGCATGATTTGGACCCATCCAGCATCGCACGAATCAGCGTAACTAGTTTCGTCGGAAAACCATGTTCTAGCATTATCTGCATGATCACTTTGACTCAATTTTGATTCATTTGACACTACCGTCTCAGCCGAGCAAAATTTGACAAATTGATGTATGGGACATTTGTAGATAATAACTAGATCTACAATTTTGCTAAAAACTTTTGTAGTTACGACGCTACAATGCTAGTACCTCTTTAGTAACTAAATGAACGTTCATTTAGTTACTAATGATGTACTAGCATTGTAGCACCGTAACTATAAAAGATACAGCAACATTTTGTTCAACAAAATTGTAGATCTAGTTATTATCTACAAATGTCCCATACATCAATTTGTCAAATTTTGCTCGGTTAGGACGCTACTGTCAAATGAATCAAAATTGAGTCAAAGTGATCGAACCATCCCTGTCTGCCACAGCTCATTTCGTTTGACTGAATCGTACGCCGCCTTGAAGTCCACAAACAGATAATGTGCCTGCAAGTTGTACTCCCGGAACTTGTCTAGTAACAGACGTAGGGTAAACAGCTGATCCGTCGTGGAGCGACCCTCACGAAAACCAGCTTGATACTCGCCGTCGAAGGACTCCGCTAATGGTCTCAGTCAGGGATGGCACAATCACTTTGACTCAATTTACACTCATTCGACAGTATCGTCTCAGTCATGCAGAATTTGAAAAAGTTACATATGGGATGATTGAAGAACTAGTTATTATCTGCAAGTTTTCTGAATAAAGTACTGCTGTATCTTTTGTATTCACGGTGCTACAACGATAGTACCTATTTAGTGACTAAGTGAACGTTCATTTAGTCACTAATGAGTTCACTAATACAGCAAAACTACATTCAGCAAAATTGTAGATAACGTGTAGACAGCGTTGCCAACCTTCCAGATTTGTCTGGATTTTCCAGACTTTTTGATGCCCAATCAGACAAAAAAAGACGTTTTCCAAACATTGTCTTTCATTGGAGCAAATGGCAGCCAGACTTTTCCAGACACTTTTATTCTCGTTTTCCAGATTTTCGTAAAAACCGGTCGGTAACGCTGCGTGTAGAAGAAATTGTAGATTCAGCAAAAAATGTAGATAACTACCGTGACCGCTCCTAATTCTGCGCAGCTCCTAATTCTGCGCATTTTCCTTTATATAAGTATTTCTTAACATTGTGCATAACTATGATCATTGCGTTATTTTTTTTATAAATATCTGTTGAATATTACCCCATTATTCACAAACGGGCCATAATATTTGAGAGCGAAATCACTTAACGTGAAACTAAAAGTATTTTATATGACAGAAAACATCGTCGTTAGCACCAACGCTAAGATTGTCCTTCAAGAAAATTAACAAATTTCTGATCGAAATTCTTTGCAATCTTCAAATTACCCAGCATAATTAGAAAGAATAATTAGTTTTAGTCATGTTTTAGACAAAAAGAGTGATTGCATGCATTGCTTTCCTTAGGAAAATGCGATGCAATAATGCGCAGATTTAGGCACAGACTTTTTATTCATGTTCCAAGTTCGCAGTAATGTATCCTACGAAGAAATCGCGAAAGAATACGCAACCTCACCCAAATGGCTAAGGTACAGAGGCATGAAAATTCAAGTACAATCTTAAACTCGCATTGATTGGCATCCTGTGCTGTGTCTCGGGGTCCGAACCTACGAGCACCAATTCATGAAGCCATGTCTTCTATTTTTTTAATGTCCAACCTCATGGGGCTGTCAGAGTGTGAAGAAGTGGATTCTCCATGAAAACAGAATTTTTAGTATGTTATAGTTTACAGTGTAATGTTCAGTATGCAGAAAACCCGAATCAATTCGTTCTTCACGTTATCGAGAATAAAATATTTAAAATGAGGCAATCAAAATGATAACAATATTCCTTTGCCACCCGGACAGCACAAGAAGACCGGATCATGGATTTAATTATGGTAAAAGCTAATACCGGATTTGTTGGTGTTCTTTCAGCGTATAAAGACATAAACAGCATGGCAGGAGTATTTATTTTCACTTTTTGGGTGCGCAGAATTAGGAACATGGACAAGAAAGTGCGCAGAATTAGGCACCGTGGATAGGTTTATAAAACGAAAAATATACTCAATTGTTGGTCGACTTATAATTCCCATATTTTTTACCAGATATCATAGACCGTAGCACTACACGTTGAGGCTATCCACGTTGTTAATTTAAATCTAGAATACTTAGAATAGCGGAAGAATCATAAAAATGTCTTAACTGCGCAGAATATGGCACGTTCACGGTAATTCTACAAATGTCCCATATAAAACTTTGTCAAATTTTGCTTGGCTGAGACGGTACTGTCAAAGGAATGTGAATTGAGTTAAAGTGATCTTGCCATCCATGGTCTCAGTCTGCAGAACAGGATACGGGAGAGCACCTCATAGGCAGGATTGAGCAATGTAATTCCTCGATAGTTTTTACACTCGAGTCGATGCCCCTTTTTAAAAATTGGGCAAATGAGGTCATCGAACCACTGCTCTGGCATTTGTTCTTCCTCCCAGACCTAACAAAGATCCGGTGGATTGCTTCGTACAGCCGCTTTTAGAAGTTCAGCCGGGATACCGTCCTTCCCAGCAGCCTTACCGTTTTTCAGCTCACTGATTGCCTTCTTAACCTCCTCCTGTGTTGGTGGCTCCATAGCTTGGCCATCGCTTACAATTCTTATCCTGTCCCTGCTGATCTCCGCGTTAACCTCTCTATTCAACAGTGTCTGGAAGTACTCCTGCCATCTGGCTGCTACCGCCGTTTTGTCAGTATGTAGGTTGCCAGCACTATCATTGCTCATCACAGGTATGGCGAAATTCCCGCATCTCACCGTTTTGTAGAAACTCCGTGTGTAGTTCAGTTGCTGGCGTATCGCTCCTCTGCGTCGGCGAGCACGTGCTCCTCGTACTCGCGTTTTTTGACGTAGGACTACGTCTTACGGCAAGTTTTGAGATAGGGTGTCATTCCAAAAAATCGAAAAATGCGAGCGTCACGAAAAATGAAAGGTTTTGAGCGCTAATAGCTCAGCGGTTTTCCGATCGATTTTCAATATTCTTACACCAATCGATCGGAAAATCTTCTAAGAATTGACCCAAATGAAGAAAATTATGGATTGTTGATGTTGAACTATTGTAAAATTGAAAATAATGAACCTATGTTTTACCAGAATTCTCGCTTCGTGATTGGTTGTAAGATCCTTTACGATGATCTAAATCTATACCAATTTGATATCTGTGCTTGGGAAGTAAGCCAAAACAAGTGACAAAGTTCCCTCATTTCAACAAGATTTCTTACCACCGCGGTTAAACCTAGACCATTTTGATGTCCTTGCTTGGAAAGTACGCCAGAAAGAGTGACAAAGCCCCCTCGTGCCAACAGATTTCTTACGAACGCGATTAAACCTAGTCCAATTTGATGTCTGTGTTAGGGAAGTGTGCCAGAAAAAATGAAACAAGTTCGTTGACACAACAGATCGCAAATTCTTTACTGCGAGACGATTAAACCTAGCCGAATTTGATATCTGTGTTGGAAAACTGAACTACAGCTGTAGTGTACGGTTATAATACGACTCTGTATGAATACGTATGCTTGCCGTTTAATTAGAAGTGTAGTGAAAAGATGTGCTGTTGATAAAATAGGATTGAATTGGTAAAATCCCTTCAACGTAGGGAACCATAGGTAATAAAAATAATCTTTAATTTCAGTAAGGTAGCAGGAAAGCAATAGTTTGTGTTCTTGATTTTTTTAAATTGTTTTCAAATGCACAATCTTTTAGAATTGAACGTATGCAATGTTACTACTCTGATAAATGTTAGATACAACGCATGTAGCATGTATATATGTTGCATATACCATGTATACATGAAGAATCGAATGATTACAAGCATGAATGCTACTATCACTACAAAGAGGTTTACATAGTCCTGCGTCACCTATATATGCGGTCGTGTCTTGTGCACAACCCCTCTGATTTTTTAGACGATGGGTTCTTTTTTCCGCAGCTCTAGTCTCTCTGTTTTGACGCGTTGCCACAGTGAGCATGCGACACCTAGCCTTCTTTTCATCTGTCGCTTTCTGGTATTCAGTATCAAACCAGCTGTTATACTGTCTTCCACGCGTCGTGTTTACCACCTCTCTCCCAGCTGTTTCGATGGCATCATGGAGGTTCCTCCACAGCCCTTTTATATCTTTTCCTTGTACCTGCTGTTCTGCGATTCGTTTATCATGCTTCCTGGCGTACTCCACTGTCACGCCATCTGCCGTCGACCTCTGGATGTTGGAACACAGCGACCTGTCGGTGCGAGCCTTCGCGCAAAAATTATGAGCCTCAGACCGTTATCATTGGTCGACAGGTGTAGGTCATGTCTTCCAATAACTGGACGAAAGTATTCCTCCCTCCCGATCTGTGCATTTGCATCTCCGATGCTGATTTTCACGTCATGTTTTGGGCTCTCTTCATAGGTCCTCTCGAGTCTGTAGAACTCGTCCTTAGCATCATCAGATTTATCGTTTGTCGGTGCGTTGACGTTGATTTGTATATAGTTGAAAAATTTGCCCTTATTTCTCAACAAACTTATGCGGTCATCTACGGGCCTCCACCGGATAACTCGCTGCTTTTGCTTTCCCAACACTACGAATCCGACACCATATTCTGGTTTTCTACCGCCACTGTAGTAGATGTTGTACTTGAAAGAAGTACCTGCAGTAGGATCTACTGCACGGAACTCGCTTTCTCCGGAATTTGGCCATCGAACTTCCTGTATAGCAGCAATCTCCACTCCGAGTCGATGCAGCTCTCGAGCGAGCAAGTCAGCTCGTGCCGGTTCATGGAGAATTCGAACATTCCAGATCTTTATCCATTACTCGTTTCCTTTTTCCTTGCCTTGTCCTATACCGATTGTTCCGTCCTGGATTTCACTCTTCGTTGTTCGTGGTAGGTAAGAGTTTCGGTCTACCACCTTACCGGGGTCGCGATACCTACATCCCGCTGATGGGTCTGCCATCTTAGATATAGCTTGCGGGATACTGCATTTCATAACCAGCCGCCCGCTACGAGACAGACGCTGTGTGAATCGCCCCACACCTGGAGTACAGGCGCTCAAGTACACACCGCATCTAGCTTAGCTGCCCAAGTACGAACATGAAGCATTTCCAGGTAAGGCCATTAAATCGGCATCATTTGACTTAGATCTGCGTGGAGGCGTTAAGTTGGAGCTTCAGAGAGCCTGAGCTATGTTTGACGCTCCTTCCAAGTAACTCTTCCTATTTCGTACGCTAACAGTTAGATGAAATATTGAATTCGCGGGAACACATATCAATCGGGTTATTGTGGACGTTGAGAGTACGGTGTAAAGGAAATCGAAAGAAGTCCGCTCGCCGGGTAAACCTAGGAGGTACGTTGAACCGAATCCACGTTATTTTCCAGATGATCGTAGATAAATAATCGTTGCAACATAGGGCACGGGAGGGTATTTTCGGCCCATTTTTCGGCCTATGGCCTAGTTCTAGTGGAAGAACAGGTGGTTTTGACGTTCTTTGAATAAAAAATAGTAGATTAGTTACAGTCTTGAGAAAATAGCTATAACATATTAAAATTGTATGTCAAAGTATTTTTTATTGCAAATAGGCAAATAGGCTGAATTTAGAAACCTGCTGAAAATACCCGCCCGTACCCTACTTGGCAGATTTTATGGTCTAATATCTATCTATATTATCTAAAGTAAGTTTCAGTACAGTAACTGTCTTGCCTGTTTTTTGGTTTTGTTCTGAAAATTACTTATATATTTAATTTACTTACTATTCTCATGATAAAATACGTTTACCGTTTGAAAAGTATTTTATTTAATTAATTTAGCAATCGCTTGAAAATGGCCACGATTCACGTTTAAAAAACGGATTTCCTTGGAGTGCGATTTGGTTGCTCTATGCCTTCTGCAAAACATAAATTATTTATAATATTAGAAGAATTTAACAATTCATACAAATCAATCAATTTATTAAACGCGATTGGAATTTATCTCATTGTGGATTCCAGTTTCCCGTTTCCTGGCAGTAATCGCGCACACACACCCGAAACAATAACCATTAGCCCCAAGCTTCTGTGAATGGAATGAATATTTGGCTGTATCGCTATGCTGCTGGTGACCCCGGCATTTGCTACAAATATTATGTTTAGCAGACCTTCTCTCTTCTCTTTGATCATTTTGCCAGCAGGCATCCGATTTATTTCCCATTTCAATTGTAATCATCCTGCCAGCAGATCCGAGCCCACAGAACACGACCAGCGGTTGTCGGAAGGTTCGGGTTTTCAATTGACCGTGCGGTAATTGTGGACTGAACTTAATTCCACGTTCCGTTTCTTCTTCGGTTTACTCGCTTCCGCACTCGAACGGGTCCTTGCTACTCGCGGTCCCAATGCCTGCACGATATTGTTGCCACCGTGGTTTCCGATGCAAACACCGAAATTGAAATCTAGCCCCGTTGTTTTCCGCAGCAGGCATATACGCAAATAGTCTCATATCTGCTATTCCGGTGCGTGTCACGGCTATGGCACAGCGAGGAGTGGTCGAACCATTCGGAACAGCCAAACTGCAGTTAATCGATTTGTGGTCGCAGTTCAAACAGTTGGAAATAAACAAACGCCCACAGTATGGCGTTGAGGGTCGAAAGGCAAACTAACCTTCGGGAGTCATAGTCATAGCGTTCGAAACGATTGCCTACATCCGGTTGGGCAGGATTCAGAACGACGATGCGGCAAGTGTAAACTGTGTATTAAGTACCTGCTAGCAAAATTTCGGAATGTAGCGTTTTTAGCAAAAATGTTTATGCCGTAAAAAAATCCGATTGTCAATAAAGGATTATTCGCCTGTATTGCTCAAACGTAGTTGGTGTTATGACTGCTAGAACTTCAAGGATTGTAGTGCAGGGATACACGGAAAGAAATATGATTCCGATACCATGCATAAAATCATGAAATCATAAAGTTCAAATTGCTATGAAATCATGACTGAACTGCCATATAAAGCAGTTCAAAATCATGAATAATAATTCATGATCTTGTGTTGTGTTGTATCACAGGGAGTTCGTGATATTATGACTATTTTTCAAGGTGTATTTTCATAAAACATAAGCTAAAATCCGGGAATCATGAGTCATTTTGCTCATTTTTAAGATTGAATTTCTATCCGTGTACCTCGATAGAAGACAACTATGACATAAAACAGCCACGATATAAAACTACTAACTTAGAGTAATAATTATCCAATTCATGCATCATACCTGTACAGAGCAACTTGGGTACAGGGTATAAGTCTAAACTGCATGCAAACTGGGTCTGGGATACCTTAGGAAATTAACAAGGAACTGCCGATTTGTTTACAAACTACTAATATGTATGGCTGTGAAGACAGTTGAACGAAGTTGTTCAAATTTTAAAAGCACATTCTGGATTCCAAGCGTTGCTATGCAATGCAGGGCTTTATTTAGCTCGGAATATATTCAAGAGTTTTTGGTGTAGGGTTTGTACAGGAAATATAATTTTGATATGTTTATTAGCTTTCAATATGTACAGATGAAAATATACACATTTTAAACAACTTGCTTATCCACCGCTGTCAAAGCTGGTGGAAAACCCGTCAGTGTATTTTTATGCTATAAGAGACTCCTTCCTTCAGCTGGGTGTTACCCAATCCCGACAAAATATGGACAGAGATTCCACTTACACACCATTTCCCATCCAATCAATCACGCTGGATGACTGTATCTTAGCAAAACATGGCGCATCCTGGTTTGCTTTCGTACGCAGCATATAAGGCAAATCGGGGTCCGGGTTCGGGTGTTTCTCGTACGAAAAACGAACTTCGGTAGCATTATGGGCATTTTGCGAACCGACCGTGCAAGTGCAAACCGAAAAGTGACGGCCACATGAAAAGGGAAATCCAGCGGCAAATCGGAGCGCACAAAATGTATGCATAATTCGACAAGTTCCCAAAGAAAGTAAACCTCTCCAAACCAGAATATCCGGCCAGAAAAATCGTATACTGCGGGATCGGCCTGTGGAGCGAACGGTGTGCAGCGAATTCAATTCCTTATTCGGCGCAGGATTTGCAGTGCATTTTCGTTTCTTCTTTCTTGCCGGCTTTTCAGCGGTGCATATACACAGGAAGTCTTTCCTCAGATTCATCACAATGGAATATGGAATGACGCTGGTTTATAGTTATGCTGCAGCGTCGTCCATTCAGCCCTGCTAACCGGCAAAGGAAAAACGAGTTTCCCATTCCAGGTCGGTCGCCAGTAGCGCATTGCCAGATTCGAAGGACCTGTTCTCCGCCGCACTGTGCCGATGTGCTAGGGACCACTCACTACTTTGCACTTATACACAAACACACCTCACAATGGATCGCAATCAAAGAACGCTTCCACTTTATGCTCTTGCGAATAACAATTTCTGCTTGCTTATGATTTCTTTCCACAATCTCATCTTGGTTCCACTTGGCACCGATTTTTTTTATTCATCTGTGATTTCTAAGAACTTTTTGTTGCGTTCATTTTACATGGCACTTGCAGTGATTTCCCAGCTCAAACAAGTCGATAGGAGACGTGATGCCGAAACGGGTCCCAATTTT